>NC_090444.1:443809487-444135740 GCF_031143425.1 Pleurodeles waltl
GGGAGGGGGGGCCACGTGCCCCCCCAAAATTAAATGTTTAGGCCAGGCCCAAGGGGATGGGAACCCCGGGCCGAGAGCGGCCGGGGAAGGGGGCACGCAGCCTCTCTCCCCCCCAAAAAAAAATTATGCTGGGCCCTGAGGGATAGGGTCTCCGGGGCCTATATAGGCCTGAGGTGGGGGCCTGCAGGGTTAAGTTGTTAGGAGATTGGCTGGGTATAGGGGTTAGCAGCGGGGGCTGGCTGCAGGCCAGGCCCTGCAGAGAACAGACCATGCACAGCACAGGGTTGGACAGTTATAGGGGTTGGCCACAGGGACCGGCCGCAGGCCAGGCCTTCCGGCCATCCCCAACCTTGCACGGCCAAAGGCGTTGCGTGGCGGTGGTTGGATTAACATATAGTAATGAAAAACTGAAACCGAACAAATTAACTGAGAAAAACAAAGGTTACAGGAATGTTATAGATATGAAATAGAATTTTAAAAAAACATAGACATTCACTTAAATAACCAAAGGTTACAGGGACGTTATAGTTAGGCTCCCATTTTAAACGTACAAAACCATGGAAATTCACCTGTTATAGTTATCTCAAGTAACTATAACTCGTGCCCTAAGGTAATTATAACTTGCGCCCTCGCCATGCACTGCTATTTACAAATTATGGCACTCATGACATCTTTGATATCATTGATAATATCAATGTAATATTTGCAGTAGCATTTTTGACAAAAATGCTGGGCATGGCAGAGGAGCTAGTTATACCTACCTTAGGGCATGAGTTATAATTACTTGAGATAACTCTAACTATAACAGGTGAATTTGAATTTCTACGGTTTTGTACATTTAAACTGGAAGCCTAACTGTACTGTCCCTGGGACGTTATAGTTAATTTAACGTTTTACCCACACAAACCCATAGAAATTTAGCAGTCATAATGAAAAATGTATTGTAAGGGAAAGTTTCAATTCTATTAAGGATCTTAGTTAACGGAACCAGAACATCCAGGAGCTTATCCTGGCATGCCAGCCAGGATCTATCAATAACATTTTTGGGTCCTTAATGAATTTTCAAAGAAAGGTGGACATTCTAGGGTCCAACTCAGGTGTCAGGGCAACCTTATCAGCCAGGGAAGATTGAGGGCACTCAGCTCTGAGGCAATTATAGGACTCTTTCTCCAACGGTTTCCGAATGTGACTGGCCACTTAATAATCTGCAACTTTATCAGACGGGGCCCATTCGGAAGACCGAGGATGAAGAATATCAACAGGATCTAGCATGTCGGAAGCCTCAGATACAGCATCTGAAGGAGGGGGTTGGGAAGAAGGGTGCCAAGTTCTGGAGGGACCAGCATCAACATCGGGGTCATTGTAGGAGTCAGTGTACTGACAGGGGGGGAAGGTCCTATAACAGACCAGAGAGATCTAAGGAAAGAGGGGATCCTACTTCGATCAGGAAGGACTGTTTAATGTGGGCAAAGGTGTCATGGTCAACCCCTGTCTTGTGGTGACGCTTTGCAGGTGTTGCACCATCTGCTGGCATTTGGGAATCACTTGGGGATAAAGGGGTTGACATGGGAATCTGGGTAGAATTTGTGTACTCTCCCGGGATCTGTTGTGATAGTCGTTCTTCTAGGAGGCCAATGGCCTCAGACACTGCTCGATAAATAGACGCATCTACAGCATCAAATAAGTCCTTGTAATCAATTAGCTCCCTTAGGGTAATCACAATGTGTTACAACTACCTACAAATATTGTACAGACAAAGCCCTTGAAATGAGGGGGCTGGGTGTCAGCCATGTTAAATGTGGGCAAAGCCGCACTGCCAGAGGGTCAGAGCCCGGGAAACTTCACCCCTAGTAATTAAAACACTATGGGCCAGATGTAGTAATCTAAAATTTTGCGACTTGCAAATTGCGAGTCTGACCGACTCGCAATTTGCAACTCGCAAAATGGGATGCAGAAAGGTGTCTCAGACACCTTCTGCGACTCGCTATGGGGTCGCAAAGACCCACCTCATCAATATTCATGAGGTGGGTCGCAGTTTGCGACCCCATAGCGAGTCCCTGCACTCACAGGGATGGTGGCCTGCTGTAGTCAGCAGACCTCCATGTCTGTGACTGCTTTTTCAATAAAGCAGTTTTTTTTTTCATTTTGCAGCCCGTTTTCCTTAAAGGAAAACGAGTTGCAAAATGAAAACACTTCCAAAACCATGTGGTTTTGTTTTTTTCAGAGTAGGCAGTGGTCCATAGGACTGCTCTGAAAAAATATTTTTTTCGGCATTCACAAAGGTGAAGGGGTCCCACTGGGACCCCTTCCCTTTTGCGAATGAGTTACCACCAGTGTGACACTGGTGGTAACTGCGAGTTGGTTTGCGACTGCATTCACGGTCACAAAGCAACTCAGCATGGCGATGCAGTCACAAATAGGAAGGGAACACCCCTTCCTATTTGCGAGTCGCATCCCCAAATTGCGAGTCGGTACCGACTCACAATTTGGGGATGAGCATCGTGTTCGGCCTTTTGCATGCCGCAAACTGCATTTTTCGCAGTTTGCGACATGCAAAAGGCTTGCTACATCAGGCCCTATATGTATACAGTGGGGTTCCCACCTGGGAGTGTGTTCCACAAGGCCAGAAGGACCTGGAAAGAATCTGACCCGAGCTTGGGCATGAGAAAAATATAAATATATTCACTACAGACCCGCTTTATAATGGGGGGTCAGCAATGTTTATTTTTTGGCCCGATTGGACGGTACGGACCCCAAAGCCTGGGGCATCTCTCTCCAGTAGGGGAGGCTCCAATGTTACCAGCTTCACTCCCTATGTGAAGGAATTTGAAGCTGCATGCCTGAGTAGTGCAAGCACGTCTGCCATGCACCACCTAATGACAGGAAGGCAATAATGCTGCGGGAGCTGCACCTTAAATAAGATAAAGGCAGAGAAGGAGCGGGATCATTCTTGCGGCCTGAAACCGAGAGTAAGCCAAAGAACAACCAAAGAATAAGCACAAAAATAAAATTATATGGAAAAAAACAGCACAAATAATTTGAAATTATGCTGTACTAAATTATGAGGAAAGAAGCTTGAAATGATCTCGGCTGGCAAAGGGCCAACAACGAAGACACTCGGGCTGCACTCCACACTACATTATCTTGTGACTTTGCCAACCTAAAAGAGTCATGCAAGTACGAAACTTTTTGGGACCTAATCACGGCCCCAAGGGAAAGGAAACTGTACTTCCAGCTCCGCATTGGAACACTCCCATTAAGACTTTTCACCAGCAGCTGGTCACACAACGAATCCACCGCATGCCCTGCTTGTAAAGCCCCCGTGGAGAATCTCCCTCACCTCCTTTTTGCATGCCCCGCGTATACTGCCCCCCGTAGGAAATGGCTGGCCCCGGCATGCAGACTACTGGGAGCACGCTGCTCTGCGCTAGCTCTGCGAATCCTTAGATCCGACACCAGACCAACGCTAGTGATCGCTATCGCCAAATTCCTCGGAGCTAGTTGGCTTATTAGAGGGAAAACTCTCCTGGACAAAGACTCCAAATAAGACTGTCCCAACATCCTGCAGAGTGCATTTCACTTCATTTCATTTTTTCTAATTTCATTCCATTTTATTCTACCTCATTTTTATTCCATTTTAATTTTTATTTATATTTCATTCCCTTTTATCACCATATTTACCTGCAATTTTATTTTATCATGTGCATTTATTTGTATTTATTACTGCTCGCGCTTTTTTGGCTCTTGTAGCCGCAATAAAGCTTCTTTGAATTGAATTGATCTCGGCTGTGAGCAGCAAAGAAAGAGGCTGAGGAGACACAGATGATGAACTATGTTATAGACTGTTGAGAGCGGATTGGCTATTCCATGCAGCAGTTTCTTCCATTGGATGTTACTGTTTTTTCTTTACTGATTCCCAAGGTTTCATGGAAATAGTAGTTTTTATTACTGAAGTTATGAAAGAACTGTTTTCCAATAAAGTGAAGAAAGGATAGCATAATCCTTGCTGCCGGTCCTGACATAGAATTATACTTATCTGAAGAAATTATAACTTATACCGGAAAGTAGCATTAGGCTACTAGTTATAGTTTCTTAACGTAAGTATTACTATAACTGCTCAATTTCCATGTTTTTGTATGGGTAAAACTAGAAATCTAGCATTGTGTTGCTAGAGTACTGAACTGTACTGGAAAGGAAATATTCTTGTCTTATCTTTTCTCTCAAATCAACACCTTACCTCCCTTCTAATCTTTACCCTTCTACATTAAAGCATGTGGTATTCACTGCACAAATAAATAGATCTTGTTTCAACCCTGTCTCTTGTCAAGTCTTCAAAACTCTCGTTCTCATACTTCACTGATTTTGGGACGGGAATTAATTCTGTGTGACTTTATAGAAGAGCATCTCTTTCCCTAGTAACACAACTGTACTTTTCACTGGTATTCTGATTCTTTTGTGTCCAGTGCACATGACCATCATACACCCATGCTAAGCCTTAGCCTATGTGAAAGATTCTGAGACCCAGAACCCGGTGCTATGGTCTGTATGGTAGCATCAAGTGTAGCTATCTAAGTTAAAAGACTAGTGTTCATGTTCCAAAGCATATCATGTAATGGTTGTCGCATCGTACAATGTTTTTGATCGGTAGTACAGGACAGTCCTTTTTACCTGTTCTCAAAGAGTGAGATGACCTCACCCAAGAACAGACTTTCTTCAGGAACCTTCACCTGCTCACCTTATCAGAAGTAAATAACTAGCTTCTTGAAGGGGAGATAACAGAAGACGAAAGCTCGGAGTCCATCATAGCCTTATCCAATAATAAAGTCATGGGGCAGGGTCCCACATGAATTTGATAAGATGGAGTTTATGGTGCCCATACTCCATAAGATGTTTAAGGAACTGGAGTCTACAAACAAATTGAAACCAGAGTTTATGAAGGTAGTTATTAGGCTTTTTTTGAAGCCAGACTAGGACCCCACAAGTTGTGCAAACTACCATCCTGGACCTGATCTGTGATAAACAGGTGGGATTTGTCCCTGGCGTCTCCTCCCTTAACCATATGCGTCTCCTGGCAAACATTTCATTGGACACAGAAAAAGCTTTCAACCACATTGAATGGGATTCCCTACTTCATGCAATGAGCAAGACAAGGATAGGTCCAAACTTTATGCCAAAGGTTTGGTGTAAAGCTGCACAAATTGATGGTGGAGGTTATGTCTCATGGACGAGGCAAGGATGTCCACTATTTCCCTTGCAGTTCTTGCTAACCCGAGGACTCTTGGCAGCTGCTAATTGTCAATCGATACTCCCGCAGGCAAACGTGAAATTCTAGTTTATGCAGCTGATATATTGTTGACCTTGAGCAACCCAGAGTCTTCTATTCCCCAATGTATTTCTTTGATTAACACCTTCTCTGTTTTCTCTAGGTACAAGATCAATTGGACGAAGAGCAAGATGCTATCCTTGATAGCCCATGACCGGAGACCCATGGTTGATTCCTACGGCTTCATGTGGAAGACCTCAGGAATAAAATACTTGGGCGTTCTCATTAACAGACCATCATGGCATGGTACTTGACAATCTGCAGCCCCTGATGTTGCCTCTGACAATCCATACCTCTGACATTCCCTACACACATACTCCGTACTACAGTTAAATGCATCAAGCTGTTTACATGGGCTAGTAGGAGACCTCGTCTTAAAGCTATGATTCTACATGCAGACAGTAAAGCTTGAGACTCGCGACTTCCCGCTCACACCAAAACCATGCCGCTGGCCTGACGATTTAGTGCAAGCCACTGCAAGTTTGTTTTGTCTTACAGCAAGTATCGCTGCTCATGACCGCATGGCTCCAGCCCGCCAGTCCGTGACGCATGGCCGAATCTTTGTGCCCGTGGAGCACCACGAGTGACACTCTCTTTGCTCCTGGCAAACGTCTTTCCCATGAATGAGACTCGGCCCAATTCTTGGGAAGGTAAAATATCAGCAGGACTTATCTAGGGCTGTGTCCGACCCCCACTGCATTGGGGTCAGCCTGAACTTTTGGATTTACCTATGTCGAACATGACCAGATATCCCCGGTTGGCACTTTATGCTTTTAAGCACTACATTGCATTTTCATCTTTAAAAATTCATAGCTCAAGTTCTACTTATTGGATTTTTGTTGTTCTGGTCTTTTTTCATTAAATTAAACTATATTTTACTAACCTGGGTGGGGTCTTTTTGTGGTGTTTTCACTGTGTTTCTGTTTGAAGCTTTGCACAAATTGTGTAAAGTATTTGTGCAAAGGTTCAAACAGAAGCCTCCTAAGTTAAGCCTGACTGCTTTGACCAAGCTACCAGAGGGTGAGCACAGGTTAATTTGTGGTCTATATCTGACTTACCCTGACTAGGATTGTGGTTCCTTCCTGGACAGGGTGCATGCCTCTGTTAACCAGAAACACAATTTGTAACAGGTTGGCATTGAGAGATGCACACTTGTTGCAGGGCATAGATATCACAGTTCATAAAGAGGCAGCACTCTGGTCTAATAAAGGCATTTGCATAGGCCATAAGCCAGTTAGATGGTGGACATGGGAAACTAGGGGGATTATGGCAACTGGAAATCTCCTTAGTGGGGACACCTACCGTACCTTTGCAATGCTTCATTCATATTTTTCATTACACCAGTCACAACATTGGTGGTATTGGTGACCAAGACATTGCCTATGAGGTAGACTTGAACGGGACTCTTTACACCTCCCAGAATCACCCAAATGGGGATTTCTCGGAAACTGGGGACTTTCTTGGGGAATTGTATCAAACCTATGAAGGATCCTCATTGATAAAGTATAACATATTGATTAGATATGATGCAGTCCTCTAAAACCTACTGGCAGGACAGGTTAAGATTTACCTTCTCGGATGGAGACTGGAAGGAGATCATGGAATACTATGACCGCTCACTTTAAGAAGCACATTGGAAATACTCCTATTTCAAGATACAACCTAATTAGTATTGGCCCCCACATAAGTTGCATAGGACCCACCTGATTCTGATCAACATTTGCTATTGTTGTTATGCCAGTTGTTGTGATCTCTACCATATATCATGGTCCTGTCATGCTCTGGCATCCTACTGGTGCTAAAGCTGGAAAACCTTCCACAAAACTAGCTCTATACTCTTTGGAGACTGCAAAACTGGCCTTATTACAATATTTTACAGATGTAGATGACATGACTTCCTATTGTTGTAGATGGATATTAACAGCCTTAATGGTGGCCTAGATATGTATTTTGCGACACTGGCTTTCCTCACAATCAACCACACATCAAGTTTGTTGAGTTATACCATTTGGCCAACTATGAGAGATGCATGTACAAGATCCAACATCATTTGCACTTATTTGAAGATAACTGGGGGCCTTTCTTCCACCTTCAAGACCTTTAATGCATTATAATGCTCCGGATCCCCATCTATGCCCCTCCCCTACACATCTAGGCATTAATTTGAATTGATAGGATTGCCCTCCCTCACTATATCCGGGAAACTGGTGAGTCGGGAGGAGGACAGGCGAGCCCCGGTAGTATGTCTGATTGACCTAGACTACCTTCAAGGGCACCCCTTGCTACCTACTGGAACTGCACAACCGAGTCAGTACTACCCTTCCGGTCTTGCACATGGAGAGTTACCTCACAAACAGCAATGTTGATTAATGGCAAACTAGAGCTCATACTTTCTTAGTTTGATCTAAAATATTGTGATATTCTCCATGTATCCTTGTTTGGAACTTGAGTGCTGACTTGTTGCTATTGTTGTTTAGGCTTCATATATTTGTATTCTAATAATACTTTAAATGGACATCACCATGACTGAAGTGAAATGCCAATAAAGATATGTCTAAAAAAAAGAGTGAGAAGTTATATGTGTACGGGAGTATATCTTGTATTTGGTAGTGCAGCTCCATGTTGTAGGCAATTGTGTGACTGTGAGGTGAGTGTGATCCATTTTGAATCTCCACTGATAAAGCATGACACAAGATGAAGGTTGAGGGGTAACCTTGCCACACTATTAAAGTATATTATTGGAATTCCTGAGGTTTGGGTTTAGTATCATACAAGAATGTGTGGGAGGATAAAAACAAGGCTACTTTAATCATGTAGCAGTGATCTTTTTAGCAGAGATTTGCTGATTGTCTCTTCTTGAGCACTACCATTTGTCTTGATAGAGGATGTAGGGAGTTGGAGACAATGGTCTCTGTTTTTGTATAGAAGGAATCACCATGGCAGGGACTGACTTTGTATCTATTTCAAAGATGCCAATCCCTATTCCAAAGATGTCAATCCCAAAAGTGCAAGGGTCTTCATGCATGATTGTACTCATGTTGTGGGTCGTCCAGTTTGACAGCCATCATCACTACCTGCTGTGGAACCCTTCATCTGAAACAAAGACTGTGTGTACACTGCAGAAGAAAGGTACATTTAGAGAGGGATCTGCTTTGGACTAGTTCCAGGACTCTGACAGTGTAATCAACATTCCCTGTCTACCACTTGACTATAACAGTGGGGTTGAAACGTCCCCATGGGTTGCAAATTTCTCCCTGACTGCGAAGATTGTACTCCACTGAGAACCTGAGGAATATCTGAGATCCAGGGCTGGTGCCGCTGCTAACATGTCTCCAAGGTGTGAGGGAATGCCTGGATACTGGGACCTGCCTGCTGAGTGCAGGGAGTGAAAGATACTTTGCAAGAGGAGAGTGCCCAGAAGAGTCTAGCCTTTACACTGTTAAATCACCACCTGTGCACAAAAGGAGAAAAAGCAATAAAGTAGCCCATCTAAATGCTGGAATGGGTCTTCCCACCTCCTGATCACTGCTTAACAATAACTGACGCACTGTTTTAAACAAGGAGGTGAGAATGTGTGACCATGTCTGTGCCCTCCAAAAACTGCCTAATACATGAATTCCTGTAATGACTGTGTTGACGAGGGGAGGCCTGACGAAAACTGAAGAATCACACTCCCAGAGAGGGGGCTCTTCACTAGTTTGGGAGGAGTGCTTTTGCTTTGGGCCTTTTTCCCTGTGGAAGGATGTAGCCGCACCCAC
Organism: Pleurodeles waltl; assembly: GCF_031143425.1. Classification (NCBI taxonomy): domain Eukaryota; kingdom Metazoa; phylum Chordata; class Amphibia; order Caudata; family Salamandridae; genus Pleurodeles; species Pleurodeles waltl. The sequence goes on from NC_090444.1 coordinate 443,818,569, forward strand.
TGATCAGCTGCAGTCTTCATAGAGCTGCCAAACAACATCAGAGGAAGGGGGGAAGTCACACATGCACTTTGGAGTCAGGCCTCAAGTTGAAGCCCTCACTGCTGGTACTCTCATATAACTCATGCTCCCTTGAACTTCTGCTCACCAGACATTTGGACTCATTTGGCTTTATGAAAAGCTATGGTGGTGGTTGCCAGTGATTGGAGCTTTTACGTACTGGCCGGTTATATGACGGAACACCGAATCTTAAACTACTACTAACCTTAACAACGAGGTCGGAACACCGACCTCGTCTTTACTACTAATGATTTTACCACGAATGCCTTAACAACGATATTTTGTTGTAAAGGCATTCCTGATAAAATCATTAGCAATAGGCACCATTCACCCTACATCCCTCACCCCACCCCCCCAACCCAACCCCAAAACCTAAAACCCCCTGACCCCCCACCCACTCCCCAAAACCAAAAACGCCCCACCTCCCCAACCCCACCCTAAAACCTAAAACCCCCTGACCCCCCACCCACACCCCAAAACCAAAAACACCCCACCCCCCAACCCCACCCCAAAACCTAAAACCCCCTGACCCCCCACCCACTCCCCAAAACCAAAAACGCCCCACCCCCCCAACCCCACCCTAAAACCTAAAACCCCCTGACCCCCCACCCACTCCCCAAAACCAAAAACGCCCCACCCCCCTAACCCCACCCTAAAACCTAAAACCCCCGACCGCCCACCCCCTCCCCAAAACCAAAAACGCCCCACCCCCCCAACCCCACCCTAAAAACCTAAAACCCGACCCCCCCTCCCCCTCCCCAAAACCAAAAACGCCCCACCCCCCCAACCCCACCCCAAAACCTAAAACCCCCTGACCCCCACCCCTCCCCAAAACCTAAAACCCCCCACTTACCTGATTCGTCACCTTGTCATCTGCGTCGTCCTCCTCAGCCGACTCCCTTGTTTGTACCTTAACCATGCATGTTCGTTGTTCAGGACATGCGTGGTTAAGGCACAAAATAACGAAGTCGTGGTTAAAGAAAGCGTTGTTCCGCTTTCGTTAACCAGGACTTCGTTATAAAAAATTCGGCATAAAGGTTGTTTACCGTACTGGCCTACTGTCTACGGACAAAGAAGTCTGCTTAAGCTAATAACAGTGAGACTGCACCTGTGATATTATTCTAAACCTGATATCTCTTGCCTATTTTTGTTATACTACCTGTTGGAGAACCCTGTGCCTACAGGCATATATTGGTATTTAGTTTTGGTTTAACAAAATCCTACTCTTTTATAAAAGATAAGCACTGGAATAGACAATCATTATGTCAGCTATTTGGTATCTGTGGAGCTCTGAGTTTCTGCCCCTACACTACCTCCCTGAGAAGCCTTCGACTGCTCACCCATTACCCCCATTGTCAAGTGCTGAAAGAGTGAACTTCGTGTTCAATTTGCAGCACCAGGGCAGGTCAGGAGGTGGGACCACAATGATAAAGTTACTCAACCACCATAACTGTGACCCAGTAACTCCTGTCTGCTCAGAAACCCCCTCCCCAAATAGATTCTGACACAATGACACCCAGATTATTCCGAAGGAGGAAAAAACAACAATTATAAACCACTGCAGGCTTGCTCGAGCATGCCTGTAATTGAGAACTGTGTGGCTTGCAGCTACCAGAAACTGAATGCATGATTAACAGAAATATTAACTTGTGGACACTAATCTACCACTCCTCAAGGGACTTAGCGCACCCCATGTCCAAAGGTACATAGTTAAAACAACCAGACTTATCATGGACAAACTATTCTCATTAACTCTGCAAGTAATTCAGAAAATTAGACCATCTTTCTAGATCCTGGAGTGACTCTCCACCTTCATGTGGTTTCTTCAGTGGTCCACTGCTTTTCATGTTAGTTTACACCATTGTCAAATACCTGGGTGAGCCTATCTAACGTTTATGTAGGCTTCAGCAGATCTAGGGCATCACCACTAATTTCCTTTTCAATCAACCATCATGGGAATGTATTACTGAGATGTTGTGTGTGCCCACTTGCTCACTGTAGTCAGAAAACGTCCCCCCACTGCTTTATTTATCATGTTTCATTCATGGGCATAGTCGCCCTGCAACACAAGCTTCAAAGGTCTCATCCCAGGTGAAACCTGTGATCAAATTAGCATCTCTTGATAACATTCTCAGGTACCAAAATACTTGCATGGTTAGTGCTGCATTTTAGAACAGGCCACTGAGCTTTGGAACACCCTCCCAGCATGAATAATAAAGTTCATGGGTCACCTTAAATTTAGGAAACCCACGAAGGCTTGCCTGTTCTCAACTTGTATGAATAAGTTAGGTAGCTAAATGACACAGGATAAGTTTGTGATAAAAAATAAAGCTTCCTTTATTACACCAGTTCGGTTGGAAGGTGTGTGTGAAAGAGTACATAGTCCACTAAGACCAATACTGTTAAGGCATGAATTAATAAAGTGCAACTCTATCAGCCCTATTCTTGTCTGTGACACAAAAACTGCTCATGATCAAAACCAAGTTTTCAGAAATAAGGCTAGGGCTCCACTCAGGTCATTGTGCACAAACCTAATGCATTTACCAACAAGGCATTTCCAAAGTTGTTTTCTGTGATACATTTCAAGCACGATGCAATTGCAGTTTGTGTTTCTGCTAACTGCATTAATTTAAGCATAATGTGAGTTGGAAAGTGTACCACTTCTGGGGTAAATCATAACACTCATAGGCATATTATAGTTGATACATCAATCAAAACAGAAAGTAAGATACATGTATGTGCTCTTGCATTTCCTTCAGAATGCAGTGTTTACCCCCAGCATGTAGTACAACACAACGTATGAGTAATTGGGAAAACATGAGTGCAGGGGCATTCTAAGACCTATGTGACTGTGAATGGAATGTTAATTTTAGATGTAATATTGACGAATGTGTGTTTTGGTGGCTCCTATTCCTCCTCTTTTGGCACCATATATATTTTTTTTTAACAAACTTTTATTCGTTTTCAGTTTCAACTGGTCCAACATTCAGTGTAGTAATCAAGCAATATCACATACAGATCATAATTGAGCATGCAGTCCGCATAATCGATCCACAGGTGTGTTCCAGCGATTCTGTGTTATGTAACATTGCTGTTGAACAACAATCCCCTATACCATCCACCCCCACCATACCCAGCTTCCGTCTATTAATTATATGAGTTAAGACATATGAGTCACAATTAATATTGAGTTTCTCGGGAGTACCTCTCCTTGCATGGGAGGCCGACACATATAATCACCTTAAGAACCACACCATTCCCAGCCAGTCATATATGAGGAAGGGGTATATATGAACCGTTTAGTTCACAAAACGTGAAAGCCTCAGGGTTTCTACTCAGACTAAACTCCAGCATCTCATAAGATACGCTATTGGCCCAGTCATAGTCAGCCCTATGACTCAATCTGTGCCCTATACGCTTTTACTAGTGAGTCCCACTCTAGAGATATTGGTTTCACCTCAGTCCTCTATATTCTTCTCTTTTGAGGGCCGCACTTTCAGCCTGGCTCCAGCGTATCACCTCTTCCCTCCGCAAGAGGAGGGATGGGTCATGGGGGGACTTCCAGCGACTCCTCAGCTGATGTTTTGCCAAAAGCATAGCCAAGTCTATGAAGCACGTAAGTACCTTAGAGGTATATTTCCTAGGGTGTAGTCCCAGGCGGAATTAAGCGGTGACATTTCCACTGGTTCCTCCGTGATCTCTGTCAGAGTGTCTCCTATTGCAGCCCTGTACTGTGTGAGGGACAGACATGCCCAAATCATATGAAGGAGGTCGGCATCAGTGGTGCAATACCGAGGACAGTGCGGCATTGTAGTGTGATAGATCCTATTGAGCCTATGTGGAGTGAGGTATGCCCGGTGGAAAAGGTAAAACTGAATCAGCTTAAACCTAGTGTTAGGAGACACTTTTTTTAGCATATTGTAATAGGAAAGTCCATGCTTTGACAGTATTGTCTCTACCTATATCAGTTGCCCACATGGCCTTCATCGTGTCCAAGGAGGTGCGGAGGTGTGCCCGGATCCCGCGATATAGCCATCTAACAAGATGCTTACCGTGTCCCATTGTGGGAAGAGCCTGGAGGGTTTCATGCTTTACCGGTTCAGTACCCTGTGGTGCCCAACAAATGCGTATATATGATAGTATTTTAGCATGAGTTAAAAAGAGAGTCTCCGATAAACCATGTATTTGCACAAAGTCTGAATGCGAGAGTAACATGCCATTTCAAACAAGTCCCCTAAAGTGAGTGGACCCTTCTGCTCCCAAACCCTGATCATAGCCGCCATGATAGATCCCGAGGGGGTACGGAGCCCGCATAATGGTATGTTAGGCGCATAGGGCTGTGTAACGTGTAGTTAGTTTACAATAAGTGTAGGAGGCTGGCCTGGTTTGTAGTGGGTACCCTAGGTACTTACACCTTATACCAGGTCCAGTTATCCCTTATTAGTGAAATGTAGTCAGTGTCCTAGCAGCTTAGGCTGTCTAGAAGTAGCTATAGCAGAGCAGCTTAGGTTGAACCAGGAGACGTGCAAAGCTCCTGCAATACCAGTATAGTTACACAATACTTATACACAATAAAAGACAGTACTCAGTGTTACCAAAAAATAAAGGTACTTTATTTTAGTGACACAAGGCCAGAAATATCTTCGAGGCAATATTCCTTCTGGAGGTAAGTATTATACACAATATATACACTAGAGACCAAAATCAGGTAAGTAAACAGTCATAGAATAGTGCAAACAGTGGAAAATACAATAGATTGTAATGGGCCTAGGGGCAGCACAAACCATATACTAAAATAGTGGAATGTGAATGTCGAATTCCCCCTAGGCAAGTGTAGAGTGTAGAGGGGTACTGGGTTGTAGGGAAACACCAAAGGTAAGTAAAGTACCCCGCCCCAGAGCCCAGGAAAGCAAGTTTCCTCAGAGTTGTGATAAAGGATTTTGCAAGAACCAAGCAACAAACGATGGATTCCTGGACCTGAAGACCTGTGGTCCAGAAGTCGAAGAAGAGTCCAGGAAGGATAGGAGCCCCTGCCAACCTAGAAGAAGGTGCAAAAATGAATTCTCCGGTCAGAAAACAATTACAGAAGTGCACCAAAGAAGATGGCTGCAGTTGTTGGATGCAGGCTGTTTGCGTTGCTGGATTCCGCCAACAAGCCTTGGTTCAAGCAAGTACGTGGTTTGCGTCAAAAAGGAGCTACCTGGACCCAGGAGGGACTTGGGGGTCTCAACTCTGACTGAGGAGACAGAGGGGGCTCTCAGCACTGCAGAAAGCCCTCAGAAGACGAGGCAGCACCCACGGGAGTCCCAGAGCACAGGGACAAAGAAGATGCAAACTGCGGTTGTCGCAGCACTACACTGGCAGGTCCCATGCCGCCGAACAACTCAGGGAGCTGTGCATCGCAGGATGGAGTGCTGGGGACCTGGGCTACGCTGTGCACAAAGTACTTTTGGAAGAAGTGCACAGAAGCCCCAGGAGCTGCAGAAGACGCGGTGCACAGGGGTACTGTAGCAGCACAGGGAGGCCATCTCTTACCTCCACTAAATTTGTACAGCTGGACCTTTGGACAGTCTGGGTCACTTCGGTCCACCACCGGTGTTCCAGGGAGCACACTCGTCATCAGGGGAGGAGTCCCAGTGTACCGGTGGTCATCACAGAAGGGTGCGTGCAGAAGCAGGGAAGTGACTCCGTCACTCCACAGGAGATTCCTTCATTTCTTCTGGGGCAGGGTGAAGACAGTTAGTCCTCAGAGTGTGCACACCTTGGAAACTGTTGCAAGTGCTGGTTGGAGCTGAAGTTGCAGGTCAAGGTCACAGGAGTCGCCCTGGATACTTTGTTGCAGTTACAGCGATTCCTGGAGCAGTCTGCGGTTGATCCGATGGTCAGAAGCTGAAGCAGAGGATGCAGAGGAGTCCTGGTGGAACCTTGCAAACCAAATCTGAGCAAACACTCAGAGGACAGATCCTAAATAGCCCTGAGAGGGGGATTGGCTACCTACCCAGGTATGCACCTATCAGGACGGGTGTCTGACATCACCTACTGGGCCTGGCCACTCAGAGGTCTCCACAGGGTACACAAGAGGGAATCCCAGATGGCTAACACCAGGGACACTCTGGATGAGTTCTGGGCACCACCCCTGCGGTGATGATGGACAGGGGAGTGGTCACTCCCCTTTCCTTTGTCCAGTTTCGCGCCAGAGCAGGGACTTGGGGTCCCTGAATCGGTGTAAACTGGATTATGCAAGGGGGGCATCATTTGTGCCCTTCAAAGCATTTCCAGAGGCTCTGGGAGACTACCCCTCCCATGCCTGTGACACCTATTTCCAATGGGAGAGGGTGTAACACTCCTCTCCTAAAGGAAATGCATTGTTCTGCCTTCCTGGGGTTGAGCTGATCAATCCCCATGAGGGCAGAAACTTGTCTGTGAGGTGGCAGCAGCTGGGGCTGCAGTGGTAGCCTCAGAGAGCTGGGTTGGCAGTACTGGGGGTCAATGGTGGAGCCTCAGGGTGTATGGGCTTGGCTCCCTCATACCAGATTTGGATTGGGGGTCAATTCCATGATCTTAGACACCTCACATGGCCATATTCGGAGTTACCATTGTGAAGCTACAAATGTATTGATACATATGTAGTGCATGCTTATAATGGTATCCCCGCACTGACGAAGTCCGGGGAATTGGCCCTGGACAATATGGGGGTACCTTTGCTTGTGCAAGGATGCCCTCACACAAAGTAACTCTGCAACTAGACTTCAGTAAATGAAGGTTAGACATATAGGTGACTTATAAGTTACTTAGGGCCAGATGTAGCAAAAAACCAAATTGCGAGTTGCAATTTGCGAGTCCTTCCGACTCGCAAATTGCAACTCGCAATTTGGTATGCAGAACGGTGTCTCAGACCCACCTCATTAATATTAATGAGGTGGGTCGCAAATTGCGACCATGGGCACTCGCTAACATGGAGGCCTGCTGTAGTCAGCAGACCTCCATGTTCGTGACTGCTTATCAATAAAGCAGTTTTTTTTTTTTTTAGGTGTAGTCCGATTTCCTTAAAGGAAAACGAGCTGCACTTTAAAAAAAATCAGAAACCTTTAGTTTAGTTGGACCACTACCTGCCCTGAAAAAATATTTTGTGGTCCATTCACAAAAGGGAAGGGGTCCCATGGGGACCCCTTTCAATGTGCGAGTGGGTTACCATCCACTTCAAGTGGATGGTAACTGCGACTCCATTTGCGACCGCATACGCGGTCGCAAATGGAATTGCATACCACTGCGAATCGCAAATAGGAAGGGAACACCCCTTCCTATTTGCGATTCGGAAATGCATTTTGCGAGTCGGTCCCGACTCACAACATGCATTTCTGCATAGGAAACTCCGGTTTGCGACTCGCAAACGGCAATTTTTGCCGTTTGCGAGTCGCAAACAGTTTCCTACATCTGGCCCATTGTGCAGTGTAAAATGGCTATGAAATAGTGTGTGCACTATTTCACTCAGGCTGCAGTGGCAGTCTTGATGAAAGGTTTGTATGAGCTCCTTCTGGGTGGCAAAATAAATGCTGCATCCCATAATGATCTCCTGGAACCCCAATGCCATGGTTACCGAGGTACCAAATACTAGGGACTTATAAGGGGGTCCAGTGTGCCAATCAGAATTGAAATATGGAGTCACTAAACTGTAGTGACAAATTTGGTAAGTAGAGAGAACATAAGCACTGGAGTTCTGGTTAGCAGAACGTCAGTGATACTGTCAAGCATACTGACAACATATATAGGCCACAAAATATGAGCACTGGGGTCTTGGCTAGTAGGATCCCAGTGAGACAGTCAAAACACACCGACAAACAGGCAGAAATTGGGGGTAACATGCCAAGAAAGATGGTACTTTCCCTCACAGTCCTACAGGTAATCCCAAAGGTTGTGGTCTGCAGGTCCCTATTTGGAGATGCTGGGACTAGACCAAGTGTGCACTATATGTATTTTGACAACTGGACAAATGTCATTGATGTGGCCCTCAAAACTGGAACTGTGCCAAAGTTCTGCATTGGCACCAGCAGTGTACTTGAAACTCAAGGTGGGAGCAGCACATGATATTGGGTGGAAAAAGCACAAAAGGCAAGTCTGGCACCCCTGCACATCTAGCACATTTGGTCAAGTTGTAAATGTCACATCCTGGGAATTGTGCCCAGTTGGGGGAGTGCAATGGACAGAGGGCAAAACCCGGTTCAAGGTGTGCCTACCTTCAGCACCCGTCTCTCCACCCAGTACTACCAAAAACATTAGATTCAAGTGAAAAGCTGCAGAATGGTGGGGGCAAGGCTTCAAGTACACTGTAGCTTTCTTAACATAAAGGCCACTTACAAGGCCACTACAGGACAGGTGGAAGCAACAGAAGTGAATTCTTCATCGTCAATTGCCGAATCATTACAGCATGTGTGGCAGCAGTGCAAGTTTCCATTAGATATACATAATAGATATAGCATTTGAAGCAGCAGTATGAGCAGTTTTTAATACACAGAGGAGTAACAGCCCAGACAGCAGTGTTGCATGGCCTCCATTAGGTTTCCATTTTAAATTCACATTTTTAGCTTGCCATCTTTTTCTAATGGTGACTTTTCACATATTTTCTTACTAACACGAGTATGTGGTGCTCACACATTGTCACTCTTTAGTCTTCACATTCAGTCCAGAGACACAATCAGAACGCGGTGCCCTTAATTTCCTTTTCTGTGCTTGTTAGCAGGCAATCCGTTTGTGCAATAAGAACCACAGTAGCTGTTCTGCACTTCTGTAAACAGAGTGATAAGAAGGGTGTTTTATTAGATAAAGGGCCTGATTCCGACTTTGGCGGGCGGCGGAGGCCGCCCGCCAAAGTCCCGCCGACAAATGACCGCACCGCGGTCAAAAGACCGCGGCGGCCATTCTTACATTTCCGCTGGGCCGGCGGGCGCTCTCCAAAAGAGCGCCCGCCGGCCCAGCGGAAATGCCCCTGCAACGAGGATGCTGGCTCCGAATGGAGCCGGCGGAGTTGCAGGGGTGCGACGGGTGCAGTGGCACCCGTCGCGTATTTCAGTGTCTGCGTTGCAGACACTGAAATACTTTGTGGGGCCCTCTTAAGGGGGCCCCGCGGCACCCCCTACCGCCATCCTGTTCCTGGCGGGAGACCCGCCAGGAACAGGATGGCGGTAGGGGGTGTCAGAATCCCCATGGCGGCGGAGCACGCTCCGCCGCCATGGAGGATTCTGTAGGGCAGTGGTAAACCGGCGGGAGACCGCCGGTTTACCCTTTCTGGCCGCGGCTGAACCGCCGCGGTCAGAATGCCCTTGGGAGCACCGCCAGCCTGTTGGCGGTGCTCGCGTGGTCGGTGACCCTGGCGGTCACCGGCCGCCAGGGTCAGAATGACCCCCAAAGTGTCCATGCTACTCTCATTGAGAGGAACACTTCAAGCCAGATGATTATGGAACCGCTGTGAACTATGACTGAGATGCAGCCCTGCTAACTACGACCTCCATTCTACAAAGGGTGATAACCTGTACACTTAGACTGGCTTCCTGACAGCTCAGACCAAGGTATGGGGGTTAGACTATCCCAACTGATCTATACTGTTAGATACAGATAGGAGTTAGGTAACATTAGTAACAATGAACATGGTTAAACTGTTTATATTGTTCACCATTCTAATAATGTTGATTAGAGTAGCATCTCATCTTTTTAATAATTGCAGCTCATACTTTCTTTGCAAGAATACAATCATTTCAATAAATGTTTGAAAATGCATTTTGGTATCTTTCTTGTGTTTACATTGGGCGGGCAGGAGTGACAAACCGAAAGGGTTGGATCAGTTTCTACAGATTCCTTGGGATTTAGTGTCATGTTTGAGGTTATCAGTAACATATATTATAAAAGTTGCAAGGCTTAATGTCGTTTACATCTGCTTCCACATCATCCACCTGCAGTCATTCACAATCAGATGGACAGATACTATCTATTGTACTATTCGCTCAATATTTGCTTGTCTTTGGTGGAGCTTAAAGAAGTTGTAATCTCACAGTGGATTTTAAAGTAGTATAAACAATAGGGTGTGAACGCAGGAGCAAAGAAAGAAATTCCATCAAAATAAAAAAGTATTTCTGGCAAACAGAATTTTAAGGTTGACATTTAAATAAAACTTAACTTAAGTTCACGGCTATGGGAGAGTCTTCAAGAAACTCAGTGTGGACGAATATCCTTACAGTCAAGTTCAGTCTAGGTGGAACCTTGTAGGTGTACCCACTTGTTGAACTTTACCTTCAGCATTTTCTAAGGAAACAAAGCCCTTTGAAGCACACCCTGTGCACACCAACCATCTTTTAGAAGTGCTGCATGTGCTAGGGGTGTTTTTGTGTCCCTGGCTTGGATCCTCAAGCTTTTTCTCGGTTGGCCTTTGTGGTTAATGTGAAAATGAATGTTCCTATCTGTCGTTCTCAGTCCTTGTGCACCATGGCCTCAGCTGAGGGTTGTGGTAGACTCAGACTCTGAAATTCCCTTAGCACGCTCCAGTAGTCAAAGGAAGGTACCACCTAACAGAAGCAGCAGCTTTCTTTTTTTTATTGCAGACTTTTTGCCATTGTAGGCCAGATCATTGATAGGGCATTCATTCCTTCGGAGGGAGTAGTTCACATGTCTCTGTCTTGACATAAACTGGGACTCGGGCTGAAATTTTGCTTCTGTTTGCTCAAGTCCTGTGATTGCTTTCAATCTTTTTACTATGTTGCTTTTTGTTGGAAATGGCCTCTCTGCAGGGTCACCCCCAAACTTTTTGCCTTCCTCATCTTCTTTTTCTGACCTCATTTTTGGTGCCTGTAGGACTCTGGACACTTTCCCACTGGTAACCAGTTATAAAGTGCATGTGCTCTCTCCATAAAAACATGGTTTTACCAACTGGCATGCCCAACTGGCATATTTAATGTACTTATAAGTCCCCAGTAAAGTGCACTACATGTGTCCTGGGCCTGTAAATTGAATGCTACTAGTGGGCCTGCAGCACTGGTTGTGCCACCCACATAAGTAGACCCTTAACCATGTCTCAGGCCTGCCATAGCAAGTCCTGTGTGTGCAGTTTCACTGCCATTTCGACTTGGCATTTAAAAGTACTTGCCAAACCTTAAACTTCCCTTTTTCTACATATAAGTCACGCCTAAGGTAAAAGGCAGGACATGTACATGTGTGTTTTATATGTCCTGGTAGTGGAAAACTCCTAAATTCGTTTTCCACTACTGTGAGGCCTGCTTCTTTCATCGGATAGCAATAGGTGTACCCTCATATACTGCTTAAGTGGTAGATTCTGATCAGAAAGGGGTAACCAGGTCATATTTAGTATGGCCAGAATGGTAATAGAAAATCCTGCTTATTAGTGAGGTTGGATTTTTTATTACTATTTTAGAAATGCCGCTTTTTATGACTGGGTCCAAACTGGAGTGGCATGGTGAGCAAAAAAACTGATGGATTAAACCTAGATCTGTGACTGGGGGTGAATGTTTGATTCGTTCTACATTCCGCCCATCAACTGTTCTTTTTGCATTTGTCGCCCCAAGTGGGAAGGGTATGCCCAGACGTGGGTCCCATGCTCACTATGCCACCAGATTCAAGCTAGCCTGGCTGAAGAGGGGTGATACCCCGAAACCAGTCCCAGGATGCTTGTTTCTGGTCCAGGGAGGACCTGGTCTGGCAGTTCGGGCTGGACTGTTCCCATGGGGAACAGGGTCAAGACTGGTTTGCATATGACTGGGTCCAAACTGGAATGGCATGGTGAGCAAAAAAACTGATGGATTAAACCCAGATCTGTGACTGGGGGTGAATGTTTGATTCGTTCTACATTCCGTCCATCAACTCTTCTTTTTGCATGTGTCGCCCCAAGTGGGAAGGGTATGCCCAGGTGTGGGTCCCGTGCTCACTATGCCACCAGATTCAACCTAACCTGACTAAAGAGGGGTTATACCCCAAAAACAGTCCCAGGATGCTTGTTTCTGGTCCAGGGAGGACCTGGTCTGGCAGTTCGGGCTGGACTGTTCCCATGGGGAACAGGGTCAAGACTGATTTGCATATGACTGGGTCCAAATTGGAATGGCATGGTGAGCAAAAAAACTGATGGATTAAACCCAGATCTGTGACTGGGGGTGAATGTTTGATTCGTTCTACATTCCGTCCATCAACTGTTCTTTTTGCATTTGTCGCCCCAAGTGGGAAGGGTATGCCCAGACGTGGGTCCCGTGCTCACTATGCCACCAGATTCAAGCTAGCCTGGCTGAAGAGGGGTGACACCCCGGAACCGGTCCCAGGATGCTTGTTTCTGGTCCAGGGAGGACCTGGTCTGGCAGTTCGGGCTGGACTGTTCCCATGGGGAACAGGGTCAAGACTGATTTGCATATGACTGGGTCCAAACTGGAATGGCATGGTGAGCAAAAAAACTGATGGATTAAACCTAGATCTGTGACTGGGGGTGAATGTTTGATTCGTTCTACATTCCGTCCATCAACTGTTCTTTTTGCATTTGTCACCCCAAGTGGGAAGGGTATGCCCAGACGTGGGTCCCGTGCTCACTATGCCACCAGATTCAAGCTAGCCTGGCTGAAGAGGGGTGATACCCCGAAACCGGTCACAGGATGCTTGTTTCTGGTCCAGGGAGGACCTGGTCTGGCAGTTCGGGCTGAACTGTTCCCATGGGGAACAGGGTCAAGACTGATTTGCATATGACTGGGTCCAAACTGGAATGGCATGGTGAGCAAAAACCTGATGGATTAAACCCAAATCTGTGACTGGGGGTGAATGTTTGATTTGTTCTACATTCCGTCCATCAACTGTTCTTTTTGCTTTTAGAAAGTGAGCATTTCTCTGAAATTAAAATCCATCTGTGCCTTACAGCCTGTCTTCAATCAACGTCTGGGCTGGGCTGGTTGACAGCTTCCTTGTGCATTTCACCAAGACAACCACAAACACAGTATACTCAGTCACACCTGCCCTCATCTGCATACTGAATGGGTCTTCCTGGGCTGGAAGGGTGGCGGGACGGACACTTACATTTCAAAGGCTAGTGGCCTGTCCTCACACAATGGACTGCTAAACCCCCTACTGGGACCCTGGCTGGCAGATCTGTCCTGAAAGGGGAATGTGCACTTCAAAACCACTCTTTGAAGTGTCCCCCACTTCAAAGGCCTTTTGAGTATATAAACTGGGTCTCTGACCCCACCAAATCAGACAGTTCTGGACCTGAACCTGCAACCTGTCAAGAGGAACTGCCTGGCTCCCCAAAGGACTCATCTGGACTGCTTTTCTGAGAAGGACTGCTGCCATGCTGTTGCCCTGCTACCTTGCTACCCTCTGACTTTGCTGAGAAGTGCTCTCCAAAGGCTTGGATTGAGCTTGACTTTTGTTTTCTGAAGTCTCAGGGCCAAAAAGACCTAGGCCCTTATCATGACTTTGGTGGACTTTTTAGTATACTGCCGAAGTTATATTATGGCTGCTGGCTGCTCTCCACCACTATTTGGCAGAGAAGCCGCCAGCAGCTATACTGGCGGTCTAGTGGAGCTTGCTCCGTTGCCACCACCACGTCACCACTACACCGCTCGCCGTATTACAACATTGTAAATGGCGTGGTGGTGTTGTGTTGGCAGGGCGGTGGTGACGGAGCAGGCTCCATGGACTCCGTTCCCTACCGGATGACCACCAGATAAGGTGATCGGCCGACATGGGAGGAGGGTGTTGAATGTTGTGTGCGGTAAAGGGTGTGTGTGAATGGGGGGTTGGGGGCGGTGTTGTGTGTGTTTGCGTGCGTGTGTGTAAAAGTGTCTGTGTGCTTGTGTGAATGTGTGTATGCGCGGGGTAGTGTTGTAGCCATGTGTGTGTGAATGAGTGAGCTTGGATGTGTGGATGTATGTATGTATGTGTGATGTGTGCGTGCAGGGATTGGAGTGGGGGGTCTGTAAGGGGATCGGGGAGGGGGGTACAGAACAGGGATCGGGGTGGGGGGTCAGTACGGGGATCGGGGGTGTCGCTGCTTGGGGGGGTGGGGGTTCCTGATGGCGGGGGTTTGGGGGCTCCTACATGGAGGGGTGTTTTGGGAGTCCTGCAGTGGCGACAGGAATGAGTATTCCTATCGCCAGTATCCTTACCGCCAGGTATTTCGTGGTGAGGTTGACACCACGGAATTCCTGGAGGTAAGGACACTCATTATACCGCAGGTGGTGTTAGGTGGACTGTGGCATCGAAGGCACTGCCTGGCGGTACAGGCAGTGAACTGGCTGCAATGCAATGCAGCCAGTTCACTGCAGTGGTCATAATTTGGTGGTCCTGCACCGCCACACTGTTGGCAGTCTGACCGCGACCGCAGGCGTGGTAGTGCAGGACCGCCAAGGTCGTAATGACCCCCTTAATCTCTTCAGGAGACTCCTTGTGTGCTGCAAATCGAGGCACAGCCTGCCGGAAACAACGCACAGCCATGGTGCGACCGAGAAATTGACCCACAGCCGAACCGGAACAATGCAGCCTGACTTCCCAAGTGAAGAACTGATGCAGCGCCAGCCTTGCGGCCGGAAATTCAATGCATCACCATACAGGATTGACGCAACACCTGTGACCTCATCCCGCATGCCCAGATTTTTCCTGCATCATCCCTGGGCATCAAAAAGATCCCCGCAAGCTGTGAGGAAGCAAGACAGCACACCAGAAATTGACGCAAAGCCCTTGCAGCGTGGAAAGAAACAATACATCATCTGTGCTGTGTCAGAAAATTCCATGCACACCCTATTTTTCCACGCATCTCCTCCTCTACGGTCTCCGTGCATGCTATTTTTTACGCAAACCAGGTACTTTGGGCAAACAAGAGACAACTGTTGATTTCTAAGATTTAGGACTCTTTTTAATCTTGCAAAAGTTATATCTCAACTTGTGCTTATTGAATATTTATCGGTTTGACCTTAATTTAATCAGATAAATACCACATATTTTTCTAAAACTGTGTGGTGTATTTTTGTGGTATTTTCACAGGTAATCTGTGATTTATTGCACAAATATGTAACATATTGCCTTCTAATTTAAGCCTGACTGCTTAGTGCCAAGTTTTGGATTGTGTGTGATTTCCTGTGATTAGGATTGTAGTCCCTATTTGGTCAAAGGTGACTACTTCTGCCAAATAGAGACCCCATTTCTAACACTTAATTGCATAACTGCATTTTAGAGCACTGCCCCCGAAACAGTTGTGTAGACATTTTAGATCTTTAATCTTTGAATTTGCATTTTTTACAGTTTGTTATTTTAGTATAACTGTGGGCCTGATTTAGAGTTTGGGGGAAGGGGCTACTATATCAAAAAAGTGATCACGTGCGAAAGACAGTATTCAGAGTTCACAGTCAAAAACCCAACCGCAAGAGCACACAAATTGTATTATGAGTGCCGAGCAAGCTGTGCAACACAAACGTGCTGTGGAGCCAGTGTCTGTTCATGTACATACTAGGAAATTTCAACAAGAAACAAACACAGGCTTGCATTTGATTCAGAACTGAATATTAGGCAGTTAGTGGACTGTGGCGTGGGAAAAGGTGAGTAAAATCGAATCGTAAAGGAAAACACTTACAGATTTAATGACGAGGCGAATCACTTTGAAATGGTGTTTGGAGCTGGTACATGGTCAAGCGAGGACACGTGTTGACAGTCATTGCTTGCAAGTTTGTCAAGTAAGAAAGGCAAAGAGAAAGATTGTAGCGGCATTAGGAGGCCGAACCAGTGTTCCTCGGTGAGGGGAGGGAATGCTTTAGGGTTCTGGAGAAGAGAGATGCCTGGCGTGTGACTCGGAGTTCTCAGAATACAGGCCGCAGTCCCTTGAACTACCCAGACTATAGCAGGGCAGCTCCTCTGTTAAGGCGGAGGAGCATCGTCCCCCTGCCAGCAGAGGCAAACGAAAAATGAAATGACAATAACATGTTTTTTATCATTTCATTTTTCGTTAGGAGCCACAAGAAAAATGGCGGAGGAGTGGTGTGCACTGCTGTCAGTGAGCATGTCGGTTTGGCCAGCCATCTTAGGACAGCTAAAGCAACATGTGCATTGATGTTTCTACAACCCAGCTGCATTGCTGGGTGGAGAACAACACTAGGCACAGGCATGCAGTCCCCGGGGAGCGCGAAACCAACCAACTCTGTCGAATCCTGACACGAGAGCAGCATCTGGAATGGCTGTAGGAGAGTCTGGGAGCCTCAACCTGTGCGCACACACTCCGGAAAAGGGGTGAGCGGCGAACGTCAAGTGGACGGTACGTTCATTTTTTTTTGTTTATCTATTGCTCCCCTCTAACACTACTTTTCCCTGACACCGGCCAATACTGGAATATAGGATATTGAGTGAGATTTAGGGGCAGATTTAAGAGCCCCTTGTGCCATCTAATGACACATTAGTGTAATTTTTTATTTATGCTAATGTGGCGTTAGATGGCCAACAACGCTGCACCAGATTTACAAAGTGGCGCAATGCATGTATTGCACCACGTTGTGACCCTTTGCGCTACATCATGCATGTGCCATGCATAATGTATGCAAAGGGGGCGTTCCTCCTTTGGGGGGGGAATAGCACAAAGAAATCTAAGAGATTTCTTTGCATCATTTTTTTTGGCACTTTTAACGCTTGCTCAGAGCAGACGTTGAAAGGAGGCACACCATTATTTATAATGGGCCTCAATGGTCTCTGAAGGATTAGCGTCAACATTTTTGACGCTATTCCTGCAAATTTCCAAACTAGTGTAAAACATTTTGACGCTAGTTCCCTAACTACTACCATACGGTGGCACTAGGGGGAGGCTAAGGTGGTATTGTGAATTGGGTTTCCGGATCTCAATGTTTATTTCCTCTGGTTGTAATAACAGCAGATGTGATGTTATTTCTATTTTCCAAATACTCTTGACACAGGGGCTGATTTACAAAAACGCTGCGCAGAAACTGTAGTACATAAGAATTTGTTTGGCATCATTTCCCACGTTCTTAGTAATGCATTCTCTTATCTAAGGGTTATTGCGCCTTTTCTTGTAGCCTGCTTCTGTTATCTGGCTACAAGTTTATGTGGACAAATCCATGGCACCATCCTGTTAGGGCAGTGTGATTTATCCATACCACGTGACCTACCACTACCATTCTGATATATAATCCCGTGGTGAAAGTGAAGTTGGGCGCAAATTGAGATTTTCCTAGCCTTGGTGTCTGAAAGGCTAGATTTTATTAAAGACACGGAGGCAAGTATTATGCAGTCTTTTCTTGCTTTCATGTTAATAGCAGCCAAGAAGAAAACTACATTTCCCAACAAAATAAGAAACTACAAAGTGACATCACAAAGGAACCATCCAATAGGACGTTGAATACCACTACTAGTATCTTGACTGCGAACAACAAGTCCTCTTTTCTTGATTCGAAAACTAAAGAGGAGAAGTAACAAACAAAATGACATACAAAACAAAAATCTGTGTCACAATGTCCATAAAGCAATCCTGAAGATGGAGAGTGTAGAGAGGAGACCAGGAAGGATATCCACTGATGACAGAATCCAGTGTTGGTGGAAGTACATCATGTAGATTATGAAGAGCCAACGCTGGAAGAGGGAGTTGGAACTGAAATAAAGGAACAGGGAGGGTTGAACTAGTGGCGGGATAATACTTGCCTCTGTGTCTTTAATAAAATCTAGCCTTTCAGACACCAAGGCTAGGAAAATCTCAATTCTATTACAAGACCGGAGGCTCATATTATGCATGTTTAAAGCATAGCAATAACAGAATCCGAAACATGAGAAATTGGTTTACAGTAAAAGGTTCTAAAGGTACTTTCATTAGACCAGTCTGCAGACTTGAGAATATCCTGTAAGGAGGATCCCGCCCAAAAAGCCTGAGAAGCCATAGCCCCTCTGGCAGAATGGGCTGGAAAAGAATTTATATCAATCCCAGCTAGAGACATGATCCATTTGACCCAACGAGCTAGGGTAGGTGAAGAAACAGGTTTCTGGGGTTTCTGGAAGGAAATAAGTAATTGGGAGGCAGAGGATGATCTCAAAACTGCAGTACGAGTCACATAATTTTTTAGACAATTTCCAACACACAATTTGGGTTGAGAGGGAAAAAATGGATAATTGACCGATGCTAAATTAGTTTTAGTACGTCTTCTAATTTGAAAAGAAACACCAAGAGGAGAGAAGAAAAAGGAGGTAACATCTAGGGCTTTAACATCCGAAACACGTTTAAGTGAAACTAGACACAAAAGCATAGTCAATTTCGCGGAAAGCTGCTTAAGAGAGAGGAATTCATTATCTGGCTAAACTGTAAAAAATGTTAACACTAGATTAACATCCCACATAATATTATATTTAGGAGATGGAGGGAAAACACATCTTACTCCCTTTGAAAGTTGACAGATGAGAGGATGTTCACCAATCGGTCTGCTGTTTACTCTATGATGCTCTGCAGAGATGGCAGATCTGTAAGTGTCAATAGTGCGATAGGCCTTACCCTAGGAGGCCAAGGAAGCAAGGAAATTCACAACCAATACTACCTCAGCTGAAAAGGGATCTGTATTCCTGTCCATACACCAGCTGCACCAAATGGCCCATGCAGATTTGTAAGCCTTGGAGGTACCAGGGGCCCTGGCCTGTTGGATGGGTTTGAGAGCATCTTCCGAAATTCCTGGGGTTCTCCAGGACGACCCGAAATCTTCCAAGCAATGAGGAACAAGGAATTGTTGAGAACCAAGTGATGTTGTCGACCTTGGGGATCTAAGAGGAGGTCGGGGAAGTGAGGAAGCCAGACGGGTCGGTTGGTTGTTAATTCCAATAAAGTTGGATACCAAGGCTGAGCTTGCCAAAATGGGATTATAAAAACTAGAGTGGATTGGTGTCTGCGCGCTTGTGCAAGGACTCGAGGAATGAGAAGGAAGGGAGGAAAAGCGTAAAGAAGAGATGACGGCCAAATCTGAAGGAATGCATCTGTGGCAAGAGCCTGCGGATCCAGCCTCCAACTGAAAAAGGAAGGAAGGTGAGAATTGAGGCGAGAGGCAAAAAGGTCTATGGACATTTCGCCAAAGATGGAAATAAGGTTATTGCATACTGAAGGGTGCAACTGCCAGTCGCTGGAGTCGTGAAGATGTCTGGAATACCAATCCGCAACTGTATTCAGATTGCCTGGCAGGTAAACCGCTCTGACCGAGATTTGTTGAGGAAGACAATATTCCCAAAGAAGTTTTGCCAGGGTAGACAGAATCTTGGACCTGGTGCCCCCTAGATGGTTGATATATCTGACGGTGGTTAGGTTGTCCATTCCGAGAAGAATGGTGCAGCTTACCTTGTCCTTTATAAAGGAGCAGATGGCAAAGGAATCTGCAAGCATCTCTAAACTGTTTATGTGCAAGAAGGACTCCTTCAGAGACCATGCGCCTCCAGTCGAGAACTGGCCACATCTTGCGCCCCAACCGTTCTGACTTGCATCGGACTCTAGTACAAGATCTGGGGCGGCAGAGGAGATAGTTCTTCCATTCCAGACGTCTAGGTGAGTCAGCCACCATAGAAGCTCTTCCTTGGACTCATAATCCAGAGTCAATGGATCGGAGTAGGCCAGACCCTTGTGAAGATGGCGAATCTTCAGCCGTTGAAGGGCGCGATAGTGTAGCGGACCTGGGAAAATGGCTTGGATAGAGGAGGCGAGGAGTCCTACTAAACGAGCCAGAGTTCTAAGGGAGATGTGAGGAAGGGACAGGGATTGAAGAATTTCTTTTTTTGATTAAGGAGACCTTGTGCTGGGGAAGTTGAAGAATTGAACGAGTAGTGTCTATGAGAAAACCGAGAAATTCAAATTTTTGAGTTGGAACTACGGCTGACTTCTGAAAATTGATGAGGAAACCCAATTTGAGAAGAAGACCACGACAAAACTGTAGGTGAACGAGGAGAAGGCGTTTGTCTTGTGCCATCAAGAGAAAATCGTCCAGATAGAGAATCAGACGAACACCGTGGGACCGGAGAAAAGCCGTGACGGGTTTGAGAATCTTGGTGAAACACCAAGCGGCGGAAGAGAGCCCGAAAGGAAGAACTTTGAATTGGTAGAAAGAGTTTTGCCATTGAAATTGAAGACATTTTCTGTGTGAGGGGTGAATTGGAACCGTGAGGTAAGCATCTTGAAGGCCCAGTCTGACCAACCAGTCATTTTGAAGCAATATATCCCTGAGGTGGAGGATAGTCTCCATCTTGAAGAGCCGGTAGACCACAAAATTGTTGAAATTCTTTAGGTTCAGAACTAGTCGAAACTTCAGATTTTTCTTTTGGACCAGGAAAATGGTACTGAGAAAACCCAAAGAGTCGAACAGAACTGGCTGTATGGCTTGATGGCGAGGAGAGACTGAATCTCGTTGTGGAGAAGATGATTTTGTTCTTGAGAAAACACAAGGGGAAGAGGAAAAAGGGACTGAGTTGGGGGTTGATAAAACTCTAAGAGGTAACCTTGAATGGATTGAATTATCCAGGGATCTGATGTGAGAAACAGCCATGAATCTAGAAATAGTGCTAGTCTGCCTCCTACTGGAAGAAAGCCAGAATTGGAAACACTTACCAGAGATTTGTTCTCCTTTGTTGACGTAGCCCCTGTGTCAATAGCCTCTTGACCGGCGGAGGTAGAATCGTGGCTTGTATCCTGTGTAGGTGTCAAGCTGGGTTTGCTGGTTGTAGGAGTCTCGATTGGCATATTGACCTCTGAGGGAACGTCCGGCAAAGCGACTCCTGCCCTGGCAAAAACCAGAGATGAAAATGTATTTTTAATAGAAAGCTGAGCTTTCTCCAGGGTGGAGAAGGTGGAGACATACTTGCCCAGCTCCTTGATAAAGGAGTCTCCAAATAATAGGCCTTTAGCCAAAGGGCCCTCATCCTTAGAGGCCAAAGATGCCAGTTTAGGGTCGATCTTGAGCAGGAGACTTTTCCTTCTTTCAATGGACAATTGGGTGTTCGCATTGCCCAGCATCCAAATAGCGCGTTGCGCCCAGTTGGAGAGAACCACATGGTCAATTGGAGAGTTTTCCTTTTTGGCTTCCTCCGCCAAATCAAAAATCCTGGTGAGAGGACCCACCAAATCCAGAAGTTTATCCTGGCAACTTGACCAGGCTCTATCGATACCCTTCTTAGGGTCTTTCCGCAATTTAGTAAAAAACATGAGCATATTAGGGTCAATCACCGGTGTAGCAGTGATATTATCAGGTAAAGAGGGACAGGGACATTCGGATTTAGGTTTATTCCGGGTAACTTTGTCTAGAGAATGGCGTAAGAAAAAGGAGACATAGTCTGCCACATGGTCAGCAGGATACCATTCTTTTGAGTTTGGATGAACCATTAGGGAAGGATCGAACATGGGTTCACCAGCATGGTCCACCAAAATCTGAGACACAGGGTGAGCGTCACCACCGTCACTAGGAGAAATTCTGTGCCTTTTCTCCGGAGGCCCATAAGGAAATGGATCCGAAGATCCGTCCATATCATCCTTATGACTAGGAGAGTCATCATCATCATCAGTGTAAGGAAATGCCTCCTTGGCATGGTTACCCCCTGACTTTTTGCCTTTGCTGATGCTAAGTTTTGATTTGAAAGTGTGCTGAGGCCTGCTAACCAGGCCCCAGCACCAGTGTTCTTTCCCTAACCTGTACTTTTGTTTCCACAATTGGCACACCCTGGCATCCAGGTAAGTCCCTTGTAACTGGTACCCCTGGTACCAAGGGCCCTGATGCCAGGGAATGTCTCTAAGGGATGCAGCATTTCTTATGCCACCCTGGGGACCCCTCACTCAGTACAGACACACTGCTTGCCAGCTTGTGTGTGCTAGTGAGGACAAAACGAGTAAGTCGACATGGCACTCCCCTCAGGGTGCCATGCCAACCTCACACTGCCTATGCAGTATAGATAAGTCACCCCTCTAGCAGGCCTTACAGCCCTAAGGCAGGGTGCACTATACCATAGGTGAGGGCAAAAGTGCATGAGCACTGTGCCCCTACAGTGTCTAAGCCAAACCTTAGACATTGTAAGTGCAGGGTAGCCATAAGAGTATATGGTCTGGGAGTCTGTCATGCACGAACTCCACAGCACCATAATGGCTACACTGAAAACTGTGAAGTTTGGTATCAAACTTCTCAGCACAATAAATGCACACTGATGCCAGTGTACATTTTATTGTAACATACACCCCAGAGGGCACCTTAGAGGTGCCTCCTGAAACCTTAACCGACTATCCGTGTAGGCTGACTAGTTCTAGAAGCATGCCACACACCAGACATGTTGCTGGCCACATGGGGAGAGTGCCTTTGTCACTCTGTGGCTAGTAACCAAGCCTGTACTGGATGGAGGTGCTTCACACCTCCCCCTGCAGGAACTGTAACACCTGGCGGTGAGCCTCAAAGACTCACCCCCTTTGTTACAGCACCACAGGGCACTCCAGCTAGTGGAGTTGCCCGCCCCCTCTGGCCACGGCCCCACTTTTGGCGGCAATGCCGGAGGAGATAATGAGAAAAACAAGGAGAAGTCACTGGCCAGTCAGGACAGCCCCTAAGGTGTCCTGAGCTGAGGTGACTCTGACTTTTAGAAATCCTCCATCTTGCAGATGGAGGATTCCCCCAATAGGGATAGGAATGTGCCCCCCTCCCCTTGGGAGGAGGCACAAAGAGGGTGTACCCACCCTCAGGGCTAGTAGCCATTGGCTACTAACCCCCCAGACCTAAACACGCCCTTAAATTTAGTATTTAAGGGCTCCCCAGAACCTAGGAACTGAGATTCCTGCAACCTAAGAAAAAGAGGACTGCTAAGCTGAAAAACCCTGCAGAGAAGACGGAGACACCAACTGCTTTGGCCCCAGCTCTACCGGCCTGTCTCCCCACTTCTAAAGACACTGCCCCAGCGATGCTTTCCCCAGGGACCAGCGACCTCTGAATCCTCAGAGGACTGCCCTGCTCTAGAAGGACCAAGAACTCCCGAGGACAGCGGCCCTGTTCACCAAAGACTGCAACTTTGAAACAAAGCAGCAACTTTGAAACAACTTGCGTTTCCCGCCGGAAGCGTGAGACTTGACACTCTGCACCCGACGCCCCCGGCTCGACTTGTGGAGAACAATCACTTCAGGGAGGACTCCCCGGCTACTGTGAGACCGTGAGTAGCCAGAGTTGCCCCCCCTGATCCCCCATAGCGATGCCTGCAGAGGGAATCCCAAGGCTCCCCCTGACCGCGACTGCCTGCTCCTCAGATCCCGACGCCTGGTAAAGACTCTGCACCCGCAGCCCCCAGGACCTGAAGGATCCGAACTCCAGTGCTTGAGTGACCCCCAGGAGGCCCTCTCCCTTGCCCAGGTGGTGGCTACCCCGAGGAGCCCCCCCTTGCCTGTCTGCATCGCTGAAGAGACCCCTTGGTCTCCCATTGATTTCAATTACAAACCCGACACATGTTTGCACACTGCACCCGGCCTCCCCCGCGCTGCTGAGGGTGTACTTTCTGTGTGGACTTGTGTCCCCCCGTGCCCTACAAAACCCCCCTGGTCTGCCCTCCGAAGACGCGGGTACTTACCTGCTGGCAGACTGGAACCGGGGCACCCCCTTCTCCATTGAAGCCTATGCGTTTTGGGCACCAATTTGGCCTCTGCACCTGACCGGCCCTGAGCTGCTGGTGTGGTAACTTTGGGGTTGCTCTGAACCCCCAATATTGGGCTACCTTGGACCCAAACTTGAACCCCGTAGGTGGTTTACTTACCTGCAAAAACTAACAAACTCTTACTCCCCCTAGGAACTGTAAAAATTGCACTGTGTCTAGTTTTAAAATAGCTATATGTGATTTATGTGAAAGCTGTATATGCTATTTTGCTAATTCAAAGTTCCTAAAGTACCTACCTGCAATACCTTTCATTTGAAGTATTACATGTAAATCTTGAACCTGTGGTTCTTAAAATAAACTAAGAAAATATATGTTTCTATACAAAAACCTATTGGCCTGGAATTGTCTTTGAGTGTGTGTTCCTCATTTATTGCCTGTGTGTGTACAACAAATGCTTAACACTACTCCTTTGATAAGCCTACTGCTCGACCACACTACCACAAAATAGAGCATTAGAATTATCTTTTTGCCACTATCTTACCTCTAAGGGGAACCCTTGGACTCTGTGCATACTATTCCTTACTTTGAAATAGTGCATACAGTGTCAACTTCCTACAATCAGTGTCTCTTAAATGGGTAATGTGGAGCGGGAAAAAAAGGGTTGCCGATTTGGATACCTCTCGGGTGGAAGGACCAGAAGAAATGCCTTTTGAGGGCCCCGGAAGGGTGGCCGCATGTTTCTTGCCTTTCGTAGAAGGCATATCAGAAGCAGACATAGGGGGTCATTCTGACCCTGGCGGTCATCGACCGCCAGGGTCGACGACCACGGAAGCACCGCCAACAGGCTGGCGGTGCTTCCTTGTGTATTCCGACAGCCGCGGTCGCCCAGCCGGGTCCGGCGGTTTCCCGCCGGATTACCCCCGGCTGGGAGAATCCTCCATGGCGGCGCTGCTTGCAGCGCCACCATGGGGATTCCGACCCCCTTCCCGCCAGCCTGTTTCTTGCGGTTTTCACCGCCAGAACCAGGATGGCGGGAACGGGTGTCATGGGGCCCCTGGGGGCCCCTGCACTGCCCATGCCACTGGCATGGGCAGTGCAGGGGCCCCCTAACAGGGCCCCAGGGAGATTTTCACTGTCTGCATTGCAGACAGTGAAAATCGCGACGGGTGCAACTGCACCTGTCACACCCCTGCAACTCCGCCGGCTCCATTCGGATCCGGCTTCATTGTTGCAGGGCCTTTCCCGCTGGGCCGGCGGGCGCCCGCCAAAGGGAAAGTCAGAATGGCCTCCGCGGTCTTCTGACCGCAGAGCGGCCATTTGGCGGTTCCCGCCAGGCGGACGGCGTCCGCCGCCCGCCAGGGTCAGAATGACCCTCATAATCTTAGAAAAAGAGGCTTCTAAATTCTTTGTTATGTCAAGCATAGAAACAGAAACTGCCTGTTGGACAGAATCTTTAATAAAGGACTTTAAAGATTCCTGAAAAAATTGGGAGTCGTCTTCTTCAGCCATCATGAAGAAAGTAATTTAATATATATGCTGTAAAAAACGAAGTTAAGCTGAAAAAACTAAAAAAATCCTGGAATATAGTTTCAACTGGTAAAAAGGGGTTAAACAGTGAAGCTGTGAGGGAAGGGTGTGGCCATAGGGATGGGTGTGAGGAGAAATTCGAGGCAGAGCTATTAAAAGCACTGCCGGAGGTGGTATCTGAAAGAGCAGTCCCTCCCAAGGGAGCTGTGCCAGGGAAAAGGGTTTCGCGTGAAAGCGCGCCCTTAATAAACAAACAAACATGTCGGCAGAGACGCAAGCCTGAGGAATGCAGCCGGCTAGGAAAAAGGGCTTCGCGTGTGAAAGCGCACCATGAATAAACAAACAAACCCGTCAGCAGAGTTGTGAGGAAGACGCGAGCCTGAGGAATGCAGCCGACTGTCAAAAGGTGAGGAAAATGACACGCCGGCAAATAAGACTTAAGGAAAATAAACGGTGCGCGCATGCAAAAGCAGAGCAATTGATACACAAACATATAACCATACAGGCATATATAAAGTATGTCATTAATATCAAATGCACATGTCAATACTTTGTAAAGACAAAAGAATGGTGGTACTTATCTTGACTGCCAGCAGCAAGAAAAGAGGACTTGTTGTTCGCAGTCAAGATACTAGTAGTGGTATTCGACGTCCTATTGGATGGTTCCTTTGTGATGTCACTTTGTAGTTTCTTATTTTGTTGGGAAATGTAGTTTTCTTCTTGGCCGTTATTAAAATTAAAGCAAGAAAAGACTGCAAAAATGAGCCTCCGGTCTTGTAATAAAATTTCCTATTGGGTGTCTACGAGGCGCGAGGTCCTCATTAAGTAATTAGCAAAGCTAGAGGCAGCAAGGACATAATGTGTATGATTCAAAATTTCTGTAACCCAAACCACACATTACTCTCCATATAAACCTGTGAAGCTCTGAATTGGTAGGGAAAAAATGTCCAGGATAGTCCTGTTACCACGCAGTTCTTCAGCAGTTCTTTCTTCAGCAGGACGCTGGATTAGGCCATTAGGCTTTTCCTAAACAGGGTGAGAAGAAAGTTCTGGATTGATGTCACTCGCTGCACCCGTCTGCAAGGGGATCTCTAATCCGCCTGCACAGAGAAGCACTAAGCAGCTTGTAAATAACGGCTCCATATTTCTCCTAAATGCACTGCCCCGAGGGCAGCACTTGTTCACGGCTCCCCTTGGGGCAGGACATTCACTTGAATACGGCATACACTACTTGTTTGCACATGGCACACCTTTGAAAAGGTGCGCCATGGCAGAAAGAAGAAAAGTACATCGTAAGTGTAATACGGCCCCCAGAATGCATTAAGTAATCACACAAAAGTTTTGGACTGACAACAGTGACCATATTGACCTAGAAGGAGGTGGTCGCCCTAGGCGAGAGGATAAAAGATTAGTTTAGTAAAGGGGAGCATACTAACAAACTAGACTATGCAAATAGAGTGAATACAACCTGGGCATGTGAAAGGTATGTTTGTCTGATTTCTGGTAGTTGTCTTCTGTTCTGTCAATAAAGATTACAGGTCCTCTTTTGAAGAAATAAGAGTTAGAACCCCTTGCATAGTCACTCCTAGCAACTACTACAAGAGGTGTCTTCCCACCAATCTCCTCAGTTGCATTGTTTTAGACTCCCCCCCCCCCAGCGCCTTGAGACCACGACGGGTGAGTAGCGCGCTTTATAAATTACATGATTGATTGATTAATTGATTGACCTGAATCTTTTTTTCCCTGGGGTTATATATTCTGCTCAAGAACTTTGTCTTTGAAACTTTGTCTTTGACGTTTATATTGGTTGTGGTATCTGAAGAAACAATTGCAGTGTAGTAGAAAATGGGGAGGGTTTATTGAAACGAGGAAGGAGTAACAAAGTAACAACAGGACCGAAGGTGCGACCTCTCAAATGTTTTCTCGCAGATCTCGCATTCTACCCTCAGAACTTCCCCTTAACCAAACATTCCAACATTAAAACAACATAAACTGTATAAGAATATAACATGCTTGTTTTTTTTTATCAGTAACATGCTAGTTAGTATTTTTGCATTCTCCTATGCCTCATGTGAATCCCGTGGGAATTGGTTTCCTGAATGCATGGACAAGGGTGTCAGAGATGACAGATCATCCATCTAAGACTGACGCCGGAGAGCACTTAGCATAAGAATGAGATGTGGTCTGATAGTTTGTCAGGAACTGGTACAGATGTATTTGTTCAGCCCTCCCTCGTTCATAATCAAGAGTTTTCGTAAATCTCTCTACCTTCCTCTTGGCCTATGACCTGGTTGTATATCGAAATATTATGGTAAAACATGTTATCTTGCTAACATATCGACTGCTGAATAGTGACTACCAATATAACATTAAAGTAAGTGTATATTGCTGTACTATTCTTAAGTCCATATTGATATGCATATCATCAAGGTGAATACACTTTTCAACTGCTACAAGTACAGTTCATCCATGATTGCAGATAGACATTTAAAGATAAGACAGTGTTGCCACCAAAGGAGGAGGGCTTATATCTCTAACATTTCCATCTGCCAACTCCTGTTATTTACCTTTTCAAACTCCTGTTAGTTTCAGGCATGCACACAATAGGGCCAACTCAGCAGTACACCCCTTTTCGCAGCAAAAAAGTTATATTAGAAAAGTTTATATCTTCTCACTCTTTATCGCTACTTACAACACCTGCCTGGTTTCACCTACGTAAAGAGATAAGTCTTGCCTTGAGCAATAAACAATAACCTTAAGGCTTTGTGGGACACTTGACATTCAGCTATATTTCTCTGGTCTGTAGTTCTCTTTTGATATCCATCAAGGACCTATTTTATGCAGTGTTTCAGGGCTCGGAGCTACGGCTGGAAGAACACGACTATCAGCATACATAAGGACCTTCTCCTTTGACAACACTCAGTATCTTATCCCTGACACCAGATAATTCCAGAATCAGCATCACGGTGCCACTTCCAGCTGCTCCTCCTGCAGGACCTCTAGTTGGTAGTCTCAACACTCTAACCAGTAATACCTTGCCAGCAATAACTAATCAATTTGCTTAGTTGCAGCTACCTACACATCTTAGTTGCAGCTACCTAAACATCTTAGTTGCAGCTACCTAAACATCTTAGTTGCAGCTGCCTAAACATGTTCATTACTCATTTCAGGGATAGGAGCAGGAGCCCCACCAATCGAATATGGGAACCTTGATGGGTATTTTCGAAGCTCCTAACCTGCGCTTTCAGATTCACAATAGTGTCCACTGCTGAAACTCCACTGAATCCACAGTGGAAGCCTCTGTCACAGCCAAAAACTGTTTGCGATAGTTAACCCACTCCTCCGTTTTGAGCCCATTCTGCTTAACACTAGTCAACTTGCCAGACAACAGCCTCTCTGCAGCTTCAATTCGTTTGATAGCCAGTTCTGTGCTGCCTGTTCCAGCAACAGGGTCAGCATGTATGGAATTAAGGGAGTGCATAAACATTTTCGTATGTTCCCTGTATGCCATTCATGGATATCAGTTACCACAAACAAATGAAATTGTTAGGAGACACCCCTGTCATTTTAACATAGCGAGTGGTCTGCTTATATTTGTTTATTTATTTTAACAGTTTTAGATAGCACTACTCTACCCAAGCCACGTTTCAGTGTTCTTTACAAATTAAACTAAATCCAGATCTCCTGATAGAGAATAGATAACAATGAAATTAAGAACTACAGTAAAATAATCATCTAAAGTAGACAATCAATTGTAGGCAGTTGGTTGCCACTGATTCTGCAATAGCCTTCATGCCATTGGAGAATTGCTCCTTAATTACATCCAAATTATTATCAGAGGAGATCATCAGCTGCGTATCATCTGCATATGATATTACATCAAAACAAAAAAATCTAGCAATGGCAGCAAGGGGCGCTACGTAGATGTTAAAAAAGTGGGGCTTAAACAGGAGCCTTGTGGTACCTCCTTATCGATTGACATAGTGCAAGACTTAAAGGTACGAGACTTAAAGTTGCCTAACAAAATAGTCTGTGTTGTTATTAAGAAAGTCTTGGAACCATTTTAAGGAACACCCAAAATGCCAATCTCATATAGCCTTTCAATGATCCTTGAATGAGACACGGTGTCAAAGGCGGCTGATAGGTCTAATAATACCAGCAAGGTAGGGGTGCCTTTATCCAGGGAAAGTATTATGAAATTCGTAACCCTGACAAAGGTGGTCTCCTTGCTATGTGCAGCTCGGAACCTAGATTGCGATAGGTTGAGGATCTTATTAGCCTTTAGGTAAGCTGAAAGTTGTGAGTTTATTAGACCCTCCAAGGACTTGCCTAAAAGCGGGAGCAGTGACATAGGACGATAATTAGCTAAACTGTTGGGGTCGACGTTGGCCTTTTTTTGTAATAGAACAACCTGTGCAGACTTCCAAGTGCAAGGAATGCTTCCTTTGTCAATGGATAGGTTAAACAAGGCCATGACCCTGGGGGGAAACTGGTACAAGAGGAAGGCTGTAACCCGGGGGCACACGGTTGAAGGAAGAACCAGAGTTTGCTTTTTCTAGAGCTTGTTGTATCTGCTGAACAGAAAATGAAGCAAACTTTTCTAGAGATCAGTTGCCATTTTGACAAGGAGCATTGTAATCTAGCGTCTCACTAGAGAGAACTGTGGGTGAAGTAAATTGCAAGTAAATTTGATTAAGTTTCTTCTCGAAACAGTCAGCTAAAGCATTGCACATATCTTGTGAAGCAGGGATCATTTGAGAACAGGGAGAAGGATTCACAATATTGTTAAGGATTTTGAATAGTTCTTTAGAAGAATTGTCTGCTTGCTCTATATGAATAATAATGTGCACTTTCGGGCTGTTTTAATATGCCTTTGATAGGAGGACAATACCAATCTAAAGAAATCTTTATCACTTTGGGATCTGGTTTTCCACCATCACCTTTCTAGGTTTTTTGCAGGAGGATTTCTCCTGTCTCAGTTTCTTTGTATACCGAGGGGCATATGGCCTCAATGGTAAATTCACTCCTTTTTTAAGGAAGCAATACCATTGAAAGCCTGATGTAGGGAATTGTTGAGTTGTGCTAATATGGCGTTGATACTGAGATCTGAAAAGAGCACTGGCTGTTCAAAGGCATTAGTAAAAGAGTCCGTAATCACCAGACACCATTGCTGCAAAGTTTTATGCCCTCAAGTTTTGGGTTTAACTGTCCTGACTGATCCAGCTTTGTCTCTCTGTCAAATATAATCATGCCATAATTAGCACATTCATGTTTCTGTCAAAAAGCATACTTCTGGGGACAGGTAGGAAATTGGATCCCAGGGTTCAATTACATGCTTAGGTAGGGATCCCACATTGCAGAGAAAGCCGTTGGGGCCGACGGAGCCTCTGGATAACAGGCCCCAGTGGTAGGAGGGATTTTTGATGCATCAATTTGGCCGATAGGCTGCATATCAATATCAATGTTTTGATCCAAGTTATTGGTATGTAAAGTGCACCGCTCAATAGTGAACATGCATTTGTAGCAAGTCAGTGGACCTTCTACACACCAGGGAAAACAATCTAAACAACATGTGTCTCATAAGGACATCTAAAGGTCTCTCAGATTATGAAGAGTTTTAGCCGATTAGCTGATTTTGGCAGAGTGACTGACCTCAGTGGCAAAAGGGGCTGGGGTCCTGGCACCTGGCGACGCTCAGATGCAGACAGGCCTACCTTTGACGTACCTTCAGCACACTGGCGGTGCACCTGCTGTGCATGTATGCATCAACATCCTCCTTATGAATGCCCCTAAGTCAGCTTACTTTAAAAAATGGCTTGCAGGAGCCGTGCCAAGCAAAGTCAACTAGGAAATGTGGCAGCTGACTACTTTCTCCGCAAAAATCTGTCCCAAAGGAGATTGCCGCAGACCGGAAAGCACTCAATGTAAGAAAAACAAAATACAGATACAAAGATTGCAAGAAAATTAAAACACCCCTCAAAATCAAAGTACATTTATAAAACAGCAGCAAAATGAGGAGTGTGCTACGGCTTGCCTGTACCAATCTGCCAGTAGTCTGTCATCCATGAAAGATAAGCCAGACATCCGCCATGTTTCCTCCGCCACCATAAAGCTACATTGTCAGCAGTGGGTATGCTTCACAGTATGACAGACAAAATTCAAGCATCCTTCATCTGTGACTTTTGCTTCCTTTAAAAAACAACTAGAACATCTACAGTACAAAATACAGATATACACTGTCTGCGGTGCAATGTATGTCTAACATGAAGGATTTTTCACCAAATAATATTAAACACATATTAAAACAATAAAAGACAGCATTCACACATAAATTAAAATTAATGTCCCCAAACATGAAAAATTTAAAGAATATTTTAAACTATTTTTTGTCCAGAAAATTAATAATTAAAATGCTGGCATTTTTGTTGATTTGAAAAAATAGAACTATATGTGATACCTGTTTAGATAGGCCTGATTCACAAAGATAAACTTAAACTTGAAGTCTAAGTTTGGACTAAAAGTCTAAGTTAAGACCCAAGTTCCAAGTTTAAACCTAAAGTCTAACTTTAGACCTGAAGTCTGAATTAAGATTTAAAGTCCATCTTTAGGCTTGAAGTCGAAGGTTAGACCTGAAGCCTAACTTTGGACCTGAGGTCTAACTTTAGATCTGAAGGCTAAGCTTAGACGCCTGGTCTAAAGTTAGACTTCAGGTCTAAAGTTAAATTTAAGTCTAAACCTAGATTGTAGGTCTAAACTTAGACTTCAGGTCTAAAGATAGGCTTTCAATCTAAACTTAGAATTCAGGTCTAAAGTTAGACTTTAGTTCTAAACTTAGACTTAGGGTCTAAAGTTAGACTTTAGATCTAGGTTGACCTTTGCAAATTGGGCCCTATGTATTTCTTGGAAAAAATAAGAGAAAATATATTTTTATTTAAAATGTGAACATTTAATGTATTTACCATAGTTTACCTGCCCTCAAATCATTAAATATTGATATATGTCCAACACCCACTTGTGAACACAATATTGACACATTACAGTCATATGTTGCAGGTATGTCCATCCACGAGCCCAGGGAAGAAGGTGAAATCAATGTCAATGCAGTAAAACAACATCCTTATCTGGAAAACTTGCAGGGAAGTCACAACAATAAGAAGTACAGGCTGAACTGTGACATGATTGCAGCCTACAATCAGAATTCTTGCCAGATGTAAGACTTCATACTGTCACCCCCTTAGACTGTGAAGATTAGAAGATTATAGCAGTGTTACATTTCTGTGCTACTTTCTCTGTTCACTACACATTTTTTTACTCGAATGGGATGTTGCAGCCCCTGTCCTCAGCCACGTCTCGGAGGTTATGCTCAGATGTATGAATGGCTACATTCAATTTCCATCAGATAATACTACACTCAACAATATCAATGCCAAGTTCTGTGGGTTGGGATGCACACCACATGTTGCTGGTGTCATAGATGGAAATCATGTTGCATTGCTGTCACCTCATGAGTAGGAACAAGAATAAATCAATAGGAAACATTACCACTCCATCAATGTGCATGAGATTTGTCTAGCAGATCTGTACAACACTAGTATGTATGCAAAATTTCCAGGCACCTCCCATGATTCACTAGTGCTACTCAGTTCCATACCACAGCAAATGGCAGACCTTGCAGCAAGGACGCTCAGGCTTGTTGGTAAGTGTTTAAATTATTGTTGTAATTATAACTTTTCAGAACTTTTGGCCCTTCCAGACAAAGTGTCACTTGAATTAGTTTTTGTTATTCTAGTGTACAGAAGGTCCACCTTACCCTATCTGCAAATGGCTTTAAACTCCACCGAGAAACCTAACAATAGTAGGAGAAGTCTGCTTCAGTGAGGCCCACATGTGAACAAGGGGGCCTGTGGAGTTGGCTTTTGAGCTCCAGGAGGCCTGGTTCTGGTGCCTCAACTTGATTTGAGGGACTCTCTTCTATTCTCCTGGGAAGGCCTTCAAGATTTTTGTGTTATGCTATATTCTGCTGCACAACATTGCCTTGCGTAGAAACATTCTCTTCATCCCTCATGATGCCCACAAGAGGGAACCACAGGGAGATGTTGGTAAGATGATAGTGATGAGGATGAAGACAATATGTTCTTGTGTGAACTCATTGAAAACATCTTTGCCTGATGGTAAGTGAATTAAAGTAAACTTTTAATGTAATAAAAACAATACCGACATATTTTATTTTAGATTATGTGCTACTAATTTACTATTTGTTTTTCAGGTTTTGTGGCTATTATATGAAAAATTTACAATAGTATATGCATGTAAAGATGGGCATGCTGTGTAAGATTGTATCTGTTACAGCTCTTAATGTTTTAGTAGTAGAAAACAACAAATAATTTTATTGGAAAATGAAAGAGTTTTACACAAAAATAATAATGTCTGCTTAAACCTTCCTATGTCATGTCATCCTGTCATAGTCTGGAGCACTAGCATGTCATCAGTGGGTATTTTGCAGTCTTGAGCAAAAACTGATGAAGGAGAGATCTGCAGTGCAAGTTGCATGAACATGGCCAGGATGTCTTTAAGAATAACATCAATACATTTTCTTTCAGACATGGAATGATTGCAATGTTAATGAGTTTCATCTAAAGTACCTGTCACATGTTATGTCTGTCTCTGAGTCTAGAACTTGTTCTTGATGAGTTCATCTGTAATATATCCGTAGACATTTTCTGACAATGTCTGAGCATAATATCTGAATAAAACATGGGAAAAGGTCAAAGGAGTGGCTGATAACTCCCAGTTGTGTTTGTAATGTGTTTGGAGGAGCATTCACTAGCAAAATGTAACACTGAAGTTAACGTCTTTACGATATATGTAAATGTATTGTCAATATGCAATATGCTATAGTCATTTTTTTATTTTTCATTGTGCCTCATTATCCTTTTCTTTTTGACTGCTTCCTAATGGTCAGCCTTCTCTAGACGGTTTTGACAAGAGTTTGTACACATTGTTGACATATCCTTCTTCCTTGGTGGACTTCAGTGTGCTTCAGAATTTAGAATTACACAACAAATTGAAAACTTGTACATACTGAGATGATAGTTGCTTACATTGTTGATTAAATGTGCATTGTACGTAACAAACAAAAGTGTGTTTCAGATTTGACTTTATTATGCAGTATGTATATTTTTAAAATCAGTCAAAGCACCATTTTTTATGTGAATAATGTCACAACTAACATTTGTATTCACTTTTTATTATGCAAAAAAAAAATTACAATTTGACATTCTCTGAAAAGGAATCAACAAGATAGAAGTTAACGATGAGCCAGAGTCCTTTTTTTGGAATGTGTGAACAGAAGATGGATATGGTGAAAAATTCAGTGTTCACATTAGGGAATAACTTTTTGCAACTCTTGGTGATGGCATGTTGGGTGTCATCCTCAACCAGGTCAGATGACTGACCCCTCTCAAGAACCACTGAAACAGCTTGAATGTCAACCAGGAGGTGCTGACAGGTAGCTTCATGGGCAACAGTGTCCCACTTTCAGTGAAGCTGGCAGCTATAGATGTTTCTGGAGCCAACCTGGGAGCAGGCACTTCTGCATACAATGATTTGAAGCCAATGTTGGTGCACAAATCTGTCTTTAAACTTTTCTCATGAGGTGTGCCAACATCTAGGACCAGGAGCGGTGTAGTCACAATACAGAATTTGGTGCTCCCCGACTGGAACCGCCACTTCTCTAATGTGGGGAAACATGTAAAAATGCTGAAACATTCTCATAAGAATAACAGACAAAGATTATTGTTTCAATGCTTTATATAAGGAAACAATAGGCAAATTACAGGAAAGGTATCATGTGCAAGTTTAGCCACAAATCATATGAGACAAAAGTACAAAGAACTCAGTAAAGTTCTAAATTAAATCTGGCATAGATTTACCTTCCAAAGTTAGTTATAGGGAGTCTCTCTTGCCAGCAAAATCTGCACACTTGTATAGGGCTTTAAAGAAAGACTTTCATCTATTCTGTGGGAATAAATGATTCTCAGGGTTTGAACCAATAGAAAATAAGGTAAGAGAAACATTTGAGGATTCTCTCAGGATCGCAGTACATTGAAAACTGAACCACTCTCACAGTTTTAGGTTTACAGTTAAGCTGATACATCGTTTGAACATAAAGCTGGGACAGTGAGAACTGTCCTTGATTCAGTATGAGGAAATTTCTCTGAGCACACTTTCTGCGTACTGAAGAGGAAAATAGACAAGTTTTATTTAGAACAGGATTTAGCAGCAGTTATAACCTGATATATTGTGGTTTGGAGGAAAAATGGAGGACAGTGTAAACACAATCTAATGTTAGCATAAGCTCAAATCATAATACTCTTTTTATTGACAGAAAGTCGACGTTCACACCATCCTGCGCTCCCCCAGAATGTGAAGTGTGGACACTCAGATGACATTCCAGGAGATCTTTTTGGGCTCTCTTGGTCTCATTCTGGGCTCTCATAAGATCATTTTGGGCTTGTAGAAGTTCTATAATCTGCCACAGGTGTTCCTCCTGCTGTGTAGCTGCACCTGGCAGGTTTTAGTCCATGGTGGATACATTGGTAGCCCCTTTGGTAGCACACCCTGAGCCACTCTCCCCGCAGTAGGTCCTGGTCTAGCCCTTCCCAAACCATCCTGTAATCTTGACTGGGTGGCCACAGGGGTCATCTTCCTTGGCTGCACAGCTGATGTAATTGCTGTGGTTGTCACAAGAGTCAGGACAGGTATGGCCACAGTTCATGGGGTGTGGGGCCAGACATTGAATATAGAGACATAGAAGAACATAATTGGAATATGGCTATGCTGGAGGAGATCAGAGAGGCATGGTGTACCAACCACACAGACCTGATGGACCATTTTGCTCTTCAAGATGCTCCTCATTGGCAGGAGAGCTGCTCCCATTGAATGCTTCAAATCATCTTTCCTCAGGCATAGTGGCCAACAAAATTGAAGCTGATGAGCAAGTTCTTGCTGTTTGACCTCAGAAACCACTACAAAATGATTAACCCAGCAACAGTGTATATTATGTTTAAGCAATGTCTTTAACTCCATAACATTGGGGGCCTGATTTAGACTTGGGCAGACATATCAGTCCATCCTAAATGTGATTTATGTTCACAACTGATCCAACTGAGGACCCTTACAGATTTTTCAATTTTTATTAATCTTCAAAACTTAGAAAAAGATTAATATTGATTAAAATGAAGTTAAATGTTGTTTCACAGTTTGGAGCTGCAATAGTGTGTGTGAACTTTCAAAACAAGGGTTGTTTGACTCTCCTGTCCAGGCTCCATTAATATGTGCATTAGCAACAGCCTGTGAAACTGAATCCATAAAGCATGTTTATGTCAATAATCCGACGTTTTGTCTGATTATGTAATTTAGTCAAGTAATACAACATAGTATGGTAGCAACATTACAAGTCTTGTGAGTTTAAACTCAAAACTTTAACAATGAGTCATTTGTATTTGAAGGACATGTAATAGTGCAAAATTCTTAAGTTCTAAATCATTATTTCTCAAGATTTCTGATGGGTAATATGCAGGTGTGATTACAAGACATTTGTTTGTCGATTGACTGGCACTCCATCAACTCCCTCTTGTGGAGTAGGTTCTATTCATTATATAGACAATGGAAGCACAGCACTATCTCTGTTTAAAACATACTATCATTCATTTTATTTTCACAACAAAACGTGTGTGAGATACTGGTCAGGCCACTTTGCAATGCTTTTAAAAGACTTATAAATACAGCTCTTTAGGTCAGTGTCTATGAAGATGAGGCCATGCACACTTGTTTTCTGGTTTTAATTAAAATGAGTTGTCATGGAAATTTTAAAGGAACAAGAATCATTGTCTATGATGATAATGTGTGTTAGAGAATTTTACTTGTTAAGTAAAACATGAAATAATTCTGATTCCTCTGCTTTTTATTTATAATTCAAAAGATATTCTTTTGAACAATGTGCTAAAAATGAATACAAATAAGCTCCCAGAATGCAGTGATAAGCACTTTTCAAAACCAGACATGGACCATTGTAATCCAAGTAACATGGATTCGTGCTATAACTTCAATTACCACAAATTACTTGTTTTATATAGTTTACATTCTTATAAGTAAATTGTTAGATGTAGGCGTTACATAGGGAAGGGTGTGATTTGTGCTAAAAAAATAGGATGATACGCCTATGTGAATAGGTTTCTGTTATGAGTTGGATTGACGGAAACACTGTGACAGAGTGATGAAATGGCAAATTGTGATTAGATAAGGTATATAGTGAATTGTGATAGACATTATTTATCAAACTTGTCTGAATAGGTTGTCATTAGTGAAGAAAATCAGCATAGAGAATAAGGCTAGAGTCTGGCGAGGGTGAATTTCTTAGTTGTAGAGAGCTAGTGTTTCTACTTACCTGTCTCCATTCCACCTGGAATTCCCGTAATGCCTTCTGTGTGGAGAATGAGCAACACCTCCCCTTCCAAGGATGAGAGATCTGGGGAAGTTTCCAGGGCCTCTTGGTATGCCTTGGAATTGAGGTAACTGATTGTCCCCTACAGGTCATTCATTAACTTGCAGATCTTCTCTTGTGAGTGTCGGATATTGGAGACAGCATTCAATTTGCTCATTATTCTCCCCCACATCTGCCTTCTCTGGCTTATGGTTTTTGTCTGGACAACTGCTCCAAACAAATGTGGCTCCACCCTAATTATCTCATCCACTAGAACATTTAATTCATTTTCACAGTATCTGGGTTGTCTTGAAACAAAACAAAACATAGGTCTTCCTCTGATGCTCTGTGTTGTAATTGGTAAATGGTTTGCAGGGTTTGAGTAGTGTTTTTTGTAGTGTGAGCTGCAGGTGATGTTGGTAAGTTGATTTTGAGCAAGTGAGTGCTGTCAGACACATCCATCAACTTGACAGAGGTGTCCATTGTCCGAAACTGTGTCCGTCATTGCTGTTCTTCTAAAGGATTCCTCCATCCCACTTCAACAGTGGGCTACTTTAAATATGACTCACAGATGTCTTCCATGCCAACACTGATGGAGTTCTATCCATCTACGGTGGACAAGGGGACTGATGGCAGAGGACTCGGAATGGGCCAACGGACTGTATGTACTCTGTCATGATGGGCCAAAATCTGCGTACCAAGGATGGATGGAAGGATCACTTTCTCTGTGACAGAGGAATGATGGTCTGTCCATCAAACTAAATCAGTCCCTAAGTATGCAAACTAACCACTGCCAAATTTTCCAATAAATGGACAAATGAACAAACATGGTTTTATAAAGCACAGAGTTGTCCGAGGAGTGTTCCGGCGCTAAAAGACTAATAGATCTGAGATAGTGGAATTATACCTGTGGAAATATCCAGGTCTTAAGCTTTTGCCTGAACAAAGACTCCAAGCATAAGGAGCAAGGCTCAAGCTGAAGCTTGTCCAAGCGGGGGCAGAAAGTAAAGAGAATGAGCAACCACCACTTCTAACTTGCCTTACCCGCAGAAACAAAGGCAAGCATCTTGAGCCGAGCACAGTGCTCTGGCAAGAACATAATGATGTACCCTGGCTTCCAGATAATTGGGGCCCTAACCAAAAAAAGGTTTTATGAACCAATACAAACGATTTGTAAAGAATGTGCTTCTTTACAGGTAATCAATGAAATGAGCTCTAATAAGGAGACACCGATGTTCTAAAGCCCTGATACTCAAAGTACGGCCCGGTGGCCGCATGCGGCCCTCCTGACCTTTCCATGTGCACTCTGCTGCTGTTTACTAAGATAGATGCTAGCAATAAAAAAGATGTTAAAGAAACAGGCTAGTGTTTATTTAAAGGATAATTTGTGTTAAAGAAAGGAAGTAACTGTTAAGTCCTGCATCACTTAACTTTAGGAGCACCTTCATTGTTAAAGCCAGCTTGGAGCGAAGTGTAAACATATGATTAAGTCTCTTCAAAATTCAAAAAGTATATTTAATTCACATGCAGAACCTTTTCAGTTTAATACATCAGATTATATCAGCGCATTGAGAAGTATTATTTTAAAAGTGATCGTTTTCAAACATGAATTTAGGAACATCAATTCTTCCCCCTACCCTGACGACAATGCCAATAGTGAAATGTGGCAAGTAGGTTGTCATGTGCACCCTTCAGATGACCTGGGTTCCTATTAAAAACATTATAGTTTTTTT
Organism: Pleurodeles waltl; assembly: GCF_031143425.1. Lineage (NCBI taxonomy): Eukaryota > Metazoa > Chordata > Amphibia > Caudata > Salamandridae > Pleurodeles > Pleurodeles waltl. The sequence continues at coordinate 443,857,965 of NC_090444.1, forward strand.
TAAATCAAACATAGGAGAAGTTTTTGTACATCGGACATCCTGAAGTCATGTATTTTTTTAGGTCCTCTTTATGTGATAACAAAGGGAAGAGAAATGAACCTGATGCTTAGGATCACACAGTTTGGTAAAGTGGGGAAGCTGGGATTAATCCCAGGTTTTCTGGTTTCACATTGTGCAATTCAGCAACTACATGCATATGCTTTGCTTCCCCTACACCCACCCTATCATCAATGCCCCCGCACACCCCAATCCCCATCCTGACCACACCCCACTGGCATCAATGCGCCCCTCAGACACATCACAGACCACACCTTTTGGCCCCTGGGAAAATGTTTGTGAGTACCCATGTTCTAAAGGGAAGCTTCAGAATGATCCAGGCAGCAAAAATCTGTACGATCTGAAGTGTCTTGACCAAATAATCCAGAAGGCCCAGGTACAGTACATTGGCATAGTCCATCCTGGATGTAATAATGTCATGAACCACATTTTCCCTAGCAGACGAAGAGAGAAACCTCAAAAATGTCTTAAATGCCCAAAGCAGAACAAAACAGGTTCCCACCACAGCGGACACCAGCAGCTGAAAGGATAACTGATTGTAAGATTTGACCCCGAGATTTTTGACCACCGCCGAAGGAGAAGGCGGGGAAGGGGCTTTGCCGGGCCAACAGTCTGGCCACCAATCACAATGAAATGTCCTAAACAAAAGAATGTCAGTATTGTCCATGTCACACACCAGATGATTGAGAAGCATCCATTCAAAGACCAGCGAAACACAAGACTTGAGAGCGCTGCAAACCATGTTCACAGCCTTACTAAAGGAGAATAGAAGCTGCGTACTGTCAACAGAGGAGATCACGTTAGTGCCAAAAGATTTCCACTAGCGGCATCAAGGGAGCCAGGTAGACATTCAAAAGGGTAGGACTCAAGGCAGAGCCATGAGACACACCCAATGACAGTCACTTTGACCCGTAGGGCTAGCCACACGGATTGACCTTTGTTCGTAAGAAAGGATATAATTCAATCTAACGCTAGTCCTCACCCCCCCCCCCCCCCACTCCAAACGAATGCAAATGCTGGAGAAGCAATGTATGCGACACAGTGTCAAACACCTCAGCAATTTCCCAAAAAATGGGTGACACCATCATCCCCCACCCCGAACGATCCAAAGAACAGTCAATGAAATCGGACACCTCCAGTAGAGCAATTTCGGTGCGAGGCTTAGGGTGAAAACCAGACTGACTGGGAGGCAGCAGCTTTTAAAATAAAAATAAATCAAAATCAGATTATGTATTGATTTCTCCAAAATCTGAGCAGCACTGGCGGCAAAGATATGGGTCTAAAGTTAGCCAAGACACTAGAATCCGCAGAAATGTTTTTAGAAGCGAAGACGTTGAGCATGCGTCCATCCTAGAGGAAGTGTGGCAGTAGGTAATGAAGCATTTAAAAGCTAATTTAAGATGGAATTATTCACATCCACACCCATAGTAAACAAATCAAAGGGGCAAGGGTCAACAGGCGAACCGACTTCAGGTCACAAATAGCAACCCTGGAATCAGATAGAGAAATCGGACTAAACTGGAGTAATGGACACTGTCTACTAGCAGAGACAGGACCTACGGGAGATTCAAGACCAATTAACACCAGGGGTGACGCCACATTGGTTTCAATTTTAAAAATATTAACCAGAAAGAACACAGAGACTTTCTCACGCAGTTCCTCAGAAGGGGAAATACCTCTACAACAGGCCGTCGGTGATAAAAATATTTTAGCGATTTTGAAACATTTCCGTGGCTTTTTGTCAAACGCAGCAATATTCTTGTAAAAAAATGAAATGTTAGCAGACTTGACAGCCAAATGATACTTCCTCAAGGCTGCCCTATACGCGTCTTTATCCTCCAAACTATAGAGTTTTGCAATCAATAACTCCAAACCGGCGTGGCTGCACATGAAGGAAAGATATCTTTGATATCTCGATATGACTAACACAGTTGCAACTTTCTGTACAGACCAATCTCCATGTAGATCTGGTGGAAAGCACACACTGCTGGAGTAAGAAATCCAGTTGTGCCTCAATACAATTGGATGCTAGCTTTTAATCTATTGCAGGGCTCTCCAACCTTTTAAGTAATAAGAGCTACTCCTGTTCAATGGAAATCACCCCCAGCTACTAATATTATCAGTGCTGAGTACATCAGACAAGATTAAATTAGTGGTCCACTTTTGCAAGATTAACAGCAGTGACCACCTCAGTGCAGGGTTGCCAACAGTGATGCAAAAAATGCTTTGTAAATTTGAGGTGCCTTTACATGAGTAATATATAACAGCAATAGCTGCAATACCAGTGACACCAAGGTAATATTATCAATAATTAGTCCCCATTGTTGTATATTCATCATTCAAATATTAGATTTAAATATGTTTTGGAAATTCTGAGTTCATAAAATACATCTATTTTCTTCTTGAAAACGCTTTTTTCTATTTTGATACATACATATTAATTCAAACAAACAAAAGCTTCTAATTTAATAGGTAGGCTGCATACAGGAGAGCTACTCACAGGTAGTAAAGGAGCTACCAGTAGCTCACGAGCTACTGGTTGGAAAAGCCTGATCTGCAGGGTGTAGGGCTGTTGCTAAAGCAGGAGCCTACCGCCTAAATCAGTAGGGTTGTTAGTATGATAAAGTGATTGGAACAGAAAGATGACTTTATCTCTCTCCTTTCTCGTTTTCTATTTCAACTTTGTTCCTCTTTCTGTCTAACTCTACTTCTGACTCTCTCACTATACCATTCTCTGCCTTACTTTCTCTACTTTTCTGTCTACCTTTTCTTCACAGCATCCCTTTCTCAAACTCTATAATTTCTCTCTACAACCTTGCCTACCCCTCTTTATCTCTCTCACTACTCCTCTTTCTTCCTCCCTCTAACTTTCTATTATGTCTCTCTGACTACTTTGGCCTCTTTAGACCTCTACCATCTTTACCTCACCTTTCTCTACTGCACCTCTCTCTACCTCTTTATCTACCATATCTCATTTCTGTTTGCCTTACCAAACACCAAATTAATGTCCTTCCCTCTACCTCACTTCTCTATTTCCCAATCTCTCTGTCTACCTGCGTCAGGCTTTCCCCCTCTTTCTGTCTCATGTCTTCCTGTGTCATATCTCCTTACTTCACCTCACATCAAAACAGCACTCTCTTCCCCACCTCAACCTGTCTCTCATGTCCCCATTTGTCTCGCTACCACTTTTTTTGCTTACCTGTACATGTCTGTCCATTCTCTCAATCTCATCTTTGTACCTTTCCTCATTACTGCCCCTCGTTTCTATGTTCCCATTTTAGCCCCCAGTATCTCTTCTTCTACATAACCTCTTTCTCAACCTCCTCTCCTTCTAACTCACCTCTCATTCTCCATCCCTGTGTACTTCAGCTCCCTATCTCTTGCAGACCTCTCTAACTTACAAATCTGTACCTGATCTCTCTCTACCTGTCTCCTGCCTCCTTCCATTTCTCTTACACAGAGCTCGAGGTCACTACTTAGCCAAAGAACTGTACACATGGAGAGGAGGGGCAAGGACAGGGTTAGACTGGGACAAAAAATCAGCACCAGTACAAAAAAAACAGTGACCACCATTAGCGAATCAGATAGCTAAAAAAGTGTCCCACATTTGCAAATCAGGCTAGTTTTGAACTTGTAGAGACACAGGCTCTCATTTTGAGTATGACCGCCCGCCAAACTCTTTAGGACGGAAAACCGCCATTCTGGTTTTCCGCACGCTGGCCCAGTTGGAAACAGGCCACAACACAGATGCCAGCTCGTAATCGAGCGGCGGCAATGTTGCGGTGTGTCAGGTGAGGCAACACCCGTTGCACTTTTCACTGCCTGTAATTCAGGCTGTGAAAAGAGTGATGGGGCTGTCCATGGGGTCCCATGAAATGCCCATGCCAAGTGCATGGGCAGTGCAGAGGGCCCCTGCAATCCCTTTCTGACAGCCCTTGCATGGCAGTGGGACCTCCATGCAAAAGCCGGCTGAGAGGGGACTCGTAATCCCAAGGGCAGCGCTGCTTGCCATACTGCCCTGGCAGATTAAGACTGCTGGCACCGCTTGGCGGTGCTGGCGGTCGGACCGTGGCGTCTCCGCCATAGTCATAATGTGGAGGCCGGACCACTGCTTTGGCGGAAGTCCAACTGCCACCGCTGCCATGGCGGTCTTAAGACCGCGATGGTCGTAATAAGGTCCACAGTGTTTGGGTATTTTGCAAGGTGTGTGAGTCTGCGTGCATTTGTGTTTACTGCAGGCAATATTTGTGGTAATATCGGGGAAATCAACAGTAAAATCCGTCCCACCTGGCCATAAAACTGGCCCACAAACTGCTTAAAACCCGGCCCACATACTGATCTGTCAGGCCAGCCTATTGGGCACTGCCCGACTGCCCTATAGACCAGTTCGACCTTGTGTAAGGAACGGGGAGATCATTAAGGAGAAACCAGGTTGCACAGATGGAATGGAGAAAATTGTGCTTTGATTTTCCTTCTGGTAGCCAGAGTGCCAGTTATGAGTTGGGATTTATTTGTGATTGCGATTATGTGGAAATTAAAGTTACAGTTTCAAGCGCCGTTGGCAAATGCCTTGTTTTAATATTATCCACTAGTCACAGAAACATCCACTCACATCACCCGTATTGTACCTTTGCCAAAGTGAGAGGAACAGGTTGGTTAGACTTCCAAATAAAATATTGTTGTGGGACAAAAAATATGAAAATGCAAGAACAAAAAGAAATGGGTCTGGGCAGTACTTGTTCAAGATTTCTTTTGATATTGTTTGGCTGAAGGGTTCAGTGACACTTTAACTTTCAGTTGACCTTGTGTGCCCCCTTTTTTTGAAGTTTAACTAATTGCTCGATATTGTTTAGATTCATGACAGGTTGAATCTAGACGTGTTCTGAATAGGGAGCCCCCCGACTATGTCTTGCCCGGAACCCCAAAATGTCTCAGCATGAACAGTGTACAATTCAGTAAAAAGGTGGGTATGCCATGGGTTCATTGTTAACACCACGCCTGCCTGGGAGATGTGAAAAAAGTGTCATTGTTGGACTAGTGACCCCAAACATATTAGAAGCAGAAAGAGGTATAGCTGCATGAGATGAAACCGTAAACAAAGAGACAGAGAAGTAAGTCCACGAGTCGCTGTTTCCACTCAATACAGTCACTCTCTGATACACCCACATGCATACAGAAAATGAACAAACAGCTACAAACGCACACATTCATGCGAGACAGACCTCCAGCATAATGCAGCAGCATAACGCAGCAACCTAGCAATGGAACAAAAATCATCACAGTCAAACCAACTAGATCAGTGCTACTTAAACCCCAAGCAGCCTGGGTTACCTCCAGGCAACAGCCGATAAGGCCCACACTCAGCCCTCTTGTGTTAGAGCGTCCTCATTGGTTACCAAATGCATTGAAGTGTTTCTCGGCCTCCTGGCTTCTGCATCTCTTTCAGGGTTAAGCCACCATGGATGTCCCTCCACACTAGGGGTGTTCTGTCAAGCCACATTAATTCACCTTTCCACATCTACGTGAATGGTAGGCATTGTGGCATTACATTCTATAGCGCTTGAGCCATTGTAATCCCGAGTCCTGAAGTTTTGAATTTGAGAACAAGTTTACAAAGTTGGCACCTCGACTTTCACTGCACACATAAGGGTGGCAGGATTGTGCCCCAACAGAGTACCAACTGCCTCAGGCGATAAGTGAAGTATATTGCCCATGTTCATCTGTACATACAGGTCAACCTGTTGTGAATAGTTCTCTACTTCTTCATGTGTTGGGGGGCCTGTTTGAAATCATTGGTATAATTGGTGTGTCTGCTCAAGGAATCTGCTACCCTGATGCTGTAAGCATGGCTGATGAGTTGGTGACCTTTATTCTGCATATCGGTGGAAATAAAATGGTGTGGGCAGTCTGCTTTTAACCACTAGTCGACTGTATTTCTGCCTGTGGTATATATTTCATTATCAACATTAGTAATCAAAAAGTACAAGGGGTAATGATAAACTACCAGTTAATTGGACCACTGTTGTGGCCCGAACAACTTTAAATTTCAGCAGTAATCACTCAAAAGTGCTGGTATTCTCTAACACAAAATGCACCATAATTATCATAGCATGACTGCAGCAAATATGATACAGTAGTACATTTTTGGCATCAGTTGAGCCTGGCACTGCTAAAAAATTGCCCCTATTGCAGATGCCAGAGTGGAAATATCCCTCAAAGTAATAATTACAGATCTCTCTTGGGCGAAAACGTTTACAATTCTAAGCATGGACCTTCTTTCTTGCGAGAAGCCAATTTGTGAGCATCTTGATGTCATGTCACTGCCAGGCGAAACTCTTGTGTCTTTGTAAGAAAGCGCCATTAGATCCACCCTGTCCACAGAATACAATCAAGAACATGTAAAGTTTCCTCATTCTTCTCTCCTGACCGGGTCCAGGCACTGACTCATCATGAATGGAATTAAGAAAATGTGATTTATTGTGTATTTCTTTTCTGCCCAGGACAGTGAAGTGCAGATGTGTTGCCTTTCCTCTCCTTTTTGGCTACCAACTGCTGTGCATATTTCACTCTTTCTTTTTAATTGTGCCATAAACTAGATTATAAAAGCTTTATAGGGTTTTGAACAAAGAGCCCAGTGTGAGAGATATCCACATAAAAATGGCACCAGAATTCAACAAAGGGTATAGTAAACCCCGCACGATTCCCTGAGAGTTATTTAGGAAGGGAGAGAACGTAAGGGTAGAAAAGGGCTCTGTAGTGAATACAGTGTCATTCCCTGCGTCCAGACTCAAGCACCGAGTTTATTCACAGGAACACTCACAGAGTTTCTGCAGTTGAATGCCATTCAGTGCGCAGTGTAAATGGACTGTACTGTGTGAATGCAAATATTCCTTCTGTAACAGGAGACACTCATCTGCAGAGACACTTTGGGTAGGCGTGTGCATCATGGGGAACAGAGATCTATTAATAGAAAAGGTCCCTCTGATTGGCTGTCAGGTTTTTAGTTTGGGCGTATCCCCACTAGATACAAAGTATTCCAGCATATTACAGAAAGAGTGCGGCCTAGGGCAGGACATTTGTATTCCACATCACATGTCCTGTCTCGACAAAAGAGACTTTTCATTGCTAGGGGTCATGCTCTAGCACATTGGTGAAAACATGGTTTACTGTTTTATGCAAGAACATGCTTAATCAAAATATTGAGCATTGCTTTGACATTTTTGGAGTATGACCAACCTTTCACTGGCCCACTGCATATACCAATCATTCACCACAAGCATTGAAGAATGTACAAACAATATACATTTGTGAGTTGGTAACTAGAAAAAAATGTATTGAAAAGTGCTGCAATCCACAAAACATGCAAGTGAAATTTAGAAAAAAAAATGTGTATTCTTACTGATAATGTAAGTCAATGATTATCAAACACAAAATTAACTTCAACTTCCAACTGCAATACACCAAAAATCAGGCATGAATTCTGCTTTCTCTACCTGCTATACACCATGCTAGTATATCTCCGTCCGTCTAACAGATTCTAATTGAGGCCTTTGGCTGAATAGTGTGCTGTTAAGATATATGTAGCATAGATCATGTGACTGGGGCTGCAAGTGGAGAAAACAGTTATCCACACTCTATATCAACTTATACAGTTTTGAGTCGATCCTTCAGTCTCTATTCCACAACAAAGCTAGAACAGGTCACTGTGAACCATAGGTACTGGCTGCTGATAACCAAACACTAAGGGGAATATTTATAATGCCCTAGCGCCACCTTGCGCCACATTAACATCATTATTTTTTACGTTAATGTGGCCCAACGAGGCCAAAATCCCCACGCTGTATTCAAAGGGTGGCGCAATGCATGCATTGCCCCACTCTATAACCGTTTGCGCTATATTATGCCTGCCCCAGGCATAATGTATGCAAAGGGTGTGTTCCCCCATTAGGGGAGCTGTAAAAATGGAGTAAGAAATCTATGAGATTTCCTTGCACCATTTTTTACGGCACTTTAATGCCTGCTTAAGAGCAGGCTTTAAAAGTGGGCTTCCATTCTTTAGAATGGGGCCCTGTGTACTCTGCAGTGGTAGCGCCAATATTTTGGCACTACTCCTGCCGAGTACATCAATAGCATCATGAGAAATTACGCTATTGTCCCCTGCCCTACGCCATGATGCGCCATATTTTAAATACGGCGCACAGATGGTGGTGGTAGAGGGGGTGCTAAGGAGCGCAGGGAAAGTGGCGCTGCACTCACTGCAGCGCCACTTTCCATAAATCTGCCCCTAAGTGTGGTGTCACTGTTCTTTTATTCTAGGTCTTAGGTACAGTGTACCGCCAGCTCCAAGAAGCAACATAGGGATTTACAGAGAACTTTTTTATTGTAGCAGGTGCATCTGAAAAATGAAGTAAATGTAACTGCATCGTGTATGAGGTCCTGTAGAAAAAAGAGTAGAGAAATCAGAATTTCATAGAGAGGGCTCGAAACATAACTGGGGCAATAATTTGTAAAACACTAAAAATTTCGATTTTGACACAGGACATATTTATATTACATTTTACACACTTCCTTCCAATTTCAAGCACAGGGAGATGACGTGATTTTCCTATAGCTAAATGTTTTTTGTCAGTGGCCAAAGTCGGTATTAGAACCCAGATTTCAGTGTTCCAAGGTCAATAACTTAAACTGGAGTATCCCAAATCTGGCGATATCTACCTTAACCAATCAGGGAAACAATGGCCCTGAAATAGCTGGGAATGGATGACCAGAATATTTGAACATTCCTTTGGGACTGAGACATCTCTGTAATCACTTCTTCATCCTCATCACGATTACCGACCACTTGGACACATAATATGCTTCCATTGAGAAGGGCACTCTTGTCCAACAATCCTGACCTGTAATGCCATCTTTCTGAATTTGCTTGTCCTTGCATCCTAATCTCTGGATACTCGCTAATCTAATCCCACTGTTTTAAGAATATAACATTAAGAGGACCTCTCGGTGTTCAATGCATCAAATGAACCAGTCAATTCACCAGGGAGGCTGTAAAGGCAAAGATGAGAGGGTTTATGTAAGAGATTATTCCTCTGTTAGTGGGTGGCTCAGTAAAAAGGTCAGAGTGGACTGTTTTCCAGTCATTTATACATTTCCATCCAGCGGTCCACAGGAATGCTCTGAGGAAATGGATCTGAAGGGCAGAAAGAGATTATGTAGTGTCACCCAGCGAAGACTACCATATGTCGCCCTTTCACTAAAGGTGACTAGAATCCTCTGGAATCTACTCACATGTCACCACATCTCTTGGTAATGTGCCACCACACACCAGCCATAATCAGACCAGCAAAGCGCAGCGGGATTGTAATACAAAATTCATATTCGGTGCTGGCTTTGGAAACAGGCAGTCCTGGCATGTGTGAGTTGCTTCTGGAAAAAAAGTCCAACAGCGGTGCACCTTCGTCCTCTCTGCTGCAGGTGTGATATGCAGGTAGGGTCAGTCAAAGGCACTCCTGGCAACGGATACCACCCTTTGCTGAAAAAGGGAACTCGCTTGACATTATGTTTGCTTAGGATTTTTTTATTGCAAAATTATGTTCCAGCGTTGGTCATATTTGCTGTGCCGTATTTGTGTGTTCTTGTGCCCCCCTTTGTGTGTGTTTGTGCGTGTGTATATGTGCCAGAGTGTGCCTGTTTGTGTGTGTGCCCGATTATCTAATGAGAGAAATATATTAGCAGTGGGTTCTGGCATGCGGTGAGGTAAGTGGGGCTGGGCAGGATTTGGGGAGTAGATTTTAGCTGTGGGGGGTGGATTTAGGGCTTAGGGTGAGTTGGGGGTCAGGGAAGTTTATTTATTAGGTGTAGGAATGGAGGGGGTTGGGGTAGTTTCTTTTTTTAGGGCTTAGGGTGGGTGGGGGCCGGGTAGTTTACTTATTAGTGGTGGGGAAAGGTTTTAGGGCTCAGGACAGGTGGGGGGTGTCAGGGTAGTTTATTTTTTAGGGGCGGGTGTGAAGCGGCTTGGAGTAGTTTTTTTTAGGGCTTAGGGTGGGTGGAAGGGTCGGTGTAGTTCAGTTATTAGGGGTGGGGGAAGGTTTTAGAACTCAGGGTGGGTGGGGGGTGTCGGGGTAGTTTAGTTTTTAGGGGTGGAGGTGGTTGGGGTCATTTTTTTAGGACTTAAGGTGGGTGGGGGTCAGGGTAGTTTAGTTATTAGGGGTGTGTGAAGGTTTTAGGGCTCAGGGCAGGTGAGGGGTTTACTTATTAGGGGTGGGAGTAGTTTTGGGCCTCAGGGCAGGTGGGAGGGTTAGGGTACTTTTTTAGGTTAAGAGGAGGGGTTGCATGACACAACCACGCATACTGTTTCCACATATGCCTTTACTGAACATGCTTTTACAACAAAATTCATTGTAAAGCCATGTGTGGGAAAGGCATGCGTGGAAAAGACGCGGCCGTGGTTCCGACCGTGTTGTTAAGGCATGCATGGTTCCGGCATGTGTGGATGTGTCATACAACCTATTAGCAGTCTCACCTATAAACTCATGAATACAACAGGCCTTTCATTACCTAAGGACATTGGAATGTGTAAAAATTAAAACAAGCGAATGTTGTGTGTTGTTAGGAAGAACCCTAACTACTTCTGTGTTTGCGCATGGATCGGTGTGTGACGGTGTATGAAAAAAAGTATTTTTATATCAATGTAGTTACATGTTCATGTAGATCAGTATGTGTGTTTCTGTGTGTGTATATGTCTGTGTGCATGTTTACATGCTTGTTTGCGTGTGTAAGCCAGAAAACCCGACCTCCTGCTTAAATAGGGTTCATGTAGTGAATCACATCTCCCTGAAGATCTATAGGCTCCCATTTTGTTAATTTACCAAGCACCGAAGATGATGGAGTGTCTAGGTCAACTTAAAACAAGTGCTTAACAGTTGAGATCAAAACCCACATAACGCATACCATAAAGTTATGGGTGGTCCTAATTTTAGTTCAGATGTGCATATAATTTCAGTTGCAAGCCAGAAAGTAAGCAGATTGTTTCCCACACAAATTGAACTTGCGAGTACTGACATTTCTGAGCACTCTAACTTCATAAGTAGGTGAACACGCAGAAACCCATACATTTGAGAGTACTCGCAAACGCTCATTTTAGTTAAAGTCCAACTTGGAAACGCTTGCGAATATACTCCTTTTAAAAGCAACATCACGTGTATTTCGAGGGTTGTTGGAGAGCTAAACAGTAAAATTTAAAGTAAAACTTTAAGGGGCATATTTATACTCTGTTTGCGCTGGATTTGCGTCGTTTTTTTTTACGCAAATCTGACGCAAAGCTAACTCCATATTTATACTTTGGCGTTAGACCCGTCTAGCACCAAAGATCTTGGAGTTTGCGTCATTTTTTAGCGTGGACACCTACCTTGCGTTAATGATATGCAAGGTAGGCGTTCCCTTCTAAAAAATGACTCTAAGGCATGTGCGCCTTATTTAAACTCCCGTGCAAAAATGACGCACGGGAGTGGGCGGGCCTGAAAAAATGACGTCCAGCCGTTTTTGCGTCATTTTTTAACGCCTGGTCAGGGCAGGCGTTAAGGGACCTGTGGGCTCGGAAGGAGCCCAGAGGTGCCCTCCCATGCCCCCAGGGACACCCCCTGCCACCCTTGCCCACCGCAGGAGGACGCCCAAGGATGGAGGGACCCATCCCAGGGAACTTAAGGTAAGTTCAGGTAAGTGTTTTTTTTTTTTTTTTTTGTGGCATAGGGGGGCCTGATTTGTGCCCCCCTACATGCCACTATGCCCAATGACCATGCCCAGGGGACATAAGTCCCCTGGGCATGGCCATTGGGCAAGGGGGCATGGCTCCTGTCTGTGCTAAGACAGGAGTCATTTCAATGGGGGTTGGGAGTAAAAAAAAATGGCGCAAATCGGGTTGAGGCCAATATTTTGCCTCAGACCTGACTTGCCCCATTTTTTGACGGCCAAGCTCCATTGTCCCCTACGCCGGCGCTGCCTGGTGTGGGTCATTTTTTTTGACGCACACCAGTCAGCTGCGCCGGCTAACGTCATTCAATAAATAAGGCGCCCGCATGGCGCTTTGGAATGGCGTTACATTTTTTGACGCACAACTGCGTTGGCGCAGTTGTGCGTCAAAAAGTATAAATATGGCCCTAAATGCGGCTGCAAAAATGTCCACAATTTGGAAATTATTCGTGCACAAATCATGCTCATCAGAACTCTTGTACAACATAGACTGTCTCTTTTTCAGGGGTACTTTCAAGATTTCGAATGCCGTAAAAGTTAATATGTTTGCAAACCTGGCCGGCTGCTGTTAATTTTAAAATAAGTACTTAGAACAATGCAGCGAGGCAAGAAGGAATGTATGGTTTTCATAAAAGAGTTAGCTTTTCTTTAAAAATGTTCTTTATATGGAGCTGTGTCATAGGTTTCGCTATCCCAAAAGCACCTTTGTTTGACAAATGGCGGTGACTGCTCTTAAAGCTTCATTACAAATAGTGTAGTTTTAAACGGGATTATAAGGGCCCAGGTACTTATGGGAAAGATTCATCAGCCAAAGGCAGGTGGAAATAAGCCAGAATTCAGGAAGAACATGAAGGAAACAATGACGTACCCCTACTTTCCCAATCTTATTCCCCAATACAGATATGAAAAAGTAGGATTGCCCGATCTGCAGTAGTGCCTGTATTTGTAATACCATGTGTATTATTACCTCATCCTGTGACTGTGCCCCTTGTGATGGTGTCCCAAGTGTCGTGCTTTTCCTGTAATGTCTATGTTGTAGACTGAATCCTGCTCAAGAATTTTAAGTTCGGTCTAGAGACACAGTGCTTGACCAGATACAAAAAGGAAAGGGGCATTTATTTGATCACAACTAAACCTAGAATTAAATTTCCTGAACAAACACCTGGTCTGGACAATACGTTTTCCCATCAAATATCCCTGTCAATGCTTGATGCCAACTGCACTCTGAAGAGCTTATATAATAGGATCACTTTTAAGATGTAAATGTCATTAGTGTCTCACTCCAGTGCCTCTGTCTCTCAGAGTGGCATTCAGGCAAGGTGACGGACCAAAGAAGAAACACCTACACACCGCTGCCTAAAGGAGGGCTACCCAGTGATGTACAGCAGATGCCAGCAGTTAGAAAGACTGATGGATCTCATCACAATACTTCTGTTGAGTGGTTCTGGAGACAAACAGTCTTTGCCATAAGTCTTCTTTATCTTTCAAAGGACACTTTACTGGTTGTCACTGAAGTAGAGAAGAACTTACATAAGATTCTTAGAAGCGCAAGACACCCCTATATGGGAATATGATTTTTGCATGCTTTTTTGCATGCTTCAAGCGCAATACTCACCTAAACAAATAGTTCCACAACCAAACTACTGGGACAGAAAAAAGAGAACAAAAGATGACTTCCCAAAAAGGTGCTTGGAAGATTCACTTTTAAGTTTATTGCTCCCTTCCAGTTGGAGGTTTGTGATGTTTGCTGGGAATTTGCTTTGATGGATATTGCAGATTTTGTTTTCTGTCTCAAATAAAACACGGACAAGACAGAAGTAGTGATCTTTGGCAAGAACACAGCTCCATGGGACTCCAAGTGGTGGCCTGCCAAACTTGCACCAACACCCAGTACCTATGCCAGGAACCTTGGAATTATCATCAATAACAAACTGGACATGATTGCACTTGTCAATGCTGTCACTACATCCTGTTCCACACCCTGAAGATGCTGAGAAAGATCATCAAAAGGCTCCCAAGCAACACCAGAAAACCATCACTCACGCCCTAGCATCAAAAATGTGGACTCTGGGAACACTTTCTCTGCTAGGATCACCAAGCAACTCACCAGAAGAGTACAAACCATCCAGAACAAGGCAGCCAGACTCATCCTCAACCTCCCACAGAGAGCAGAGATCACACCACATCTCAGAGAGCTCCACTGGCTCCCAATACACAAACAAGTTCATGTTAAACTTCTCCCACACACATTTAACGCACCACATAACTTAGGCCCCACCTACCTGAACAGTTGCATCTCCTTCCACCAACCACTCAGACACCTCTAGTAAATAGGACTTCTACTTGCACACATTCCATGCATACATAGAACCAGATCAGGAGAACAGGGATTCACTTACTTGGGTCCTAAAGCGGTGAGAAGCCTCTCACTCAGTATCAGATCCTCCTACTCTCTTCTTGAATTCTGCAAGAAGCTGAAGACCTGGCTTCTCAGTTAACACACCTGCCCAGCGCCAGGATACACTCTTGGGTGGTAGTGCGCTTATTTACAAATACATAACATATCATAAAAGTGGATCTTGGAATAGTTGCTAGAATTTCCTGGAACTCTGTGTTATGTTTAAGTGCAAACAAAGATTTCCAGTTGTTCACATTATGTTTGCGAGTAGGTTTTGATCAAGTTAAGACTGTGAAGTAAGAGTGATTTAAAGTATATAATTCAATTTTTTAGGTTGCACAATCTTTCAATTTAGAGCACAATGCATATTACATTTTTGTTTCATTGATGCTAGACACGACTTGATTTGACATGAGAGTGCAACTCTAATTTACTGTACGTTTGTGCTGTTTTTTGAGTGACTAGGTGACGCAAACTCATGCGAAGATCTACCAGGTGATGCAAAAAATGATTTGCCTTACATTTTCATGTGTGCGTGACGCATAATGTTTTGGTGCTGTTTTGCCTCACAGTTTTGGTAATGTGTGCAAAATAGGTGTGGAAGATTGGCACCAGTGCAAAATAATGCTAAAACCTTTGCAGTCACAATTTACGTATGTAAATCAAACTGATAAAAAACAGTGGAAACATCATGTGTGTTGAAAAAATAATGCTGGTTCACAACTGGACCAAAAATAATCTTGGCACAACATGAGCCTACTAAGCTGACAATCTATTGCAAGAAGAATATTAAGAAACCAACATAGAGAAACTCATTGTAAGACACAAGCAACATCTAATTGCACAAGGAGGAAGAAGATAGCACAAGAAATAACTCTACAGACAGAGGGTCACATTGTGTACCAGTGTGAGAAGGATATTATCACGAAATACAGGCTAAGCAAGGACATCATTGTAGGCCTCCTTCAACAAACTAGACCATCCTCAAACCTACCACTGGCCAATTACATGTTTACCAGCACATGTTAACCCTATGGCAGTGCTCCATCTTTTAGCATCAGGATCCTTAAGAATACAGTTGTTGTATTGGCTGGTGTTTCGTAGAGTGCCTCATCTGCCTCAGTTATTGTAAAATGACTCTATTAAAGCTAATGTATTCTATATCTAAGATCCTACCATCTCAGTAATTTGCTAATGTTTCAAAAATCCAAAATGCTAATCTATAAGTATTTGATTGTTTTTATTTAAACATTAATTGAAATGCATGTGATAATGTTATTGATAATTGCAATCACTGTATTGATTTTGGTCATTTCATGTTTTATATATATGACCAATTTGTTAAAATTCTATCTTAGATTGTAAGTAGCATCTTTTTCTAACTTTATTATGAATATATTTTTAGTATGTCAATAAATGTTGCGAGTAAGCATCTATGCTTTGACAAAACCATAGTTGTAATTATTTGTATTGAACTTGATATAGCTGTACATTATGGGTGAGCTAATCTATTTTTCTCTTTTGATATACTAACAAAGGTGATGAAGAATGGGGGGGCGTGGCCAGACGCCGATGGCGGAAGAAGTCTCTTTGTGAGGCTTCTGCCTAAAATCCCCCACCCGGTACATCCTGATTTACAGAGGACCCCCAGTCCCTGCAAGCACATAGCTAAAGGTGCAGGGAAGACCCAGGACCAGTTGTGGGGTGATCGGCCCAAGCGGGGCACCGGGATCGGGACTGAAGTGGCGCGCGGCCGGGAGCTGCGAAAAAACCAAGATGGCAGCCGCAACCAAAGAGACGGAGCCGGCGGCCCCCCGGCCGTGGAGGATGCAGTCAGGGACCGCCTGACACCCGGCAACACTGCTGAAAACAGCACGAGGGGTGCAACAGAGGATAACGTTGGTCCGGAGGGGGCGGAGACGAGGGCCTGGCGGCTCATGGAAGTCCAGGTGAGACGGTGGGCGGGCGTAGGCAGCAAAGCAGAAGGCCTGGAACAGGGGGATTCCTGAAGGAGCATTAATCACTCCTCGTGAGACGGGAGGCCCAATGGGGGCGGCGAGAGGCGGGGGCTCCCCGACCTCGGATCAGGGGGCAGCAAAATGAGACCCCCTTGACAACAGCGCCGTCCAGCAGAGGTGCTGCAACTACGCAGCAATAATAGGAGGCTCATCCATACAACCCACAACTGTGAGTACTACGGGAGATGCCAGGGAATGGGTGGAACCCTGAGGAGTGCACCGCTGGGGCTTGGCCCCGATAAGACTACAGAAAAGGAGTCTTGCATGGAGGGAGGAGATATCCCTTAATTCACTGCTATCTCAGAACACGAGAAGGATTTGTTGATAAAGGGAGAAGGCACAAGGGGCACCTCAACTTGGGGAAGAGGGTGGCTCAGAGCACGGGCTGCACCCTCAACCCTCAGGAGAAGGCCTCCCAAGCAAGGACACGGATCTATGGTGCAGCAGATTTATGAAGGCGGCGAAGGCAGAGGGTCCAGGAAAGTCTTCCACATTTCCAGGGCTACAGAGCACTCACTTGAGAGGTGAATCAACCGGGTACCTTGTGCTACCAGGAGGAGTTGGGAGCGAGGAGAGAAAATTTGTGAAAAAGGGGGATGCTGCACCCACCCTCTAACATCAGGAAGAAATAGGAGGGGTGCTCCAGAAGATGGGTAAGACTGGACGGAAAAGGGACGCAGAACAGAAAGACGGGGCATATGCAGAAGCGATGGCAGAAAAGAACGGAGACCCCACCCTTCAAGATGTGCTGCAGGCCATAACTGCCTCCTGAGAAGCCCTGGAGGGGAAAATGGACACCCTGGCCACAGATTTCACAGTACTCAGGGATGACCACTGCCGCCTGGCGGAAAAGGTAGCCACCACAGACAATCATATTTAAGAATTTTTGCAAGAGGTTAGGGGTACAACTAAGATCGGGCAGCAGATGGAGAAGCGAATCCGGGACCTGGAACTGCGAGCTGAAGACACAGAAAACAGATCATGGCGAAATAATATCCGGGTGATTGGTCTGCCTGAATGCATCGAAAAGACTAACTTGGTAGAGTTCCTTGAGAACTGGCTTAAAGAGGAAATGGCAGACGATGGACTGTCTCCTTTTTCTGCGATTGAAAGGTTGCATAGGGTTCCGCGTGCCCCCCGCCGCTGGGGGCTCCCCCAAGACCGATAGTGGCTCGGCTGCTGCATTTCAGGGACAGGGACTATTTGCTGAGCCAAAGCAGGAAAAATGGATACCATACTTGGACAATCATTCGATTTGTATCTTCCCCAACTTCTCTCGGGAAGTACAGAAGCAGAGAGCCACTTTCCGAGACACAAAGCAAAGACTATGACAATTGGGGTTTCAATATGCAATGTTGTTCCCTGCAAAACTCAAAGTGGTGATTAAAGAGGGCACACAGTTTTTTACCACAGCATAAGAAGTTTGGCAGTGGATTGACAAACAGGCACCATCTGAGAGAGATCTTCCGGTGAAGCGCCCACTCACTAGACGGTAAAGGGGAAGCAGGCATAACAAGAACCGTAAATTGGGAAATCCTTCCAACATGGAGATGCAAAAGGAACGTCAAAAAGCAATAGAAGCGGTGGCATCCCTAAGCTGCTCAGACCTAGGCTCTCGCATAACGATAAATGAGGAACTGAAACAGTCAGGATCAGATCAGAAATCTGAAGTGTCACACGCATCAGACGGGTCGGGTCCAGAGCTGACCCCAGGGACATCAGACTGTATCATCTGACAGACACAATTCTGGGCTCACACGGAGTATCTGGAATGGCTATGGAAAGCCATCGCGACTGGTACGGTAGCGGCCTGCACCCCTGCAGCGATGGCCGGCTTGGCTGCAGAGGATTATACCAGTCAGAAGGAGACTGGGCCCACAAACCCCGTGAGCTCTGCAGTCCGGGAGCGGGGATTGACAATATGGCACACTCCTTTCAAGAACTAGGAGAACCCCCAGTTTCGATAGACTAGTTGAAATAATTACTGGGTTTGGATGAGAGATGTTCAAACTTTTGTCCTGGGGATGGGGAGTTGGGAAGTTAATTGCTGGGGTCAGTTTATTGGGATATGTGAGTCACAGAGAGAAGCAGCAGTGGAACTGGAGCAGCGTTGTGGGACGGTGGGGATCTTAATCATGGAAGGTGGTACAGTGTGGGGCACAACAACAGCAATGAGTGATGCACTGATATGGCTATGTTAGATTCATATGAATTCCTCTTGTGGAATATACAGGCATGCATACGATGGTCAAGAGGTATATTTCTCATACTTACAGAGGAGGGGGATTCAGATTGCAATGCTCCAGGAAACACACTTAACACAAGCAGAGGGGAAAGCTATACAGAAGCAGTGGAGAGGCCAAGTATATTACACTACATACTCTGCATTTGCAAGGGGGAACTTGATATGGATAAGGGCCCGGGTCCCATTCCAGATATTGGATAGTCTTACTGATCTGGAGGGACGATTTGTGGCAATGCGGGGGTGGCTAGAGGGCAGAGAGTTAGCAATGATTAATGTCTATGCACCAAACTTGGACCAAGGTGAATTTCCCACATGCATGTCAGGCCTATTAGCCACATAAATACAGCAGCCCCTGGTTCTGGGGGGGAACATTAACTGCGTGGCAAACCCCACCATGGACCACTCGCCCCTCCACTGCATGATTTCCACCTTTGTTAGGGTGGCACGACAATTCTTGTCCTGGCAAGCAAATTGGGGATTGGTAGATGCTTGGCGACGGTTGCACCCTGATGCTAGGGAC
Organism: Pleurodeles waltl; assembly: GCF_031143425.1. Classification (NCBI taxonomy): domain Eukaryota; kingdom Metazoa; phylum Chordata; class Amphibia; order Caudata; family Salamandridae; genus Pleurodeles; species Pleurodeles waltl. The sequence goes on from NC_090444.1 coordinate 443,876,951, forward strand.
TACTCGTACTTCTCCCATTTATATGAGCTACATGTCAGGCTGGATGTGTTTTTTGCACGCCGGATGTTTTTCCACATATAGATAATGCTGAGTATTTAGCTCGCACTCTTTCAGATCACAACCCACTCTTGCTGTCACTCCGGTGGGGTTTGCACCCCCGCATCCTCACTTGGAGACTGAAGCCAGAGTCATTAGAGGACGTACATTATCAGGGGGAGTTGAAACAACACATTACTCAATTCTTTACGGATAATGAGGCCACGACCAGTATCCCCCTGATCGAATGGGATGCATTTAAGGTGGTGATGAGGGGGAGTTGCATAGCTGGAGCAGTGGGGGTCCGCAGGACACTTCTTAGAGACACTGAGGTGGCAGAAGATAAACTGAGAGAGGTGGAAAAAAATAGACCGGAAATCCAAAACTTATAGCACACCATACTGGAGCTTAGGGAAACAGTAGCGGGATGCGTTGAGCGTCTTCGCTGCTTCGATTACAGAAACTACATCACAAGGGCCCATGGGGAAAAGGACAAGGCGGGCCAGATGCTGGCATGGGTGGCATCACCAACTCAAAGAAGCTCAGACATACTGGACATGAAAACAGAGCAAGGGGACCATATATATGGACAGGAACAAATTAACTCACATTTCATGACCTACTATTAACAACTATATAAAAGTAACCTCCGATATAACAGGGACTCCACGGAGAGTTATTTAACCCAAAGGCAACTGAGGACACTAACACCAGATATAGCGGGCAGTTGGGAGATGCCATCACTCAGCCAGAACTCAAGGGGGCCATTAAGGATTTAGCTAGGGGGAAGACACCGGGGACAGACGGCTTCCCTGTTGAATTTTATGCTACTTTGATAGAGCTACTGGCTCCGAGACTGGAGACTCTCTATGGGGTCGCCAAAGAGCATGGAATATTACCAGCTTCAATGCATGAGGCAATAGTAGTACCTCTGCTAAAACCTGGTAAAAATCCTACGGAGACTGGCGCATACAGACCATTATCCATGTTGAACCTGGACTATAAGATATTCAGTAAGATCTTGACCACAAGACTCCTTCCACACATGGCAACACTATTACACCTGGATCAAGTGGGATTTGTCCCTGGGCGAAACACAGCGGATAACATTTGCAGATTGTTAGCAATCATGAGGGACCAGAATTCGGATAGTACAGCACCCGGGGTGATAGCGGTAGACATAGAAAAAGTCTTCGATAGTCTAGTGTGGGAATTCCTCTATGCAGTAATGTCCTGACTAAGACTGGGTCCCGAATATATTGCATGGGTGAGATTGTTGTATACGAAACCTACACCTAGAGTGCCAACTGGGCGGACAATATCAAGAAGCAATGCGGTGGAGCGTGGCACTATACAGGGGTGCCCCCTGTCCCCTTGCTTTTTGCTTTGGCAATGGAGCCACTGGCAGCCACAGCGCGCGGTGGGGGAGGAGGTCCGGGAGTATGGGCAGGAGGCGAGAGACATCAGATTGCCTTATATGCCGATGACCTGCTGATTTTTCTGGGGGATATGCATAGAGACCTACCCCGGGCACAGCTGATGCTTTCTCAGTTAGGTAGACACTCTGGACTGGGAGTGAACTGGGATAAAACCAGGTTGTTCCCTCTGAAACCCTCAATAGCGCCTCCGTAGGGGCTGGGAATGGTCAAGTGGGAGCTAAGCTGCCTTTCCTATTTGGGAGTTGAGGTATTCCACTGCCCACAAGACATCCTAGAGGGCACTGTGGGGGGATCACTGAGGTCCATCAGGTCTAGTATGGTTTTATGGCAAACATTACCATTGTCTGTAGCAGGTAGAGTAGCGATTCTTGAAATGATAGTCCTACCAAGGCTATTATACCACTTTACAGTACTACCGGTGTGGATACCCAGGGCTATATTTAAGGAGCTGGAGTCAAAGGTCATAGCATTCCTGTGGAGTAATGGACGGAACAGAGTGGCATTGACCAAACTCCAGAGGCAATCCACGGATGGAGAGTTAGCGGTCCCTGACTTTGACGCTTATTATCTGGCAGCACAGCTCCAGTGGCTTGCGCAATGGATTGCAAGCAGAATGGACTCTGAGGCGAGAGTGAAATCATTCACCCCTTCGGGGGACTAGGGGTCAGATGTATCAAGAATGCATTTTGCGAGTCGGAAATAGCGATTTTTAAGAAATCGCTATTTCTGATTCGCAAAATGCAGTGTATCATATTTGCGATTCGGTAATAGCGATTTCTTAAAAATCGCAAATGCTATTACCGAATCGCAAATTGCGGTACAGCCCCATTCGCATCTATGGGCCTATAGGCCCATATTTGCGAATATTTTGTCCTAACTGGAATTCGCAATTTTTGGAAATGCAAAGTCCAGGGTGCTGGGGGCCTTAGGCACCCTCTGCTGCACCCCAAAATATTTTTCACAACATGTAAGGTGCACACATGCCATAAGGGCATGTGTGCTTTACATGTAAATTTTTAAAATGCATTTTAAATGCATTTTTAAAATTTGCACATGGTTACCACCAAGTTCAACTTGGTGGTAAATAGCGATTCCTTAATGCCCAATTCGCATTAAGGAATTGCTTCTTACATGTGCTTTAGAAATCGCAAATAAGGATTCCTTATTTGCGATTTCTTATTTAGAGAGTCGCAATTTGCGACTCTCTGAACAGGGTCGCAATTTGAAGGAATCGCTATTTTAGCGATTCCTTAAAATTGCATTCAGAATGCCTTTGATACATTCTGAAATGGCTTTTTGCATTCGCAAACAGGCATTTGCACCGTTTGCGAATGCAAAAAGCTTTGATACATCTGGCCCTAGGTTACTTGAGGTACCGCTTGGGTGCCCGGATGGTAGTACGAGGGACTCCCCAGGATTCCAAATTTTGATTCAGTGCTGGAAAAGCTATCTACGCAAAATTAAGATAAGGACACCCTACTCCCCGGAGCTCCCTCTGTTGTTCTTGCAGGCCGGAGTGACTGGGACAGGCTCCAGACTTGGCTGAATGTCGGAATTCAGACGGTGGGAACACTGTTTACGGAAGGGTTACTGATACCGTTTGAGGCCCTCAGAGTGGAGTTTGACTTGCCGAGGGGACATTTCTTGCTTTACGGCTCCCTCACGGCCAGTATTCGACAGCACTGGCGGGGGGACTGGGAGAACCTCCAACGCAAACAACCTGTACATATCTATCGACCTCCATTGGCAATTATAAAGCAGTGTCAAATTTATACGGCAGGATTCGGGCTGATAAGACCTTCCCCTTGACCCAACTAAAATGTACTTGGGAGAGAGACCTGAGCGCTGATATCACTGACAAGGACTGGGAGCACATTCTTGAGGGGGTCCCCAAAATGACTCGAAACGCTAGATTTAAGGTCATTAACATTTATGTGCTGCATCGGGCTTACCTTACCCCTGGGCGGATCAACAGGTACTTTGGGGTGGAAATAGTGGACTGCCCGATATGCGGGCTGTTGGGTGCAGAATTCAAGCATATGTTTTGGGACTGCCCTCCGCTAGAGGCATTCTGGGAAGCGGGGAGTCTGACCGCGGCTAGAGCCATAGGTAAAGAGATTCCCTGCACAACTGGTCATTGCTTGCTTGGGTGGGTCCCACAATCATCCAAGAATAAAGTAACTAGCAGGTTTCAGGACTTGGCCTATACACTGGCTAAGAGGGAAATTGCGATGACCTGGAAGAACCCGACAGGACCGAGGTTATCCCAATGGTCAAGAGAATTGACTAAATGGGCTAGATGCGAGGGAAATATTCATTATAGAGAGGCCAAGAGAGGAATGAGACCACCAGAAGTGGCGCCAGGCTGGGAGACAGTGAAAGATGCTTTAGGAGAGGAGAGCCAGGCGGAGCCCGTCCCATGACCAGATAACTGACTGATAGACTATAAAGACCCTATTGAGAACCACCTACTGATGGTTCCCCCTTATGGGTAATGAGCTAGACACCACCACATACAAGGAGAGGAACGTTGTACCCAACCCCGACGCACCAAGTTCCACTGGCATTATAGCAATATCTTAAAGGGCTCATCGGGGGGGGGGAGGGGAAGTTGGGGTGGATAAACGGAGGGATGTTGGGGGAGTTATTGGGGTCTCAGCTATCCAAGTAGTCAGGATTGTATGGATTGGGTAGAACCCATGCACTGGATCACAAGACTATTATATGTTGTACTGTACTATGGCTACATGTTAAATGGATGACTGAAACTGCAAAAAAATATGTTTAAAAAAAAAGGTGATGAAGAATGTACCCTCTGGCTATGGATAATGATTTAGTTTCTCCAGCCAAATGACTCTGCAGAGGAAGCATTTAACAGTACACAATATATGACACAAACAAATGTTAAGCGTTGCTTTGGAATCTTGAAATCTACAAGCAACTGTCTTGATCTTTCCAGTAGCAGTGATAGGCTTAAAACTGTTTGCAATATGATACTAGTTTGTTGTAAACTTACATCATAATGCCATGAGAGGCTCAATTGCTATTGTCGATGAGGCCACCACAATCATTCGGAAGTTACAAATGCTGCACCTCTATCAACCTCCAAAACTGATTTGCAAGAAGGACAGAGACGAAAACAGGAAATTGTTGCAATGTTTTTCAGTGAATAATATCTATTTCTAACAAATGCTGGACAAGCATTCTGCAGGAGCAACTTTTATGTTTGCCCAATCTAAAAGGTGTTTGTTTTTATTTTCCCCAACTCTAATCTATTTGATAATCATTCTTCTATGTGAATGGTAGTGTAATAATTTGGAATCATTTAAACTGCAAGGCTTGTGGATAATATGAAAGCATGATTCAATAGCCTCATCCCTGTGACTTATGTATTTGGTTGTGAACACCACAATTAGTTTGAATACAAATGTTTTATGTTATTGAAATGAGGGTTTTATGTTGATACTTGTATGTCTGTGTTGCTACGATGAATTTACGTAAGTGATGTAAAAATGTTTTGGTGGTATGTTCTCATAAAATAATATTTGAATGGATCAAATAACTATTCTAATATTATCTCAGTCTCAGATCCATCATTAGTGTTTTCTCTGTGTCTAAGACTCATATAGTCACAATTACTATACTTGCAGTGCTGACATACATAGTGAAATCAGTCCCCACACTCAATGAACAACTATGTCCAGAACTTGTATGCAAACCCAGAGTCGGCATGCACAGAGGCTGGCAAATGTACTTTTAGCACCATTCTTATATTGTCTAAAGGTGTGTGTCTGATGTTTTGTAGGCAGTTTCTGAAGAACGGGGTCATTTTAGTCAACAGCTGATAGTTTACAAAATTTATAATGGACATATCACACATTGTATGTCAGTTGTGTATTGATCGTTTTAATCATAAGGCTCCTCAAATAATGTGTTATCGCTGTGTGATGTTTACCAGTCCATAACATCAAAGTTGTTTCCAAATTATTTGGAGATAATATCATACAGTAACTGTCAAAGTGTGTTACTTGGTATTTTCCAGTCTTAATTTCCATGTATTCCATGTATTCAATTTTGCATTCCTCAGGTTTTTAAGAGAGCCTTTTCATGTCCAAGGGATGTCAACGTTGTTCAATATATTTTTGAAAAGTGGTAGTTTAGTGGTGATAAACAGTTAATGTTCAAACCTTGACACCCTAGCTATTATTATTTCAACTTCTTCCTGCGTAATGGTAAACTTCCCTTTTCCAACCAATCTCGGGTGTAACATGCTGAGATAAATCATAGAACGAATCATGCAATTGTCATTGAGTGCCAGGACCCTCTTCCCTGTCTTCTTTCTATGCCATTCTGCATTGAAAAGTCGCATTGGGATCTGTTTTTTGTGTGCTGTTATGAATTATCTTTGGTCACTTATACAAAACAATGACGATTACTATTGCATCCTGATGCACGTTTTTGGGTTACAGCATCTTCGAAGAACATCATATGCACCCCTAAACGTTTACACAGACAAAAGCGTAACACGCAGTTTTTTTGGAGCAGCACAACGTAGGGTAACCATATAGGAAATCTACCCATAGTTTTATTGTTTTCATGGGTAAAAAAACTAGAACAGTAAATGCACAGAGATTGCATAGAGGGGCAGCTTTATAAATATTTTTCACAATGCAGCACGGCACCTAATTGCTGCGCTGCATGAATGAGAGATCAGCACAATATCTTCTAAGATATGGTGCTGTTTTCCTCTCACCCTACACTGGCGTCCATGGCTACCATGCTCCAAGGCGCACACCCTTGCATGGAAGTGCAATGGTGTGATTGTTGTTTCAAGCACAGGTTTTGTACTGAGAGATGTCCCTACCAGTACAAACGTTAAGTTTTCATTTTTTCCCACTTTGTATGAGTGCTGTACAATGCAGCAAACATGCAAAGTGGGAAAAATGTGAAGAGTTTTGAAACTTGCTCCACGGTTATGCCTGCTTTAAGGAAGCATACGCTTTTGGCGAGAATCCCTGTCTACCACTGTTAGTGAACATGGATTTGCATCAAAATACATGGGTGGTTGCATGTGAACACCATGTACCCCCCATGGTACACCACCTTGAGACAAAGTAGTATAAAGTAGTCCATACCTCTACTTCACATTATTTCAGATACCTTTCGATGAAAATCCTTTTGCATTGGAAAGTAAATACCACTATAACTCTTTGCACTAGATTTGCATTTCAGAAGTAACACACATCCGGTGCACAGTATTTGTAAATCTGGGCCAGAAGGTCATTAAATTGCTTGTTCTTTTTAACTTTGTCAGCCAATCTTCCTTTTTTTCAGCAACTATTCTTTTTTGTGAGGCTTTTCTTTGCATCTTTTGTAAATGGTGTCCAAGATGACTGACATTTTAAAAATGTATGGTAGTTCACTTATAAGCATAACGTGAAATCAGGAGGTAATTGACTTAACAATGTGACTATGCACAAGTGAACCCTGGGCACTGGCCTGGAAGACCCTTTTAACTTTGCTTCAGCTAGTAGAACATGGTCCATTGCTCACAATGGGCTATCTATGGGATAAAATAGGCCCACTAAAACCCTGCAAGGGCTAGTTCTCAAAATAGCAAATGACGCCCCGGTACATCAAACTGAAAATACTGTTTGTAGGTACCAAAATTGCTCACACAATCAGAATGCGGGTAACTACCACAACTCCACAATGCGCTTAGGCCATTCAAGATCTATTGGTCCTGCTATGAATCAATAATGACCTGAGATTTAGTTACAATTGCAAGATTTTTCCACATTTGGAGTCATACACCCATCAAAGGTATAAGGAATGAAATTTAAAGTAAAGACGATGAAAAAATAATGATGACTTTTATATAACCTGAATCATAAATTTGCTTATTCTTGAATCATTGATTCGTAGCAAAACTCAAAATATGCGAAAACAAATTTGCAAACATACATAACTATATCTAACATCGATATTTGTAAAATCTGTAATTTAATTTTCTGAATTATTATTAACCATGATTTTGCTAAAACAAACAATGGATGGGCATGGCCAAGATAGCATATGATGTGTTCTGCAGACAACAAAACCAGTGAACATATTGATAAGGTGAAAATCCTACCCAAGCATTGGAAACATTTCAAGATCAATACAATGCTGAAATGCAGTGAAGTCTCGGAGGTAATTGAGGAGAGTCATGCTGTCCGATGCTGAGGTGAGTGGTCTGGAAGGCACAGCAACATACATAGTTGGGGCAAGACAGAGAGGATGGCAGTGAAGACATGAGTTGTTTGGTTAGATTCCACAAGAAAAGCATCATACCTTAAATACAGAGAGAGAGAGAGAGAGGAATCCTGATGCCTATGGTGGTAACTCTTCTCGGGTGCGTCTTGTGGGTAGTGGATAAAGAGTGGCCTGAGCAGGAGGGAAAAAGGCTTGGACATGAAGAAAGTTAAGGCAAGAAATGAAAAGTGAAGGAGGTGGTAACCCTCTCACTGGGTCCCACGGTCTGTTCACGATTTCAAAGTACAACCCAGAACAAATGAGTGAGACACATTGTGAATGATAAATCTCTGCTGAGGGCCTATGAGACATGCTCTAATAGCATAGGAGAATGAAGTGCATCACAGGGACAGAGGCGGATGGGAGTGCCTTTTGTATCACCCAAGGGCACACAAGAAGACTCAAGAAACACCCTCTACCTACTCTACATAATGACAGGGGATAGATGCTACAGAAATTTAAGTGGGACACTTACCTCCTGAGCTGAGCCTGGAGTCCTCCAAGCTAGCAACCAGCTATACGAGAACTGGCAGCAAATCCAGGGCAAAGTGGTGAAAACTGCACACATTATATAAAAGAAAGATGCTAGAGATGAATGAATAGCACAGGAGGAGTTTCTGGCCTGGTGGGAGCCCCTGAGATAGTGAGGAAGATGGAAGATGAGGAACATGATATCTCAGAATGATGGGTAGGAGTAGTAGAACCTTAAACTAAGTGCAGTGATTTACAGAACCTTGCCAAATAAGGGCCATTGCAATGATTTAACACAAAGTGGCAGAGGGTGAACTGTCTTGTAGAGAGGTCGTACATTGAGGAGGGGTCAATGAAAGAGATTTGATCTTTCAGCCTAGAATAGGAGGCCGAAAAAGGCAGTTGCAGCCTAACCTGGTCTCACACAGGTAAAAAGTTGACCGTCCCTAGAAGTACTCCAATATTACAAGAGCAGTAAGTATGGACTGTGAAGGGCCATATCGTCTTAAACGCATGTGTCTCAGAGAGACATGTGCCCTCCTGAGTACCCAAAACCCAGACTGGAAGCCCATATTCTTCGCCCTTGATTGGGGTCTTAATCTGACTGAAATTCTAAAGAGTCACTCTGCCAAGGCGTAAGATACATGTGGCTACTAGAGGTAGGCAAGTTCACTGCACATACTGCTACCTTCATAATCTGCACCCTAGTCTTTAACACCTGCTCAGGGGGTCCACGATTGCTTAAAAAATTTAATAATATTAGCAGACTAATAAAATATGTCTAAATAAAGAAGCACAAATTAAAATTGAAATGATTAAAACATTCTATGAGTATAAAGGAATATGAAATTTGAGGCTAAAAATTACCTTGGACTCTAGCTTGATTCAGGGGAGCAGTGCAAGTACAGCAAACAAATTATAGCATGGACGATTAATGGCCTCAATCAAAGCACCAACAAAAGGAGAGCATGCATTAGGGGCAAAAAGGACAAAGTGATATGCTATAGTCTAGCATATTACTTTATCTTTTAGAATTGGAAAAGCAAAATAACAAAAGCTCCAATCTTCCCAATAAAATTCAAATTGTATTTTTTCTAAATTTTCGTTACATGGGTATTCTGAACACACTAGCTACTAGATTTGACATCTTAAAAATACTGCAGAAGATAGATTGTAACATTTGATGACTGAAGGGCACTCACCTGCATAACAAGCACCCAATCCCATTTGACATCTTTTTTTTCTGCAGCAGTTTCATTCCAGTCCCCCAACCAAAATAGCAGGAATGGGGGTGGTGATGACTAAGGGATTGCCCTTCAAAGTAGGTTCCTTTATGAAAGATAAAACAGAAACACATAGCTTTTTAATTTGATGGTTTGGGATATGACACTCACCTTAACTAAGATATTAATTCCTAATTTGGGGCAAGAACATTTCCTAAGACTAGATTCATTGAAGATCATTAATTCCTCCACAGGTGCTTTCATAATTGGGTGAAGTAGGGGGGTGAACATTGTATTGTGTGACCAAAGAAATAAAACCTGAGAAAGGCTTGGAGAAAGGGTAGTAATCTCCCAGGAAAAGAACATGGCATGAAAGTCAAGCTTGATAGATATCTGGAGATGAATAGGAACAGTGGTTTTGCAGGTCTTAGTCCTGATCAGGTCTATTCCTTGCTGAGCCTTAGGCCTTCCTGAGTGTCTAGAACCAAATATGTGTGAGATAAAATCTAACTAGTTTGTCTTTGCCCTATCTGTCACTGCTGTGGAGCCCTTCATTTGGCCCGGAAGTTGAAAACAAGTGTCCTTGAGTGAGCCGAAGTCATGTGACATACTTATTAAGGGGGTCAATTTGATGGGAGAACTATTAAATTATTCAACTAGAGTGAGCTAGAATTTGTGCTCCAGGGGTGGAAAGGGATAAGTATGTCCATATCAGTTATTGTGTAATATCCTCAAAGGGCAATGAAACTACAACCAACCTATTTACTCAAGTTGAAACACTGAACCTCAGTGTTACAGAATAAACTCACCCAGTTTCCAAAATCTATAAACTGCTACTTTATGAGGGCTCTCCTCTGAAGCAGAAATTGCAGTGCTGCGGGATAGATGAATTAGAATAATCTTTCTCAGATAGTCAATGGAAAATAATACTTATCAAGACATGTAAGGGGATAAGACATGCTCATGGTCACTTGGGAATATGGGGGAAATCCTTCAATCCTTCATTATAGGCTCTTGGTTCCACAAGACCTTTCAGTTTCATGGATTGGGATACTAACAATAGTTAAAATGTCGATTTTTCCAAATAAATCTGCATTTTTTTCAGACCAGGCCCATCAGATTCAAGCTGCGCTCTTTTAGAAATATCCAACGGAAGATCAACAGCTTGATTTGCATGGGAATCAATTTAGAATTTCTTTAAGATAAGGAATAATCATTCCTGCTGCATAGGTCTAGTATTCTTCAATACTAACAAGGGCCATAGTTGAGATTCACCCTTGAATAGGCAAGAAAATACATCAAAAGGCATTGGTCCTTCATTGACCACACTTTATGAGGCAATTGCATTTGGGAAACCTATGGCTAGCAAAAGTGCTTAGCACTAAAGCCCTTTATTTATACCCCAATAGGTAGATCATCCTTTCCTCCTTTGGACAGGGTGGGGGTCAGGGTATGACTGACTAGTTTCCCTTCGTCATTTACATCTTTATTTAGCAAATAAAGACTACTCTACAGTTCTGCACAGATTGGATTCAAAGGCTGAAGGAGAAGGCAGGAGCACTGACCTAGGTATCTTCTTTACTAAAAGACATTAAGGTGCTGCCAAAGTCCAAGGCAGATTTCGGATATGGTGAAAAATCACAGATTGAATAAACACCCTTTTGAGGCAATGTGATGATGAACCCAGTTAATAAGCAAACAGTACCAATACAGAATTCCCCATTTGAAAATACCTTTACATCCTTTAGAGAAATGGAATGTTTAGAAAGGGTGGAGAGCGTAATTTGGAGAAGTATTTGTTAAGAAGCATTTCGAGGTTCTATACAATATTCTTTATAGATGGCACCTTAACTCACAAAGACTGCACTCTATAAGTGTGAAGACTTTCAACAACTGAAACACATATTCTTTAGACTTTGATGGCCAAGACTCTGCAGAGGATTTATTAATTAAGTAAAAATTGGGGAACATTATATGGCACATTCTCCTAGCAGTCATTGGGCTTTGAAAGACAAATGGGGGCCTATACTAATTTTATGATTGCGTAATCTTTAGTGACTGCTGGGTAAAGAAACCATCACACAAGAACATAGACAACCATAGTAGCTAGCGATGGACACTCCTTATTATTTGGCAAGCATTAAGACCTTTTGAATCCTGGAAACTGTGGCCAGCCCATAGACAATCAAAATTGTAACACTGGGCAATTATATTATATAGCTGAAAAACCTTGCTTGAACTATGTGCGAGGAATGTATTAACTAACCTGAAAAATTACATAATGTAGACTCAGCAGTGTGTGGTGATTTTCATCTGGGGCATCTAAGTTCTGGGGTTTGAATGAGGTACAGCTCTTGCATCATAATCCTAAATTACCTACTGGAAGTGAGGATCATATTCCTAACATGATATGGTGTTTGAGCAATGAACACATTGGTATTCATGGTTATAGATCCAGCTATAATAGAGCACACATTTATCTGGAAATATTTGCAAAGCGTTGTAATTCCTGATCTTATACTGCTAATGATTGCATAAAGGTAAAATTCCAGCTACGTGCTGTGCATGCAATAAACTACCCTCTTTTGTAGGTTATAAGGATATTGCAAGTCACCAAGGAGATCCATGGCCATTCAGAGAAATGGGGTGAAGGTCATGGAACTCCGGCATGAAGATACAATCAGGCACCAGAACTCAGAGTATGGAGAAAGCAGGGCAGATTATGGGGGTCATTCCGACCCTGGCCAGGGCCGGGGACAGCGGAAGCACCGCCAACAGGCTTGCGGTGCTTCCTGGGCCATTCTGACCGCGGCGGTAAAGCCGCGGTCAGAAAAGGGGAACCAGCGTTTTCCTGCCGGTTTTCCCCTGGCCCAGGGAATCCTCCATGGCGGCGCTGCTTGCAGCGCCGCCATGGGGATTCCGACCCCCTTCCCGCCATCCCGTTCCTGGCGGTTTTTACCGCCAGGAACAGGATGGCGGGAACGGGTGTTGTGGGGCCCCTGGGGGCCCCTGCACTGCCCATGCCACTGGCATGGGCAGTGCAGGGGCCCCCTAACAGGGCCCCATAATGATTTTCAGTGTCTGCTTTGCAGACACTGAAAATCGCGACGGGTGCCACTGCACCCGTCGCACCCCAGCAACTCCGCCGGCTCCATTCGGAGCCGGCTTCATCGTTGCTGGGTCTTTCCCGCTGGGCCGGCGGGCGGACTTTTGGAGGTCACCCGCCGGCCCAGCGGGAAAGCCAGAATGACCGCCGCGGTCTTTTGACTGCGGTGCGGTCATTCGGCGGTTCCCGCCAGGCGGGCGGCTACCGCCACCCACTGCGGTTGGAATGACCGCCTATGTCTTTATTTATATCAATTCTCTAGCCACATTATTAGAATTACAAAGAAAACTGAACGTTAAGAGTATGTTTTGACCTGTCAATGCACTAAAATGTATATAGGAAGCGGCAAACTATGAGTACAAAAATAACCCTTCAGCATATTAGGGCTATTGCCAAAAGAGAAAAGTTGTATCCAGTCTCATGATACTTCCATGATTTCCAAAGGGGAACACCTGGGAGTTTGACATACTTGGCTATTGTTATGGTATTAATTAGTATGGGGATGGGGTGGAGACAGGGAAACAAAGTTGAGATGCATGGAGTCTTGATATATCTTGAACCTGAATACGAAAGAATCTGCAGGGTTAAAAGTCAATGAGGAGCTATCTGTGTCTGGTTGCTGATGTTTTTCTTTGATACTCCATTTGAAAAAGAGTTTGTCTATATATATCTATCTTTCTAGTGGCCTCATAAGAAGATGACCTATGGATCATGCTGTAAGGAGATATTTAACATTGCACATGGATCATGATACCTAACAGATGAGATTTTTTACTTTTGGCACTATATATTATGATAATCAGGGGTGGCTGTTTTGATCAATAATGTCTTGATAGTGTTTGAAATTCTGCATCTGTGAAATGAATTTTTATGATGTGCCAAACTAGGACTGATGATTACGAATATTTGGGAGATCTCATATGCCCTGTACTAGAAGAAATGCTTATATTTATCAAAACTTTATGAATGAGTTCTATATCATGAGTATGTAAATTAAACATGTGTTTTTTTATCTCTTTATTTGCTCACTTCAGCTGGTATATGTAGCTATATATGGGATCTTGACATAGATAGATAGATAGATAGATAGATAGATAGATAGATAGATAGATAGATAGATGGATAGATAAATAGATAGATAAATAGATAGATACTTTATTGGTTCCACACATTCTGGCTATGACCAGGCCATTTTCATGTTGGTCGCTAAATTTGAAAATTAAGACATATCACATATACGTCACAAAATATATTTATATCTTTCTTATTCCTATAAATACATATCAACAAATATATCTATATTGACATATATCGATTTATACACACACAAACACATATACCTAGATATATTTATTGTTATTTATTAATATGTTCTATACTGAGTAATGCAAGTAACTGAGACTCTTAAAAAAAACAATGAAGTTTAGTTAAAGGACAGTACATTGAAATTGTATTGAAGTCTGGTCTCCCCTACACCTACTTGAATCAATGTCAATGTTTCAGCACTAATAATAATTTTCTGTTCTTCCTCTGGACTAAAGATTTTTAAAGGCTACTGTGCAACCAATCTAAAGAGATAATTGTAAATTACATTATGACAGTATGTGGAGGTTAGTAAACAGGATCAAAACCTCCATAAAGAAGGTTGGTGAATGAAGGCACTTACTATATTCCTTTGACAGCCTAGAGGAGCCTAATTGTAAAACAATGGATTTGCAGGAGGCACAGAACTGCATCAATGAAAAAACGAGGCAGATTTGAATCAGAAAGTGTGCTCAAATGAGGGATCAGAATAATCATCAGTTTAAAAATACTTACAGAAAAATCAGTGTCTCATGAAAGTCCCTCTGGGGCACCTGTGTGACCCTCAAAAGCCTCTACCTGTAGTTTTCTCTAGGGTGCAGGCTTTTGCTGTAGATTGGAAAAATACATTTATTTTGGTATTTGTGAACAGCTATTAGATGTTCATTCTGTAACAGTTTTAAAATATTTGCAAATATGGTTTGTTTTTAATTACTTACATAAGCTACAATTGCATTAGGCCAGAAATGGGATATTTATGGGCTGGCTGCCCACAGTCCTCCAGCATCCAAGGCAATATAGTTAATGGGTCTTAGCCAGTTCTTGCCCGGGGTCTGAAGAACCAGAACCTTATGGGCCTGGCGGCGCAGGGTACGCCTGAAATCTCCTTGGATTCACCTGCCTCAACTAACAGAGACACGGGACACTCTGTCAGGCGTAAAAGATCAGATTTTATTAGCTGCAGCTAGTACAGTTGTCCAAGAAGTACACAAGGTATGTTCTCAGGAGACTGCCACTTTACTTTGTGGCGCACAATCTTATATACCGTATAAAAACCATTTATTAACTACATACACTCCCAGAACACATAGAAAGGAGCCAGTAAGAATAATGTAAAGATAGAACAGAGCCAATAGAAATGTCGGAAAACAAGACAGCACCAATAGAAGGAATTGGAAAACAAAGTATCAAGTGACTTAAGGTTGCCTCCCCTCCAGCTGTGTTTGTCACCCCTCCCTTGAACTAATTCATTAACCGATCCACAACGAAGTTGCATGTGGTGTGATAAGTTTGTGTGCGTTTGGAGGACAGTTGTGAAATGAGAGAATACTAGCAAAGGACAGCGAAGGCCAGACGATAAGATAAGATCGGCGGAGAATAGTGTGAGCCTACAGATAGTTGAAACAAGGATTAGAAAACCAGACAGGGATTAGTGTACTCGGTCAGACCTTAATACCAGCCTTGTAAAGATAGAGGCAGAAGGCTGTTTTGAACACCATGTTGCAGAATAAGCAGAAAAGGCAGAATGGACTTCGTTCGCTGTGCTGCCTGAGTGAAGGCAACATAAAATGGCGGCGGGCCACAAAATGGCGGGTCGATACGATCGTATTAAAAATCGAATTTCCTCAGACCCTCCTTTTGCCAGAACTCAGGCAAGATACACAAATTCATGTTAATCTGAGTCGATGTCTATGGCCATGAGGTCATCAAGCTGTTGCTGTACCATCATTTTGATATTCTCTGCTCTTTGTGACTTGGGTTTGGGAATACATGTAGTAGCACATAGGTTGCAGATGGCAGGACCGCAGTGCATACAAAGACAACAAGAGAATATAAAAGCTAAAATTACTCCAAAGAATGTCAATACCTTCCAACCCCATTTGGACAGTAATCCCCAAAACCACTCTGAAAAGGACCAATCTCCTTCGTCCTGATGAATCGACTCGGAGATTATGTGTAACTTAGAGATAGCTTGGTATACTGTCGGAGCGTCATTAGGTACGAAAATACAGCAACTTGATCCGATCAATTTGCATACTCCACCACGGTCCGCAAGAACAAAGTCTAAGGCAACACGGTTCTGCAAGGTCATAAGACGATCAGCCTGTAGTTCAGCTGTAATGTTACTTAAAGCTCCTACAGTGATGTCTATGGTGGTTTCTACGACACGAACCAATTGCCTTATATTTCTGCTGTTGGCCATTGGACCCCAGAAGGGAAGAAATCCTTTGAGGAAATCTCCTCCCTCTTGTCCTGCTGTGTCTTTCGAATCCACAATCCCTCTGCCATATCTATTTTTATGATGGTTCGCAGGAGCGGTGTATGTAGGGGGAAGAAGAAAGGCTATATAACAAGTACCAGAGAAATCAGCTGGCAACCATGTATAAGCCCTATCGTGGCAAACGAAGTATGTACCTTGAGATGGTACTAACGGCGGTGAATTCAGGGCTGAATAAACATATGTATGGGAACATAAACTTTCTCTTTGTCCGGTGTTTGGAGTTCTACCATTTATTTGCAGACAGAAATTTCCTTGTTGGGGTATGACGCGTATCGGAGGAGATTTTCCTTGCTCAACCTTATCATTGAGGCTGGAAATGTAATTAGTTATGTTCCAATTGGTATATGCTTTTCTTTCATCTATGGAAGCTTCACTTTTTTCCATGATTTTAGCCATAGCTACCATTCCCTTTATCAATAAACTATGACTGAAATCTGAACCAACACTATGTGAACTGACAGGTTGTTTAATTTTACTTTGATATGCATTATTGAAAATGACAAAATAAGCCCAAGCGGAACCTTCATAGGAGAATGGAAGAACTAAATATGGCATTCCTTTTTCTACCGTATGTGGTATGAGTCCACACACCCAACAGTCAGTTGTATTGATCACTAACTGATGTTGATGTAACAACTGGACGAAGGAATTGTTAAAGTATTCAGTTCTTCTGATGAGTTCATGCTGGGGAAGAGTGTGAAATAGGTGCGGAGAGATAGTAGAAGAAGATGTAGAGGTAGGAGAAGAGACAACTTTTTGCTGCAGAGTAATAATGATCCAGTTTACAGATGCCAAAAGAATACACGACAATATAATGACGCATAGAGCAATACTACAACGACTATATATTTCTTTACAATTATTCTTTACATTTTTACTTTCTCTTTTATCTAATGTAGCCTCCATCTTTCTAAGTGAATGCTCACGGCAATCTTCCTCAATCACTGTAGTCACGATTATCTACCGTCCTATGACACTGTGAGGTCCTGCAGGCCTATTGCCACTTACTCAGGTCGTAACTAAGACTCCTACCGTGACCCTGCAACCGGGATAGAGTACTACATAGGAGAGAAATTTACAAGTTCTTTGGTCTTGGTCTCAAATTATAGCGTTCCTGTCCAGAGGCAGTCTGGTTTTGAAACAATGTTCCTGGATTTGTCGTGTTCAAGCGACGATGCGATGGTATTGCTTCTTGAAGGATGTCGTCGTCCTCTTTCTCAGAAAGTGTTCCAATTAGACGCGCATCACTGAATGGTACAAATTGCGGAACTTTCTCACTTTCAGAGTCACTGATGCCTCTACGGACCCACTGATCGAAAGGCAAGGGCAAAGGCACTTTCTTGCAGTGCACGGCATGCACCCAGTTTTTCTTTCCTTCGACTTTAACTGCTGTTCTTGTGGTCAAAAGAACCAGGCGTGGCTCTCTCCATCTGGGCTCCAAATTTCTCTGTCGTTGGAAATTTTTTGTGCAGACCCAGTCACCTGGTCGGATGGAATGACCTGGGTCTGTGGAAGCCTCTGGTAGAGCACTCTGAACCTGTTGATGAAGAACACGCAATTTAGTTGTAAGGTCATGCAAGTAGTCAATCAACATCGGGTATGGCAAGTCTGAGTATTTCTTAGGGCGAGGAACTCCCCATACATTAGCTGGGCGACCAAATATCACTTCGTAAGGGCTAAGCCCCAAACGAGAGTGTACTGCTGTTCTGGTGGACAGAAGAGCCAATGGTAAAGCATCAGGCCAATTAAGTCCTGTGCTAGCTTGCACCTTAGCAATTTTAAGCTTCAAGGTTCCATTGTAGCATTCTACTAAACCAGCCGACTGTGGGTGATTCGCCGCGTGGAACTTCTGTTTTATGCCAAGACCTGCACAAACTTTTTGCATGACTTGACCCACAAATTCGCTCCCATTGTCACTCCAGACAATGCGCGGCAAACCAAACCTAGGGAAGAATTCTTTCAAAAGTATTTTGGCAGTTGATAAAGCAGTATTGTCCTTCAGAGGGTAGGCTTCTACCCATCTAGAAAAAGCACATACTACCACCAGAACATATTTGAGGTTGTTGCATCGTTCCATGTGAATATAATCGATCTGCAACACCTCAAATGGATATGTTGGAGGAGCAAAATGACCTGCTGGAGTTGGGGTTCCCTTTCCCGGATTGTACATCAAGCAAACAATACAATGTTTTACTACATTATTTGCACACTTTGGGATCCCCTCATTTTGCCACACTGGAGCCAGAAGTTTACATATTCCTTTTGCACTTAGGTGAGCTGGACCATGTGCCATAGTAACTACAGGTAGTACATAAGCATCTGGTAACAGCCAACGTTGATGTTCTGATAATTCAACCCAACATCCCATCTCATCTAACATTCCTGTACTTTCCTTCCACTTTCTCAACTCATTCTCCGTAGTCTCTCCTTGAATTGATTTCACACTCTCTACTGTATCTTCACACATTCCCTTTTCTCTTACGCAGTTTGCGGGACCTGCAACATACATTCGACTTGTGTTGTCTCTGGCTGTCTTTTTCGCTACCTCATCTGCAAATGCATTTCCTCGACCAACATCGTCCACAATCTTTTTGTGTGCACTACACTTCACAATTGCTATCTGAGTAGGCATTGTAAGTGACTCAAGAAGTTCAGTCACTAATTGACCATGTTGTATCTTAGTACCATGGGAAGTAAAGAATCCTCTTTCCTTCCATAAGCGCCCAAAGTTAAACGCTACACCAAAAGCGTATTGGCTATCAGTGTACACGTTTACTCTTTTTCCTTTGGATAACACACACGCTCTAGTTAAGGCTATCAATTCAGCTGCCTGAGCTGAATTATGTCTAATGCGTGCTGTCTCCACAATCGTATGCAAAGTAGTAATAGCGTAGGCTGAAACTGTATCTCCATTCGGGAGCTTGAAACAAGAACCATCTACCCATAGTGTTCCATCTGGATTCACTAATGGCGTGTCTTTTAGGTCAATTCTACCCTTAGTCTCTTCTTCAGTACGGAGAAAACAATCATGCTGTTCAGAGACATCTCTCTCTTCTGGAAGAGGCAACAAAGTAGCTGGATTCAGGGTATTACATCGTTTGATGTGTATGTGACTAGCCAAAAGCGTCAGCTCATATCCGGACAACCGAGCACTCGTAAGATGCTGCGTGTTTGTCCTATTTAGTAAAGTATCCACTGCATGTGGCACCATAACAATGAGAGTATTATCTAGCACTACTCCAGCAGATTGTCGAATAGAAATTGCTGCTGCCGCTGTCACCTTAAGACAACTAGGCAATGCTTTAGCTACTGGATCTAACGTAGCTGAGAAATATGCGCATGGTCGCTGTTGATCTCCAAAACGCTGCGTTAAGACTGACAATGCACAACCCTCTCTTTCGTGGACATAGAGCGTAAAGGGCTTACTGTAATCAGGAGTACCCAATACAGGAGCAGAACACAAAGCAATACGCAAATCAGTAAAACTCTTCTGACACTCGTCAGTCCACGGAAGAGGCTGAGGCGTATCTTTTAAAGTTAGCGCCAACAGCGGTTTAGCCAATAAAGAGAAACTCGGAATCCACTGTCTACAATAAGAAGTAATGCCCAAAAAGGCACGTACCTCTCTTTGTGTGGATGGCACTGACATTTGTGCAATTGCCTGAATTCGTTCGGGGGTCAATCGTCGTCCCTCCTTTGACAAGAGATGACCCAAATAAGTCGCCTCGCGACAGACATATTGTAATTTAGAAGGAGAAACCTTGTGATTTAGATCAAACAAATGACGCAACAGTGCAACGGTCACGTTTTTGCAAATCTCCTCTGAATCAGCGGCAACTAATAAGTCATCCATGTACTGAATGAGAGCGGCACCGGACGGTAAGGAAAAGGCATCAAGATGACATTTTAGAGCTTGACTGTAAATAGAGGGACTTTCACAATAACCTTGAGGTGCGCGTTTAAACCGGAAGCTTCGGCCTCCGAGGGAAAAACCAAAAATATCTCTACTCTCTTCGGCGATGGGAATACTAAAGAAAGCATTCTTTAAATCAATAACTGAAAACCAAGTCGCTGTAGAAGGTATCATCGTCAACAGAGCAGTGATATCTGGGACTACAGGAAACTGCGGTACGACAATCTTGTTTACCTCCCGAAGATCAATTACAAAACGATAAACAGGAGGCTGAGAAGGATCAGTGCGTTTAAGAACCGGAAGAACAGGACTGTTACATGTATTTCCTCTCGTTTCCTCAACCACACCCTTCTGAATCGAATCATGGACAATTTCCAGAAGTGCTTTCTCACCTTCAGTAGAGATTCTGTATTGCGGAATACGTGGCATTTCAGCATTGGGCTTAAGAGTAACAACATAAGGTGGGATCTCAAGACAACCAACGTCATTCGGACCCGTAGCCCAAAGCGTTTCGGGAAGAGAAAGCAATTCAGATGGGAATTGATCTTTTGATAAGTACATTGGACTAGTCATTTTCTGTCCTAGAGTGAGGTATACACCAGAAGGTGAACAATATATCGTAGCATGCATTCTTTTTAATAGATCTAAACCCAACAGATTTTCACCACAACCATTCGTCAGAAGAAGCGGAGCTTCTAAATCATAAGGGCCTATTGAAACAGGCAAAGGGCAAGAAACTGGATTGCGAACAGGGGCGCCAGAAAATCCTACAGATACATTTGTTAAGCCAGACAAAGGTGCGCCAGGGAGTTTAGAATGAATGATAGAGCTTCTCATGGCACCAGTATCTAAAAGAAATGGCTCTGAAACACCCATTGTAGTGACATTAACATAAGGTCCATTCTGATCCACTGGAATTGACGTAACCCCCTTACTTTGTCCATGGCTGTCCTATTCAAAATGAAGACTTTCATTCCCTCCTTCAATATACTGATCCTCACTGTAATACTGTGTAGACCTAACATTTTGCTGGTCAAAGTAATTTCCGGAATTTGGAGGAACAAAAGAACGCTGCTCTTGGGTTAACACACCTCGACCTCTACCTCTATTTGCTGACTGAAGACCACCACGACCTCGTGAAGCAGATGTTGCTCCATTACGCTGCAACAATGCTGGACAATTGTTCTTAAAATGACCTTCCTCCCTACAATAAGCACATTGATTGGGACCTAGCAAAGGTCTTGGAATGAATGGTTCAGGCTTTTGATTCAACCTCTGAAACTGCGGAGGCTGTTGAAACTGAGGCTGAACATAACGAGGAGGATAAGCCTGTTGCAAGAGAACTTTAGTTTTTAATTCTTTCGTCTTTTTCTCTTGTTTTTACATTTCTTCTTTGTCTCTATTTTCATAATATTGTGCAGTAGCCAATATCTGGGCGGAAGAAGAAACTGCCCATGAACTCTCGGAGTCTTTTAGCTTGTGTGATAGTTCAGGAAGCAAGTTATATACGAACTTATCCACAAATAATCGCTGTCCCCCTTCTGTAGCCATATCTTGACCACTGTGATCAATGAATGTCTCCTCGAATCGGGTAAAGAAATCGGAAACACTTTCATCTTTCTTTTGTTTACATACTTCTAGCTTATCCCAATTAACTCTCAAAGCAGGCATCATTGTTTTCATTAATGTAATAATCCTACCAGAGAGTTCTGAGATCAAAGCGTCGGGCTTTTTGCACCACCTACTTGACCTCTATCTGCGGCAATAATAGCGTTCCAATCGCCGCCTAATTCTTGAGCGTGATCCTCTCTACGAATTTTAGCCCATATTGTCTGTGGAACTACATTTCCCATCAACATGTCAATATCTGCTAGATTCATAGTACATGCATCAACTGTTTGCAACAACTCTTTATAGTAACCAGCAGGATTTTTGCGTGGATCTGGTAGTGACTGTTTAAGTGCTAAAACTTCAGACCTTTTCCAGGGGACATGTATCCATATGCGCTGAAAATGCGCAGGAATAGCTGGATTAGCACCTGCTGCTGCAACTTCTTCCTTCCATATTGGAGAAACCTCTCTCATGGGATAGTTTTTCAGTGCTGTCCTAACTGAAGGATCAGAATCAGGAAAAGTCTGTGAGAACAATAGGGATCTGAAAGAAATAAGTGTTCTGACAGCGTTTTCAACCTTAGGACCCACAATAAGTCCTTTGTCAAAGTCAGCCTGAACATCTAACAGATCCTGTGGGACCGAACCCAAATTCATATCCTCCCATTCTTTAGCGAGAGTATCGCACATAACTTTAAAAACATATCTCTGCGTAGGTGCATTCCATTGCAGAAAGGTGGACATAATATCAGACGTACTATATTGGGGACCCTTCTTGATCCATCTACAAGCAAGTGAGTCCAATTTTTCTCGCTCTTCGGAGTCTGGGAATTGACTACGAGACTGTCTTCGAGAAAAAGCTGGAGACACATTTAAAGCTTCAAAGAAAGGTGATAAGAGACCAGAGACAGTATCGGCAAATCGCTTACGCATAGATGGAGAATTTGACATAAGGATAGGGGACAAGGTATTAGGTGAATTAACTAAAGGAGCATTAGGAATTGCCAAAGGAGCAGAAGGCAAAGGAGTTAAAGGCAAAGCTGGCATAGGCAATACTTGAGGAGGCAAATGTGGAAAAGCTGGAGCAGGCGGAAGCACAACTGGCGGCTGAACAGGCTGTAACATCGGGGGTGCATTAGCACCTTGTACATAGGGCGGAGGCAATTTCAATAAGTGGGACATTAAGGAATCTTCCTCAAAATCTTTTCTCTTATCAAGGGAAGAGATAGGCAACGTCGGATAGCATTTATCTATTGCCATTCGATGCTGTCTGTCTGAAATTTCCATTGCATTATCTATTTCATCATCTTTGAATTGCTGAGCAGCCTGTATAATCGTCATTCCCTGTGTTTTCCTATCTCGTTTCGCTTGTTTAATTTCTCTCTGTTTGGCTTCCTTACGCCAAAGGCGAAAAGAGTCAAACATTGCCGGCCGGGCTTTTCTTTTAAATAACGTTGCTTCTAAATTATCTAGCACATCAGTTTCGAAACTACCATTTTCTGGCCATTTTAAAACACCATCTTTCTTTGTATATCGGGTCCATGTTTTATTAAAGGCAATAGGACCAACACCATGTTTAGAATAGAGCTCATATGTGGGAGTTCCAACCGAAGGAATCGGACAGGAGTCCTCAAGCTGGGAGTCCCTATTACAACCAAAGCAACAAAGTTTTCCAAACTTAGTCAGACCAGACATCTCACGATTTTTACTGGCTGTTCACAAACATCAAGGGGGTAAAACTTTCAGTTTACACAGCACAAATGCACTTACCCCTCGGCTTTGGCCACTGCAATGGCCAAATCTAAGGACCTAAGGACAAAACAAAGACCAAAATTTGTGGGCGCGACCCACCAAATACTTAACTAAGGATGTCTTCTTACACCAACAGAGGCCCGTCTATCGTCTCGCTTTACCATACATCATCAAAGAAAGGGCCAAGGCAGGGCGGCAGTCAGGGCAGCAGTCGTCAGTAGCCGTCAGGAAGGAGTAACCGCGCTGAAAAAGACCTTCGGACCACTTCGACATACAGGGGTCGCTTGATGTGGCTCGCGATTCCTCCAGAATTTTCTTGCGGGGTTCCTCACGACCTTCAGGCAGAACCGGTACCGCTGAAGCCGCCCCCACGTTGGGCGCCAGTTGAAGAACCAGAACCTTATGGGCCTGGCGGCGCAGGGTACGCCTGAAATCTCCTTGGATTCACCTGCCTCAACTAACAGAGACACGGGACACTCTGTCAGGCGTAAAAGATCAGATTTTATTAGCTGCAGCTAGTACAGTTGTCCAAGAAGTACACAAGGTATGTTCTCAGGAGACTGCCACTTTACTTTGTGGCGCACAATCTTATATACCGTATAAAAACCATTTATTAACTACATACACTCCCAGAACACATAGAAAGGAGCCAGTAAGAATAATGTAAAGATAGAACAGAGCCAATAGAAATGTCGGAAAACAAGACAGCACCAATAGAAGGAATTGGAAAACAAAGTATCAAGTGACTTAAGGTTGCCTCCCCTCCAGCTGTGTTTGTCACCCCTCCCTTGAACTAATTCATTAACCGATCCACAACGAAGTTGCATGTGGTGTGATAAGTTTGTGTGCGTTTGGAGGACAGTTGTGAAATGAGAGAATACTAGCAAAGGACAGCGAAGGCCAGACGATAAGATAAGATCGGCGGAGAATAGTGTGAGCCTACAGATAGTTGAAACAAGGATTAGAAAACCAGACAGGGATTAGTGTACTCGGTCAGACCTTAATACCAGCCTTGTAAAGATAGAGGCAGAAGGCTGTTTTGAACACCATGTTGCAGAATAAGCAGAAAAGGCAGAATGGACTTCGTTCGCTGTGCTGCCTGAGTGAAGGCAACATAAAATGGCGGCGGGCCACAAAATGGCGGGTCGATACGATCGTATTAAAAATCGAATTTCCTCAGGTCTGACTTCTCAGAAAGCAGACCAGTGAATGAATACCATCATTCTGGCCCCAACAACAGAAGGCGGTCAGCGCACACTGACTCCCAAGTGACTACATTCTAGTCAGACGTGCATGCTTTACAATCATTTTCTTTCAAATGTGCCATTTTGGGGGATGATACCATGGGAGCTCTTCAACAGACATGTCCATTATGAGCTCTGTGCCAGGAATGCCATTCTTCTGATGTTTAACCACTACAAGCGGGTGTCCGCATGACCAGAACCTTTCCCCCATAAACAGAAATGATGTCACTGCCAATGAGCAGGTTAGGATGGCACGCGCAGTGCTAGTTTTTCAGGGAGTGCACGTTTGGCACAAGCCCCTCCACTCAGAGTGACAGGGATACAGGCATGGTTAGGGAAACTAACAACCTTGTTAGCTCTTTAAAAATAGCAAAAACCATTAACCCCCCACCCTAATAGGAGGGCATAAATACCTACCCTCACACCCAGCAATCCTGTCATAGTCTTGTTTGTCAAATCCAAGCAGCACAACAATGGCTGAAGACAGACTGATAAGGGGTGTCGGAGGGGAGGTAACCTAGGACTGTGAAGAGGAAGAATAGGAGTAAGTCCAAGGAAGATTACCTGTAAGTAACCAAATCACTACCCCATTCCCCTCAAGTAATGCTAAGAATCCAAACAACAATGTGACACAGTGTCCCACAAATCGTAAACAACTCAAAACCCCTATGGGGGTGCAAGTTCCAAAACATCACTTCAGAAGGAAGGCAACTGTCCGTTAAACAATTAGGAGTGTCATAATTGTCAACAATTATGATGTCATCCACCGTATAGAGGGCAGTGTTACTAACATGCCAAAACGTGCTTAAGGACGAGAAGGTCCTTAGTGACACTGAAAGTAACACAATGATATACTACCTGGCATGTAAATGTCCAACTTTAGGAGTGGCAATTATCCATGGACTATGGATCAAAATAAGAAATCCTTCAATGACAGAAACTCCTGCCTGTTGGGACAGGAATGTTTCCTGCATGGTGAACAGCTATGTACCTCTGCCCTGAGAGCTAGAATCTTTTATTTTGGTCCTGGTGTCACACTGATCTTGTGTGTGCAGTGACCTAGGCTGATCCCTCGCAATGCCAGGACCAGAACCAATTGTGTAACCTAGAAGGATGCACCAAGTGTGTTCTAATATTGTGCATTGGCCCCTATCCAAGCCTGTGGTGCATCACATAAAGTGACTCCAACAGTGTTTTGTGTTCTTTGAATGTATAGTGTGACCAGACATTTTTATCTGTGTTGAGAGGCGAGCATACTGCTATTCTTCTGGAAAGATCCACAAGTATGTGATGCGCCATTAGTGTGCATGTATGTGTAGTGATTATGTAACACATATGTGTTAGTAGGACGCTGGTCAGTGGGATACATTTTGCCCTTGGATCTGGTCCAGGGAGGACCTGGCTTTGCAATTCTGGCTCAGCTGCGGGGAACACGGTCAATACTGATTTGCATATAGTTGGGTCCAAACTGGGGTGGTGTTGTGGTAAAAAGAATGATGGATTAAAGCCATATCTTTGTGGCTGGGAGTGAATGTTTGCATTGTTCAGCATTCCATCCATCATCTGCTCTTTTTGCTTGGATTTAGCTTGGCACAAGATGGACAATATGGATACAATACAATACATTCCTATAGATAGAGAGTGGAGACCTAGATGCTGAAGTGGAAAAAGATAGAGGCAGGGTGAGCTTTAGAAATTGAATGAAGACCTTGTTACCAAGGGCTGCTGATTAGGTCTTTCTAGGCACTGTCTTTTGGAAAAATGTTGGGTAAGTATTGTGGCTGTATATTCTATTGTTCAAGGTGAGGAAGTTCCTAGGCAGGACCAGCTCTTTTTCTGTCCCTGGTCATTGTTTCAGGAAGGTGGATGACAACCAGGTTCAAGATCACTTCCAGGATTCAAGAGGAACCTCTGCCAGGAGAAGAGCTGAAGGAGAAGTGTTGCCCCTGCCTGTGACTGTGCTTTGTTGGGCTATCCTGCAATTGCTGCTTCTGCCTGAGAGACTGGACTTTGTGGTATATTCCTGCTTGAGAGGTATTTCCAAGGGCTTGGACTGAGCTTGCTCCCTGCTCTGAAGTCTCAGGGCCATCTAAGACTTCCTCTGCTAGCACCTGGACTCTCTGCTGAGACTCCTGCCCTGTCAAGTCATGCCCTATCCAGTCCCTGGGTCTTTGAAAGGTGAAGCTGTTGAAAAAACCAAGAAGAACCAAGTGCACCGTCTTCGGACGACCCCGGACTGATGCCGCTGCCGGATTCCGCTACGCTGCTGTGGTACTTGCTGGAGTGGGACGACCCCACAGGCCCAACATCGCAGCAGCCTCGCTGAAGTTTGCGACTTTATGAGTCCTGAAGTGCCATACCACCGATGTCGGTGACACCTGACTTCTTTGCACCACGGCGTGACCACCAGATATCGACTCCACCAGAAGTGCGCGGATCCAATGTGCTGCACCGACACCACCTCACCTCCACCATTGCGCAGCAAGGACCCGGTACCTCTTCATGACACCTCCACTCCTTCACCCCACAGCACTGGAACCGACGCTGCATCAGATCCAGCGACGCTGCGATCCCTGACTCTGTGCATCGGCTTGTTACCTCATTTTCACAAGGAACTGTACTTGGGGGTCCGTGTGACTCCGTGACGGGCACCATTAGCGCTGGATTGTTGGGAATGACTCTGTCCTGACGTCGTGATACAGCCAATTCGAAACATTTATGTTTCTAAGTGCTGTATTGAAGTTTAAGCTTTTCAAAATTCATAACTTTGCTTTTGTATGTTGGATGTTTGTCGTTTTGGTCTTGTTTTGCTCAATTAAAGACTGGCTATTCGTCTAACCTAGTGTTGAGCCATTTTTTAGTGTTTTCCCTGTATTACTGTGTGTGTGTTGGTACATATACTTTACAAATTGTCTCTGGGTTAGGCCTTTCTGCTCGTGCTAAGCTACTAAGGGGGAGAAAGGGGGTCTAACCGGGCGTGTTTCTCCTTTGCCCTGACTAGAGTGAGGGTCCTTATTTGGACAGGGGGCAACCTAACTGTCAACCAAAGACCCCATTTTGAACAATACCCTTGCTTGAGGCACATCCCAGTGCTGCCTGCTGTGAGGACCATCACTTTTCACAAAGGCTGTGCCTGGAGGGCAGCCTGAGAATGACATTTGAAAGAGACTCCAGCCAATTTCTGAAACCTTAGGCAGTACATCCACATCTCAAGTCTGAAAATGTTCATAAAAATAGGAAGCACTGATCAGTCTGGAGCTTTCAAGTGCCAGAAAGACACCACCATGAAGGGTTTAGCCTGGAGGCTGCAACTGCCACACCCAAACATTGGTCTGCAGCTGTCCTTGGGGACCATAGTTGTTGAAGACAAGTGTTGTTGTGCAGATGTGCCTCACTAATTGCCCTCATGAACTTCATCCTGAGTCAGGCTGTCAGCGTGGCCCCCACAGGAGAAAACTGACTGGCCTGAGGGCAGGAACCCACACCGCATAAACCCTACAGTCCGAACTGTTGCATAACATGCAGTTAAAACATGAGACCTAGCCTTGTCGGAAGTGTAAGGGGCTAAACTTTCTAGTCAACCCTATTTAAAGGGGTCGCACCGTTATGTTTCCAGAACATGACTCACTTGCATAAAAACTGCAAGGAGCATTAAGGACAAAGTTGTAACACATAATTTGGCATTGATGCATCATAATTCCCTTTCTCTTTGGGTGCACATAAGGCTCCCACCTTGAGGATGAGTGGACTGTAAAAGTATGTGGCCCCAATTACAAGTCATATGGAACAGAATTCCACATACATCTGGCTCAGTGTACCACACCCAGTTTTCCTGGGTGCAGGAACCCTGGATCCAATTTTACTGGCTGGAAATCTCGGCCAGTAAAATTGATTTAAGCTTCAACTGTAAAAGCAGAGAGACCTTAGGGCCCAGCACAACCCAACCTGCTGCCAGAACACTTCTTCACCTTCACTCTCCTACCCTCACCAACTACTCCATCTACCCGTTCCTTATACAGAAGCCCCTGCTCATAATTATCACCTGCTTAGTGCAGTTGGTAACTCGTAGCAATAAACCCCAAGAAATCAGAATTCTGTGTGATTTTAAGCCTGACAGTGTTCCCCATTCCATGAGGTTTAACTCATAATTGCATAGGACTGTTAGGGTGTCCTTGAATAGTACTAGTAATTACACCTGCACTGTTCAGCTCGGAATTTGGCCTCTGGTTCTATGACCAAATAAATGCATATCTTAAAAGGAGTGGAGTTAAGGCCATCCAGCTCCGACAATGTAGACAGTGTTTTACCTTATTTGGCTTTTTATTTTTAATTTATAAGGGGAGGCGTTAGAGGTTCGACTGACCTTTTAACTACGCTTAGAGTAATTCCCACCATAAGACTCAGTTCAACACCAATGAATAACAATATCATTCAATAGAATAAATAATCTTCGGAGTCAGTAATTTCCACGCACCATGACCACTTTGGCCATGAATAACCACACCTTTATGTAAAAGTTAAAATGTTTATTTCCCTATATTAACAATGCTAATATCAAATAACTTAGGGGGTCATTATGAACACGGCGGGAATCCCCCGCGTGTCCATGCTGGCAGTCTTATCACAGACCGCCAGCCCCCATGAGACCCCACCGGACGAATAATCAACATTCCGCTGGGCTGGCGGGCGGAAACAGTGCTTCTGCCAGCCGGCCCAGTGGAATGCTGGGCCGGGATATTGCCGACGGCTCCACATGGAGCTGTCATCAATGCCGATGTGCGGTGGGTGCAGCTGCACCCGTCATGCAGATCGCTGCCTGTAAATCGGGCAGTAACCTGTGCGATGGGGCTCTGCACGGGGGCCCAGGAGCACCCCTTCTGCCAGCCAATGGCAGGTGGAACAAGGGTTCTTTATCCGGAAAGAATTCCACCATCGTCGGCAGGAGCCTGGCGGTGGTGGAAGGCCACCTGTGGCGGTACCCACTGTGTACATTATGTGGTGGTCGAGACCGCCATGCCGGTGGCGGAAATTTCCACCGCCGCCGGCATGGCGGTCTCGACCACCAAGTACATAATGAGGTCCTTAGTCTCAAAGTCAAATGATAAACATACAAAAACAACACTGGTTGACCAAATCTCCCAAAAAATCTCAGTTTAGTCAAAGCATGAATGGATACGCATTCCAAAATCATAGTACAACTCAATAGCAAGAATAACTGCGCAATATAAATAGCATACATTTAGATTCAGCAAAGATTGACATCAACTGTTGTTAATAATTAGCAAACATCTTCAATGAGTCTCCTAGCTAACCTTCTGATTAGAATAGCATGTTTGGGCTTCAAGCAAAACAATTTAGTCTACACAAATTTGAAAAAACATCTAGCTGTGGCCCTATCAAAATTGTGGTTGGTACCTAGAAACAAAAGACAAATTACAACAAAAAATAACATTTCACAATACCTTGCCTCAGTATGTATCAGCAAGCTGCGACTGTCTTCGTCAATTGGTCATTGGTTTGGTCAACATCAGCATCGGATTGTAGCAATAAAGTTCAAGATAGGATTCTCTAAGTAAAGAATCAAGACAAGTACACTCATCGGTGAAGAAGGAAAACGGAAAAGTCTCTCAAGGAATGGGGATAATCGTAATGGCGCTTCTCAGCAAAAGATTAAGAAAAAGTGAGCTCTGTTCTGACTCTTCCCATGTTGCTATTGGTCAAAGAATCGTACGTTTACATTTAGTCCAATGAAAGTAGAATTTCAAATCTACGATGTAACTAAACTGTCTTTCACATGTCGATGATTGGCTCCTTTTCTCCTGTTCTCATCGTTGGACTTGTCAGGTAACAATTTTGTATCTCTCTGTCCTCCAGTCAGTGCATCCATTGTTAGCTCCTGGGAACATTGCTTCACTAAACTCTACAATGTATCAACAGCAAATACATCATATTCTAGGAAGCCGTTCTCATGGGGAAGAAAGCATTTACTAGTGTTTGGTCAACACAGTGGAATAATACAGGTATTCATTTCTCTAAACAGCCATTTTATGTGAATTATCTAAACAGTGCAACTTAACATGAGGCTGTGCAACTAGGCCCAAGACCTCACTAACTTAAGGCCTACCATTAATAAAGCAAGATACACAATGTTTAATCATTAATATAACATACTACACCATTAACCTAAACATGAGCACGTCTTTTCATATCCATAAGCAATTAATAAAGACACTTTGTGATTAATGATGGCCACTCACGTAGGCACATTTCCAAAGTTATTATTTTCTATATTAATTCATTTTCAAGGCAGATTCAACATTCAGAATACATGAATACTTATTAGTAAAAATTCAGTGTTAACAATTCCTCGTCTGATGAATAAATATGTCATCACACTTACATCTTCCCACACAAATTTTTACTCCGCTACAATTTGTCCTCCCTATCTCTTTTAATTCTTTGTTCCCTTTTCAAATTTTCCCTGAACAATTTTTCCATTTTAATCTCTTCCCTGTTTTTCATTTGCTTCGATTTAATCACATGATACAATTTACATATTCCCCATGCTCCAATTATGCAAATCACAATAATCAATATCCCCTGTATTATCTTCAATATTATCCATTTTCCTGGGTTGCCAAGCCAATTTTCCACAAAAGCAAATCCTTTGCCACCTTTTCCCGAACTCCTAGTTCTATAATCTCTTTCAAATCAGCACTATCATTAGTCAGATTACTAATTAAAGTTCTAATTTCTTTGCTATTATCAGGAATACATGAACAACAATGCTTCGAGTTCAACATTTTGCAAACTCCGCCATCCTTTGCTAAAAGAATGTCTAATGCAAAGGTGGTTCTGAAGAGTCATAGATCTTACCACAGCCATTTCGGTGTCCATTAGAATTACGGCTCCTTAATAATGTGTCAGCGCGTTATCCTCAATAGTAGACAACTTTTGAATTTTCAATGAATTCAGAACAACTCCTACTGAAGGAATTATTGCTCCATATTTGTCTCCAACTATGCCAGAACATGATTCTCACTCTTGTCTAGTATGATGTAATTCAGTCATTTTAGGAAATTTGCTCAAGCTCTCTATTTGAAATGTCCTTGGGAAAACTATCCCCAAATAACATGTGCCATACCATCCTCTTGGAAGACAGTAATATGCATTTGATCTACATATGAAATAAACTCAAGGAATTTCCGGATCCTGTCCATTCAACATGAACGTCCATTTAATCTGAAACATAAACGCATGTCTACATTCACTCGTTTCCACAAACAATGTATCAGTTCTAGATTTAAGCCTATGTACACACAGCTTTCCTACGTGTTGTGCATCTAAAACTAACCTGCTATGTGTCTTTATTTCACTAAATGCATAATCATTTCTAAATGTCCTTTTCCCTAAACCCTTTTATAATTTCTCCTTTAGTGCCTTTCTCCTGTCATCTGTTTGATCTAAGAAGCTCTTTTCTATGGGTGTAAGCAAGCATGTCAAATTGTTGTGGTATGTGTATACGGTGCTAAAAGTCAACGTAGGCTCCAAAAATTATCTCACTAATTCTATAGTGTTCTCCTTAGGTACTCTACTCAGGTACTTTATTATAAAGACAAACAAAAATACAACGTCCTAATTGGAATAGAAATACTGAATGTACTCCTAGTTATAAAATCTTGTTGGTAACAGACTACAACTTATTCCATAAGTGAAGGGCAAACCATGATAAGTAACTCCTTCCTCGACTGATGAAGGAATCTGCATGCAAACAAAACAATCTCTCACATCCATCATCTTAACATACTCACTCAATAAGCTATAGAAAATGTTAGAAGAATGTTCTCCTTGAGAACTATCTACGTGTAGATATTTCTCATCTAACCTAAATTTCTCTACTTCTGCGTAGTAGTTGTCTCCGAAGCTAAGGTATGGTTGACTTTACTTGTGTCAAGGACAGTCATTCCCACAATCAATACCAATCATAATATCATGCATACAATCACCAAACCAATATTCATGTATTTACAGCACCTATTCTTCCTACCCTGCTGGCTAAGGTTACTCATGATCTGTAAAGAATCAGAAAGTAGAAGAGAAAAATATTATAACTATGCAGCAAAAATCAAAAATCAAATCTCCAATCTTCTTTAGCAATTATCTGCAGCTTCCAGTCTCTCTTTCAGGATCCTTGTCAAAAATCCATACGTTTGACAAAAATCGGTTTAGCAGCTTGTCAAAGTCAGGTTATCAAAAATCTTTTTTGGTTGCTTTCAATAGTCTCTTTCTTGCACTTTTCTCAGCTTATAGTTTTCAACAGTTCATTTCAATTATTTCTTCAAGTGGCAAAATATTGACCTGGATTGTCTCAATCAAAACAAAAAGACAAAAATTCTATTTGCCATTCACTTGTTGTTGCATACCCCCATTCAGGACCAGCGTACCTTCGACTTGCAATTCTCTTTCTTTTCAATCTTTGATCTCCATTTAATTCTCCATCACTCAAATCTTCTTTCCTTGTTGTGTCTACTTCCTCCTCAATTGTTGTCACTGTAATTGTTTTTTTTCTCTTTGCTTGTGATGTCGGCCACTTATCTCCTTTCAGTAAATCTTTCGTTAATGCTCTCTTCAGTGTCGGACTTGTAATTTCTTCTTGCTCTGCAGGATTTTCTCTTGACGGACATGGAACTGGTTCAGGAGGAGTCAGACCACATTGGCTTTGATCTGCCTC
This sequence comes from Pleurodeles waltl, assembly GCF_031143425.1. NCBI lineage: Eukaryota > Metazoa > Chordata > Amphibia > Caudata > Salamandridae > Pleurodeles > Pleurodeles waltl. Next base: position 443,910,353 of record NC_090444.1, read on the forward strand.
AACTCCTTCCCCCTTGGGTGTGTTGTTTGCTCTGTTTGTCATTCAAGACCATCTGCTTCTGGGAGAGCCCTCCTCTGACTAGGCTCTCCTGCTGCCTAAGTTGAGGTTGGTTAATTTTCACTTTCCTGTGGGTCTTCTCCTTCGTCTCTCACAGGAGTGGCTGAAGCGCTTTCAATTTGCTCAGATTCAGTCTCAGTTTTTCCTTCTCCCTTCTCCAGTTCTGGAGTTGGCCTGCACGTTGTTGGTACTCTCAACAACTCCTCTTCATTGTCCAACGACAAGCCACTTTCCTCGTGTGGCTTGCGTGGATCCAGTGCGGAACTCTAGCGCACTTCACAGCTATGCTAGTGATCAGCACTATCTGGTAAGGACCCTTCCACTGAGGATCCAAACATGTCTTCCCCACGTGCTTTCTGATCACACCTTAGTCACCTGCTCTCAGGGTTGTGTCCTTGATCTTGAGACAGTTGCAGTGTGGTAGCTTCCACCTGACGAGAGAAAGAGAGAACCACATAAGCCGTGCCTTTGCAGTAGTCCAACACCATATTATCTGTTAAGTTCGCAAGAGCATTTGCAGGAACCGCTGGCAATCTCATTGCTCTGCCCATGAGGATCTCATGCGGTGACAGTCTTGTCTTCCTGTTGGGTGTGTTCCTCATTGTCATCAGAACTAATATTAGTGCGTCAGGCCATTTCAGATTTGTTGACGCACACATTTTTGCCATTCTTGATTTCAAAGTACCATTCATCTGTTCCACAAGTCCTGATGCTTCAGGCGGTAGCTACAATGCAACTTCTGCTCAATGTTTAAAGCTGAACATTGTGTCATTATTGAAGTGACTTCCTCTATCTGATTCTAAAGAGACCGGAAACCCAAACCGTGGTATCAGTTCCCTAAGCAGTAATTTTGCTACTGTGAGGCAGTCATTTCTTCGTGTAGAGTAAGCTTCAGTCCAATGGCTAAAGATACACACAATCACCAACACATATCTCAATCCTACACACACAGGCATCTCAATAAAATCCATCTGCATTAAGCTGAATGGACCTTCTGCTCTTCCAAAGTGGCTCAAATTGACTACTGTCCCCTTGCCCACATTTATTTGTTGACAAATGATGTAACTATAGCAACCTGCTTCAGCAACCTGTCTAAACTTTGGATTGAGCCAATTTTGTTTAAACACTCGAATCATAGCATCCCTCCCAACATGTGCTTGACCATGATAATATCTTGCCATGTGAGTCAACAAGTTATTTGGCAAAACCAATTCACCCTCTTCTGAAACCCATAGTTCGTCTTTATGCTGGACACATTTCAATTTGACCCATATCTTTTTCACTTCTCTTTCAACGTTATCCTGGAATGCTTTCAATTCTTCCAAGATATCTATAACATGCAATGCATAACTTGGGCACATCTCGTCTTCCTCAGGTAACAATTCCCATTTATCTTTGAACGATATACAGTTCAATACGCAAAACCTTGTGACTTGATCCGCATATCCATTTCCCATTGACACAAAATCTTGTGATTTCAGATGTGCATTGCATTTCACCACAGCAATCTTCTCAGGCATTTGAATAGCTTGCAACAATTCATGAATTCTCCAACCATTTCTGACTGGTGAACCACAAGAGGTCAGGAAACCTCTCCGTGACCACAACTGGCCAAAATCATCAGCTATTCCAAATCCATACTGGCTGTCCACGTAGATGGTAACTTTAAGCTGTGCAGAAACATGGCATGCTCTAGTAAGGGCCACCAGTTCCTCCACTTGTGCAGAATATACTTCTCAAAGCCAGGACGCTTCAAGTATACCAGAAATTGTGCATGCAGCTTATCCTGCTCTCCATGTTTCCGTGTTGTCCCTTAAACATGAACCATCGACAAAAATAATTTGGTCATTTTCCTCCAATCAGGTATCTTTAATATCAGGTCTTGGTTTTGTGCACAAATCAGTTGCTTCGAGACAATCATGTTCAACATCTTCCACTTTGTCAATTTCAACATTCTCTTTCAGGAGTAAGGTTGCTGGGTTAATCACTGTACACCTTTTCAATGACACATTTGGGGACCCCAAGATGCTCGTCTCATATCGAGTCAGCCTGGCACCTTTAAGGTATTGTGTTTCGGTTTGTATAAGTAAAACTTCAATGGAGTGAGGGACCATAATTGTCAAGCGGTGTCCCATCACAATGCTCTCACTCTGAGTGAGGCTCAGTCCAACTGCTGCGACTGAACACAGACAGTCTGGTAAAGCTGCTGCAACTGGGTCCAAAGTAGCTGAAAAATATGCTACTGGGTGGTTTATACCACCATGTACTTGAGTCAAGACAGACAAAGAACATGCATCACGCTCATGACAAAACAACGTGAAGGGTTTTATGTACTCAGGCATTCCCAAAGCCAGGGCTTTGCACAAACTTTCTCTCAACTCAGAAAATGCTTTCATACAGGCTTGATCTAACACTAGAGGATCAGTAACTTCTGTGAGAGTCAGCTTCTGCAATGGCTTTGAAATGACTGACAAGTTGGGAATCCACTGGCGACAATAGCTTACCATTCCCAAAAACATCCTGACATCTCTCTGTGTGGCTGGGGGGCTCATCTGCAATATGGCTATGACCCTTTCTCTGAATATCTTCCTAATTTCTTTCTCAATTATGTGACTCAAATATTGCACTTCTTTCTGACAGTTCTGTAATTTTGCTTGGGACACTTTATGACCATTCATTCCTAAATGATTCAGTAAGGCAATCGTATCATACTTGCATTCTTCTTTCATTTGGATGCAATCAACAAATCATCAGTGTACTGTACCAATGTCGATTGGAAAGACATTTCCAATGACTCTGAGTTCTTTTTCAAGATCTGGTTGAAAATTGAAGGTGACTCTGAAAACCCTTGAGGAATTCTACACCAACAGTAAACTCGATCCAAAAATTTGAAACAGAAGAGAAATTGACTGTCCTCGTGAAGGGGTACGGAAATGAATGCTTGTGACAGGTCTATTACGGTGAACCATTCAGCATCGCATGGGATTTGAAATAAAATTACTGCTGGATTTGGCACTATGGGGCAACATTTAATCACAATTACATTTACCTTTCTGAAATCCTGGACAATTAGAAATTGCCCACAGGGCTTTCGCAATCCCATTATTGGGGAGTTACATGGACTGTTCAACACTTCTTTCAAAACTCATTGTTTTACAAATTTTGCAATTATGGGTGCAATCCCTTCAATTGTGTCCTGTAATACTGAAGAATCTGGGGAAAAGTTGGGTTTGGCTTAACTGGAAACTTAACTGGCTCAACTCCTTTTGTCAGACCAATGTTGTTTCCTGTCAAATCCCACACTTTGATTTTAACTGTTCTCTGTTAGTCGGAAGGAAGATCTCTTACTGCGAAAACCGTAAAGAAGATAATCAAAGGGTACTCCTCACTTACTGTGTCACAATCTGTTTCTGGAGTCTGGTCATCCTCATCATCACTGTTTGTCTGAATTTCAATTCCATCAATTGAGCAAGTAATCAAGCATCTCGTTTTACACAACAAGTCCCTTCCCAGTAAGGATACTGGACTCGAGTCAAAAGCTATGACTTTGTGTAATCTTTTAAAGTTGCCAATTTGAACCTGAACTGGTTCCATAATTTGGTTGGTCAAATACTGGCTCGCGACTCCTACAATCTGGACTGTTTTCCCTGAAAGGGGCAAGTTTGGAACTTCTGCAGTTCTTACTGTAGAGGGTGTAGCTCCTGTGTCAACCAAAAATGAAACTTTGTGACCCACTGCTTTCCCCTTTACATATGGACTCTTCTGATCTACCTCTAGGGAAGCTGCTAACACTCATTCCTCTTCATCCGAAATCTTGTTCACCTAATCATAGTTTATTCCATTCTCACTGTGTAAAGGGAATTGGTGTACCGTGTTGTTACTCTGATTAAACCTTTGACCTGTGACCTGCTGAGGAAGCATCACATGCTGCTGCTCCATTAGGGCTTGAGGTATTTGAATTTGCTGTCTAGGTACCATTTGAACTTGTGATTGCATCAGCTGTGACGGGGGCATCTGCAAATGTGGCATTTGCACCTGTTCCATGGGCTGAAAACCTTGCATCTGATTCACATTGCTTTGAAAATTTGGATTATGACCTCTCATTCTAGGTCCTCTCATGTTTTGGAAAGAATTGATGTTGTTTGTTTGCTGAACAACACCTTTCTGTGCTAACATTGGACACTCCCACTTCCAATGTCCAAGCCCTCCGCAAGTGTGACTTGGCAACAATCTCTTTATTCCCTGCACATCATACTGTACCACTACAGTATTCAAATCAGGACTACGATTCCCATTTCCAATTCCTCCACGGCCTCTACCTCTTGCTTGATTCTGAAACACCAAATTTCCCTGCTGCTGTTGTTGTGGTAAATTTCCCTGCATTCCTGTTTGTGCCACTTTAATCTGCATCACCACTGCTTTTTCCTTCAACTGTCTATGCTTCAATTCAATTTCATTGCTACAGTGCTTTGCATACTGTGATACCTCATCAATAGGCTTTGCTTGCCAGTAAATCAAATTACTCTTAATCATCTGGCTAATTTCAGGTCTCAATCCTTCAACAAATCTGCACACAAAATCAATCATATCTTTTGGCTCAATTGTTCCTGTACCTCTGTAATGTTTGAACACCTGCAACAATCGCTCTTAATAGGCATGTAGTGACTCTTTCACTTCCTGGGCTGTCCTGTCTATTCTCTGGCAGCCAATGTTCTTGGGCAAAATTCTCATTTTCAAAAATTAAATCTCCTTATAGCAATATTTCATTACGTCAGGCGATGGCGCGCCTGTTGCTGGATTTCTCTGAGGTTCTCTTGTCGGCCAATCGACGCCCCTCTTGCATTCAATCTGCTGGAACTACTATCTCTAACAGGGTTATCAAATCCTCCCACAGGCATTTTATGAGTTTCACAAATCTGTCTGTCTATTGGTGCCACTCTCCTGGCTTCTCTCTCAACCTGGGATAATCATTTGTAAACAACAGAATATCACTTCTGCTCAGAAGGACATGGACAAAATTACCTTCTGGAATTTCTCTAATCGGTAGAGTTTTCACTGGGTCTTAAACCTGCTGCGCATTTACAGTAAGATTTGCAGAATCCCTCTTCTTCTTGTCTCTCTTCTCCACCCATCTGCCTTCCCACTTGTCTAATGCTCCCAGTGTTTGAATGATCTCTATTAATTCTCTAAGGTGAATTTTCATTCCTGGTATTCTCATGTTCTCGAAATCTTTTGAGTCAAAATCTAATCTGTAACTCCTCTTCAAGTGCTTCGTTTTCTCAACTTCTATGTCATATTGCTGAAAATCCAAACTTTCACTAATTTCTCTTAGCCAATCTGTGAATAATTTTCTCTCTAGGGGACTAACCATTACCCTACTACAATCTCTGGATACCAGCTATTCCTCAAAGGGGAAACTTTCATGGTGGCCTCTTAAGGAGACTAACCATGCCACTCCCTTACCTTTTCTAGAGGGCAAAAATGCTTTCTGTTAAGCAGACAAACCATCATACTCTGCTACCATCTCTCTTAGCGCGTCTGACCTTATTTGGCTTTTTATCTTTAATTTATAAGGGGACGCGTTAGTGGTTTGATGGTCCTTTTGACTATGCTTAGAGTAATTCCCACCATAAGACTCAGTTCAATACCAATCAATAACAATATCAGTCAATAGAATCAATACTCTTTGGAGTCAGTAATTTCCACGCACTATGACCCCTATGGCCATGAATAACCCCACCTTTATGTGGCCCTCATTACAACCCTGGCAGTTGGTGATAAAGTGGCGGTAATACTCCAACAGCCTGGCGGTAACTACCACCAAATTATGACCATGGCAGAAAGATCTCTGAAAGACAGCCAATGTACCACACCGACCGCCAGGGCGGAAACAACAGCCACCATGGCGGGAGCCACCTACAGCCAGGCGGAAGTCAATGTTCCGCCCACCATATTAAGACCCTGGAAACTGCCACCTTTCCGGGGTGGTACAAACGACATCAAAAGCCTTACAGAAACTGCGCTCAGAAGGGAAAGGACTCACCATTGGAGACATAGGGAAGAGCCATGCCGCCATGAAGCCTGAACGGCATGTCTTACCCATGATCTTCTACGTTCTGCTACACCAAGAACACCAATGCCGGCGAAGACGATGAGTACAGCACCCTAGCATACAAGGGATGGAGGGCGGAAAAAGAGAGTGACACACACACACACACACACGCACCACGCACCACGCATCTCCCAACACCATAAACACAATCAGCTGCATTACAAAAACAATTTTACCCTGTAACTCGGACAAATAATGCAAGGACAAAACCAAAACAATTTAAAAAAAGTGAATGTAATGAGATCAACACAACATGAAAAATAAGTTAGGCAAGATAATAGATATATACATATGTACAGAAAAAGGGACACAAACCAGTCCACAATGTTTGTAGGCCACATGGCCACAGGCCAAAGTCCAAGGCCACACGTCACCTGCTTCATCACAGAGAGAACACTGCAGGGGCATCAGTTGGTAAATAGGCAGGCACCTCAGGGGGACAGGGGACGGGGAGATGTTACTAGACCACTGATTCTGGAGGGGGCAACATGCCCTGTGCTTGATCCTGTGGAGTTCATGGTCACAGTCTCACATGTGGGTGTCTCACCCACTGGTTCTGGAGGGGGCAACATGCCCTGTGCTTGGTCCTGTGGAGTGCAAGGTCACAGCCTCTCAGGTGGGTGTCATACCCACTGGGTTTGCAGGAGGCAGGCCGCACAGCAGCCATTGGAAGCAGGATTACATACCGTCCACAGGAGGTAATGGCTGCTCAGTGGTGTGATGCTGCTGGTGGGGGAGGCTCCTGCCCATCCCCTGCAACCTCAGATGGCTGCTCAGTGGAGGTGATGGTGCTGCTGGGTTGGGAGGCTCCTGCCCATCCCCTGCAACCTCAGACAGATGCACAACCATGGTTGGTGGTGGGGGCTCTGTCACAGTTCCTGCCCCAGGCCCCTTGGTCTTCCTGCCTGCTGGTGCAGGCTCCTTGCTCTTTTTGGCAGCTGGGGCAGGCTCCTTTCTCTTCTTGCCTGCTGGGGCAGGCTCCTTGCTCTTTCTGGCAGCTGGGGCAGGCTCCTTTCCCTTCTTGCCTGCTGGGGCAGGCTCATTGGTCTTTCTGGCAGCTGGGGCAGGCTCCTTTCCCTTGAGGTTGCCTGGTGCAGGCTCCTTCACCTTCAGGACATGTGGGCTGGATCCTTTTCTACCATGAGTGGGTGTGGTGACGACTGGGCCCGTGAACTGGGTGGCTGAGGTGCTTCGCTGGGTTCTTACAAACCTGCCCATATGTGCAGGATGGGGGGAAGGGGTAGGGAAGAGGTCAATGGTGGATAAGAACAATTTTTTAGGGACATTGGGGTGAGAAGAGGGAGAAGGAATGGGAGTGGAGGAAGAGGGAGTGGTTGTCGGAGGAGTCTGCCTGCTGCTTTTGGGTGCAGGTGCATGGCCTGTATGCTGATGTGAGGTGGATGGCTGTTGGGTGTCTGAGTGCTTGCATCTATATACCTTAGGAGGGGGGATAGACACAGTGGGAGAGGACACAGGGGACGTGGGCATGGCTGTTGTGGATGTGTCTGCCAGTGAGGTGTGTGTTCTGCCTGGTGTGGTGATACTGGTAGTGGATGATGATGTAGTGCATGCAGGAGTGAGTGCAGATGGAACTGGGAGAGAGGTGGAGGAGGAGGAGGGGAAGACAGTGGAAATAGTGGATGTTGGTGTGTCTGCATCTGGATGGTGTTTGTGTGAGTGCCTATGGGATGAAGTGTGGTGCTTGTGTTTGCCTGTACCACTCTTGAGTGTTGTTGTGTGTGCATGCCCATCTGGCTGTGTGCTTGGGATGGGTTGGGGTTGAGGAAAATGGGACTGTGAAGAGGAAGTTGGAGGGGAGGGGGTAGAAACGGGGACAATGGCTGCCATCAGAGCAGAGGCCAGAGCCTGGATCCATCTCTGTTGGGCCACAAAGCCAGTGTGAATGCCCTCCAGGAATGCATTAGTCTGTTGCATCTGGGCTGCCAGCCCCTGGATGGCATTCACAATGGTTGACTGCCCTACAGCGATGGATCTCAGGAGGTCAATAGCCTCCTCACTCAGGGAAGCAGGGCTCACTGGGGCAGGGCCTGAGGTGCCTGGGGCGAAGGAGATGCCCACCCTCCTGGGTGAGTGGGCATAGACAACTCGAGGAGGGGCTGCTGGGAGGGCAGTGCTGGTATGGGGGTTATCGGATGTACCTATAGCTGGGGTGGTCACAGAAGTGTCCGCCACCACCAGGGAGCTTCCATCGGAGGAGGTATCTGTGTCAGAACTGTCCCCTTCAGTCTCCGGTGTGGTGCTCCCCTCGCTCTCCATCCCACTGGTGCCCTCAGCGTCAGTGGACCATGCCTCCTGGGTCCTGTGGGATGCAGCTCCCTCTGTCGCCGGTGCCATTGCTCCTCCGCCAGTTGATGCTAGTGCACAAAAGGACAGGGAGAGGATGACAAAACAAAAAGGGGGGGAAGAGACAAAGGATACACTGGGTCAATGGCTGCACCAACACCACCGTTGGCGTACACAGCACTCTCACACACAGGGAACAGGCCTACTCAATAGGCCATAGCACTAGCAGATAAATAGCTTGCTTGGTGAAGGCATGGGGAGGGGCACACACCACCAAATGCAACACACCTGGGACCCACGCAGCCCTGTCCAGTAGTGGATGCCTACAAGCTAGGTAGCAGGATTATCCCTTCAGAACCCTTGCCACCAGAGACCCTATGCTGCAATGTCAGGCCTGGCCTAGGGGAACCCACTGACCCACATCCCCACCCGGATACCACCCTACCATGCGTAAGTTGTAATGATGGGTACTGTACTCACACCCTTGCGGCTGCTGTGATGCCCTCAAGTGCCCATCCAGCTCTGGATGGGCCACCACCAATATGCGGATTATGTACATGTCAGGGCACTCGAGAATGGAAAGTCAGTTTGGGCCGACAATCGTCACAAAATTAGGAAAAGTGATCATTAATCGTAATCGGATCGGAAATAAAAATCATAAGAACAATCCCCCAGTAATCCAATGTCAATTTAATGACAAAACTTTAAGTCCATATGGAAACAACTCTTCTGAAGTCCAACAACAGCCAACACGTGTTTCGTCCAATGAGAATAAATTCTTCTCAAAGACTTCATCAGGGCTACAAAACATAATTATTACTATGATAAATATAATGACATTTAATCCACACATTATCTATAGAATGTCCCAACACCAGTGACACTCGTGAGAAGAAATCTATATTACAACATAAGTGATAAGAGGTGACTTATTCTACAAGGAAACACCATATGGAGGTCTCAAAATTCAAAAACAAAATTTAAGTGATAAATAGATATATTGAAGTGATCATAGTACTCATATCACAACTTATATTCAAAATATAAGTCAAATAAACCACCCAAAGAATATGATACAAAATGTGCAAACATAAGGTATAGAGAACCACTAATCAAACCAATTTAAGAAGGTCAATCACCTATGTAGTGCAATTATTTAACCCGTATTGATCTAATGCACGAAAACTCAGCACATACCTTCATAGGTAAGTAAGAAATGTAAAAAGATGACGAACTGATATTACGTCATCAATTGAATCTATAATGCAAATAAAAAATAAATAAAAAAAGTATCAATATTCTAAATTATTATTCCAAGATACTCGGAGTTCAATGATTCAAATAATATAAAACTGCCTGAGAGTACATACCTTAATATTGTATTAGCCAATCAAATTTCCATCCAGTACCAATATCGTATGATTGATTAACTATAGGAATAAAACAAAAACACCTAATTGTAGAAAATGTCAAAATTTAAAACTTAATCGCCCGATACTGTATAGCTATCCGCTTACCTCCAACCATGTAACGTGGATTAACCAATAATCCAAACGTGTTCGTTGCGCGCCTCGGCGTGTGTAAATACCGAAGCCGGCGCCCGGGAAAGCCCGATTTTTTAAAAGCCAGAGCTCTAAACGTACGTGATACGTGCCATCGAAATAGAAGATGGACTACATAAACTCCACACCTCCTATCCATAACTAAGTATAGCAATCAAAAAGGGACTACAAAAGCCCATTATCAGCGCCATATTGAAATAAAGAATATAAACATAAACTGGTGTAATCACTTAAGTCAAAATAGATTAAGTAATATAAGGTAAGTCTAAGGCAAACCAAAATCTTGAAAAACATCTAATGCTTATAACTCATGCTAAATGCAAGAAAACCGAGCAATAAGAAAAAGACCAATCACAAGCCCCACTAGATCCAAAGTATAACACAATCTAACAAGGCATCAATTTAAATTGCTAGATCCATAGAATCTGAAGAAACTGACTTTCCATTCTCGAGTGCCCTGACATGTACATAATCTGACTTTGAGTTTCCAAGGAAACATTGGAGGACAGAGGAGGATCCTTCCGCCAGGAGCACCTTGCCTTAGGATATATATGATTTTATACTGGATGATTAACTGTTCGAGCGCTAGTTCCTATAATTTCCTCTTCGTATTCAAATTGTATTAGGTTTCCTAACATAGGACAGCTGCTCCAGTCATCTTGATTAATTGCATAAATTGATGTATATTATTCTTTGCTTGTGATTATGGATCGGGAAAAATTGGCGGCAGATATTTTCGGTAATCTTGAACGGCTAGACCAGAAATCAGTCTCTCATACATCGGGTCTTTCTAAAGCTACAGTTAGCCTAAGGGATACATTTTTTAAACTTGAGAAATTGAAAAAACAGGAGGTCTCTAAATGGTGGGATGGCGCCACATTGAAGCAATATGTTAAACTGAATAGAATACCCAGAGGACTTAGGTCCCATATATTTCCAACATTTGATGATTTAGACCCTGACTTATTAACTAGTTGGGAACAGGAACTGATTTCAAGTTCATTAAGATTGATGAATATTCTAATCGAAAATTCAGATAGGAAAGTAAGTAAATTACAAATAGAGATAGCTGCCCTAGAACAAGATATCAAGGACATGAATTTAGAAGAAGCAACGACCAAAAATGTCAAAATTTTAAATGAAATTATTGAACAACATCAGAGGGATGTTACCCTAAGAAAAACACGCAAACTCAGACGAGATGAACTAGACTATAAAAATGGAAGAATATTTACATTTTCTCGAAAATATGATCATCTGATTAAAAGGGGTGAACATGCAGAGTTTCAGGATCTTGGCTCTACATCGTCCTTAAACAGTACTTCGACTAGTCTGAGTGATTCAAGTGAGGTCTCCAACCTGTCTAGAAATAATGTCACATTGCAACAAAAAACTCCTTCTTTTTTAGCAGAAGTACAAAGAATAAGACAAGGACAATGGGAGACAAACAGACGCAAAGTAGATCTGGGCACATCAGGAGGGGCAGGAGAGGAGGTACAAACAGAAGGAAGAACAGGGATGAAGACCAGGTCATGGAACAAAGGGACAAATGTGAAATAATCAATAAAAATGATGGGTCACTTAATATCATGAATTTATCCAATAGGACACAACACAGGATTTTACATTACTTGGCAGGGGCCTTGGTTTCTGCCCTGTTGATTATGGTGATTTTCAAAAAACTAAAATTGACTTTTTCAAATTTATCAGACGACTTAAACTTAAGAAATATTTTTCTCAACATGATGATAATAGAGAAAGAAATATATTTCCAGATTTAGATATGGACCACCAAACTCTGTCCATTAAGGACATTCATGATATTACCACATTATTATCTATCACAGACTGTGAACAAGATCCTACCATTATTTCCCAGACTCTAGCTGATCTTGATGTGCCGTTAGACACTCAATATAGTGGTCTTAAATGTAAATCTAAGTGGACTCCCACACTTGCCAGCGGTAACAGCATTGATACATTTTTCAAGTTGGTCTGGGGAGACTTGATCAGGATTGAATCAAAGAAGAAAAATAATTTTCGAAATCCGAATTTTCATAATCTGAATTATGATGAACGCACCAATTTGAGACAGTTACAGATGAGTACAGAAATCACGATCAGAGAGGCTGATAAGGGTGGAATCATTGTGATTATGAACACCTTGGATTATGATCTAGAAATTCAGAGACAACTTGATGATACCACCTGTTATGAAAAGGTAGTTGGGGACCCTATCCCTACACTCACAAATATGATTAATAAATTTTTACAATTTTGTTTGAGTAAATCCTTAATAAGAGACGATGAATATATGTATCTTAGAATTTTCAAACCAAAAAATCCATGTATTTACATATTACCTAAAATACATAAGAATCCCATTTCTCCACCTGGTAGACCCATTGTTTCAGGTATAGGTGGCCCTACAGAGAGGCTTTCTGAATATGTGGACATTTTCTTACAACCATATGTGGTTAACTTACCATCTCATATCAGAGACACCAAACATATCTTAAGTATACTGTCGGACATTATATGGGAGCCAGGTATGGTTCTAGTCACATTGGATGTTACCTCTCTTTATACATGCATTAGTCATGATCTGGGACTGACAGCCCTACGTCATTTTCTTTACAATAGACCAGCAAATCTATATGACCATACAGAAATGTTAATCAAAATGGTTGAATTGATTTTAAACAATAATGTATTTCTTTTTTAAAAAGACTGGTATCGCCAAAAACAGGGCGTGGCTATGGGGTCTAAATTTTCCCCAGCGTATGCTAACCTTTTTATGGTTTTTTTTTAACATACTATTATTTGGAGCAAAGAAGGTAATATATGGAATTCTGATATTTTATTCTGGGGTAGGTATATAGATGATTGTCTCATGATTTGGACGGGTGATATACAAAAATTTTATGACTTTATAAGTTATCTTAACGCTAATACACTCAATGTTCAATTTACTTTTGAATATAGTTCAACAAATATTGCATTTTTAGATGTAGAACTTTACATTCAAGATAATAAAGTGGAAAGTCGTTTACACAGAAAGAGTACAGCGTGTAATGCTATTTTACACGCGCAAAGTGCACACCCGAGACATCAAATATATGCCATACCGTATGGTGAAATGGTAAGAGCAAGGAGAAATTGTAGTCGAGATGTAGAGTTTGTACAATGTATAGAGGACATGAAAGAGAGATTTAAAAATAGAGGATATCCTCAGGATGTGGTGGATAAGGCATATGATAGAGCTATGCGTCTTGATAGAGCAGACACACTTATTTCAAAATCTAGACCTAATAATTCTAATATTCAGTGTGTAGTTAACTACACTACAACATCAACAATTTTGCGTAAATGTATGAAAAGACATTGGCATTTACTTAAGTCTGATCCGATTCTTAGACATATAATCTCGGATACTCCAATTTTGTCTTATCGTAGGGGAAATACTCTAAAGAGTACATTGTGCCCCAGTTTTCGATCGGAACCGCTACAAGAAAATTGGCTCACAATTCGTAACAAAGGTTTTTTCAAGTGTGGACGATGTGGCATGTGTAGACTGACCAGGTCAGGTATCTCCACATTTAAGAGTTCAATAGGGGATCAGTTCACCATCAGATACAATATTACTTGCGATAGTAATTATGTGATTTACATGATAATTTGCAAATGTGATCGATATTATGTGGGCAGTACGATCAGGTCATTAAAGACCAGAGTGAGTGAACACTTTAGGGCACTAAGACATGACGATGATAGATATCCTATAGTCAGTCACATGAAAAACTGTCCGAAGCAAGGTAATACTAAGGTATTCAAATTTTTTGGTTTTGATCATGTATCTAGAAATCCTAGGGGTGGCAATAGAGAATTGGCCCTTAGGAGGCGTGAGTGCTACTGGATTCTTAAATTACGAGCGGTTGAATGGGGTCTTAATTCAGATTTCGAAATGGAATATTTTCTGGGTAATTTAACCAATTTAGCAGCAATTTACATATTATTTATAGTATGTGGCTATGATTAGTGATGTATGTAGCAGACTTATTATATATTATTTTGTACTTTATCACTTGTTAATATTCAGGTGCATAATGAGTGTTTATGATGATGGATTGTCAATATGATTGTATAATATTTTCATTATAAATGTTTGAGTGATTATCGAATTGTTAATATATTGGAGTGGTCATGGTACACATATGGTGATTTCCCTGAGCTTTGATATGGATTTCTTTAGATTCTATGGATCTAGCAATTTAAATTGATGCCTTGTTAGATTGTGTTATACTTTGGATCTAGTGGGGCTTGTGATTGGTCTTTTTCTTATTGCTCGGTTTTCTTGCATTTAGCATGAGTTATAAGCATTAGATGTTTTTCAAGATTTTGGTTTGCCTTAGACTTACCTTATATTACTAAATCTATTTTGACTTAAGTGATTACACCAGTTTATGTTTATATTCTTTATTTCAATATGGCGCTGATAATGGGCTTTTGTAGTCCCTTTTTGATTGCTATACTTAGTTATGGATAGGAGGTGTGGAGTTTATGTAGTCCATCTTCTATTTCGATGGCACGTATCACGTACGTTTAGAGCTCTGGCTTTTAAAAAATCGGGCTTTCCCAGGCGCCGGCTTCGGTATTTACACACGCCGAGGCGCGCAACGAACACGTTTGGATTATTGGTTAATCCACGTTACATGGTTGGAGGTAAGCGGATAGCTATACAGTATCGGGCGATTAAGTTTTAAATTTGGACATTTTCTACAATTAGGTGTTTTTGTTTTATTCCTATAGTTAATCAATCATACGATATTGGTACTGGATGGAAATTTGATTGGCTAATACAATATTAAGGTATGTACTCTCAGGCAGTTTTATATTATTTGAATCATTGAACTCCGAGTATCTTGGAATAATAATTTAGAATATTGATACTTTTTTTATTTTTTTTTATTTGCATTATAGATTCAATTGATGACGTAATATCAGTTCGTCATCTTTTTACATTTCTTACTTACCTATGAAGGTATGTGCTGAGTTTTCGTGCATTAGATCAATACGGGTTAAATAATTGCACTACATAGGTGATTGACCTTCTTGAATTGGTTTGATTAGTGGTTCTCTATACCTTATGTTTGCACATTTTGTATCATATTCTTTGGGTGGTTTATTTGACTTATATTTTGAATATAAGTTGTGATATGAGTACCATGATCACTTCAATATATCTATTTATCACTTAAATTTTGTTTTTGAATTTTGAGACCTCCATATGGTGTTTCCTTGTAGAATAAGTCACCTCTTATCACTTATGTTGTAATATAGATTTCTTCTCACGAGTGTCACTGGTGTTGGGACATTCTATAGATAATGTGTGGATTAAATGTCATTATATTTATCATAGTAATAATTATGTTTTGTAGCCCTGATGAAGTCTTTGAGAAGAATTTATTCTCATTGGACGAAACACGTGTTGGCTGTTGTTGGACTTCAGAAGAGTTGTTTCCATATGGACTTAAAGTTTTGTCATTAAATTGACATTGGATTACTGGGGGATTGTTCTTATGATTTTTATTTCCGATCCGATTACGATTAATGATCACTTTTCCTAATTTTGTGACGATTGTCGGCCCAAACTGACTTTCCATTCTCGAGTGCCCTGACATGTACATAATCTGACTTTGAGTTTCCAAGGAAACATTGGAGGACAGAGGAGGATCCTTCCGCCAGGAGCACCTTGCCTTAGGATATATATGATTTTATACTGGATGATTAACTGTTCGAGCGCTAGTTCCTATAATTTCCTCTTCGTATTCAAATTGTATTACACCACCAATATGCGGGCCATCGGGGGGGTCAGGATTCAAGGGGAACCCCTTCCTCGTTGGGAAGCCATCCCCAGCTGGGCCTCCGCCGTCTTCTGTGCCCAGCGTCTCAGGTCCTCCTACAGTTTGCAACAGTGGGTGCTCCGCCTGCCATAGACCCCCAGGGTCCGCACCTTGTTGGTGACAGCATGCCACATACCATTCTTTTGATGGGCGCTGACCTGCAGAGGCAATACACACAGGAAAATAGAATTCGACAAACAGTCCTGCCTGTTACACTTATGGCCCACCATACCCCTTCACATCACCATTTACACACCCATGGCCCAAGACACAACCTATACGCCGCCCAGAGGACATCCACTCACCCCCCTTGCGTGAGGCCTTCACACACACCACTCCATGCATTCCTGCCACATCCATCCTGCCCACAGTGTACTCACCTCTTGGTCTGGAGGCCCATACAGCAGTGCGTACTGCGGTAGGACCCCATCCACCAGTCTCTCCAACTCCTCCGAAGTGAAGGCTGGGGCCCTTTCCCCAGTCACACGGGCCATGGTAGGTTCCAGACACAGGTCACAGCAGCACATGCAGTGTAGGTCCTCTCCTGTGGAAGATCAGGTAGCAAGTGAAGAATATGATAGAAAATGGCGGTCATATCCACGGCGGTGCATACTGTCACTGCCGGCGTAGATCACCATTGGCCACTGTACCCATAGGGCCCAATGTTAATCAATGAGCAGTTGCACAGCGGTTCCCGACCGCCTCGCGCAAAGGCACACAACGTCAGCGCAATTACCTCACTTCCTCCTGTCCCTCAATCCAGGACATGCAGACGCCATTTCAGGGGGGGGCAGGCCCTGGTAAATTGCTGTGTCACTGGTGAAATTAGGACATTTAGGACATATTGTTTAAATCACACTGACCCATTACAAGTTAACAGCATGGAAAGTTCTGTTGTAGCTCAATTGTTCAGCTTGTGACCGGCTCCTCAGTCTTTTGCCTCATAGATTCCTACCGCCGCGGATGAATAGGAGATGGAGACATACCCCATGTACAGACCCCTGGTGGACTTGGCAACACTGGAGGACAGGCACATAATACTCACCTATAGACTTGACAGGGCCACAATCACAGAGCTGTGTGCCCCATTGGAGCCTCACCTGATATCTGCTATCCGTCACCCCACTGGGATCCCCCCTTTTATGCAAGTTCTATCAGTGCTCCATTTCCTGGCAACTGGTTCTTTCCAAATGACAGTGGGCTTAGCAGCAGGTATGTGACAGCCAATGTTCTCAATAGTGCTGACAAGAGTGTTGTTTGCCCTGATTAAACACATGTGCAGCTACATTGTTTTTCCCCAGGTTGAAGATTTGGCCACAGTGAAGGCTGGGTTTTATGCAATGTGACATATCCCCAACATAATTTGGGCGATTGATGGAACACATATTGCATTTGTCCCCCACCCCATCAGAATGAACAGGTGTTCAGAAATCGAAAGAGTTTCCACTCTATGAATGTACAGATGGTGTGCTTGGCGGACCCGTACATCTCCCACGTCAATGCTAAGTATCCTGGGTCGGTGCATGATGCCTTTGCCCTGAGGAATAGCAGCATCCCAAATGTGACGGCCCAACTACAGAGGCACAGGGTGTGGCTAATAGGTGAGCCCTGGTTCCCACCCAGTATATGTTAGTGTATGGGTATGGTGTGGGCCATATAGGATAGTGTGTGGCTAAATGTTGTCACTCAATATTTGAAGGTGACTCCGGTTACCCCAACCTATCATGGCTGCTGACCCCTGTGAGGAATGCCAGGACAAGGGCAGAAGGACGTTATAATGAGGCCCATGGGCGAACCAGAAGGACAATTGAAAGGACTTTTGGCCTCCTGAGGCCAGGTTCCAGTGCCTCCATCTGACAGGTGGATCCCTGTGCTACTCACCAAAGAAGGTCTGCCAGATAGTGGTGGCATGCTGCATGTTGAATAACCTGGCCCTCAGACGCCATGTCCCATTTTTGCAGGAGGAGGAGAATGAAGATCCCAGCATGCCAGTAGTGGACCCTGTGGACAGTGAGGATGAGGAGGCAGAGGATGAGGATGAGGACTCAGAACATCAGTGATCAGACAATACTCCCAATGACACACAGGTAGGACAGTGCTACTTCACATTTCAATTAAATTTATTTGAATTTCTGTGGCACTGGCATGCTGATATTTCCCACTTCCATGCCCACTTACTGTTCCCTCTGGCAATTCATTTTGCAGATATTGGTGACCTCACATATACTCTTGGTGTGATCACTGCAGCCAGCTACAGGTAATTAATCTATACTCATTTTCTATACAGTTGAATTGCAATGTTTATGCCTGTTTCAATGAATACATAATTGAAAAACATGGCATACTCCAAATTTCTTTTTTTCCAAGGGTGTTTATTGAAGTGCTAAGATATTGAGGGGCAAGTGCAAGGGGATGAGGTGATGATGTTGGAAAGTCTAGGGTATTCTTCCAGTATGTTTGTATTGTTCAAGGGGACATAGGAAGGGGAGCAATGGCAGTTCAAGGTGAACAGGGTGACTGAGTGGGACACAAGCGTGACAATCAGGAGAGTCTCATTTTCTGGAGGGGATCTTGGCAAGTGTCTCTGGCCTCTGTCTGGATCGCAGGGAACGTTTGCAGGGTGGTTCTCCTTCTGCAGGGGGAGGGGTGCTGGTGGCCTGTGAGTCCTGTGGCGGTGCCTCCTGGCCACTAGTAGCAGTGGAGGTGGAAGGCTGTTCAGAAGTCTGGCTAGTGGCAGGGGCCCGCTGTTGTGTAATTGCCTCCCTCATGATGTTGGCCATGTCTGCCAGCACCCCTGCTATGGAGATCAGGGTGTTGTTGATGGCCTGCAAGTCCTCCCTGATCCCTTGTACTGTCCCTATGGCAGCTGCCTGTTCTCCTGCACATTGTCCAGAATCTGGCCCATCGTGTCCTTGGCATGTTGATAGGCTCCCAGAATCTCCTTAAGTGCCTCCTGGAGAGTTGGTTCCCTGGGCCTGTCCTACCCCTGGCGCACAGCAGTCCTCCCAGTGTCCCTGGTGGCCTGTGCCTGTGTCCCCTGAACCGTGTGCCCAGTGCCACTGACCCCAGGTACCTGATTGTCTTGGGTATGAGGTGTGGCCTAGGGTCCCTGTAGAGGTGGACACACTGCTGATTGATGTGTCCTGGGGACAGAGGTGTGGGTACGCTGGGTGGGTGCTGTGGTGGTGTTTCCTGATGGGGAAGGCTCTGTGGTGGTGTGTGACTGGGCCTGGGTAACTGGCTGTCCAGAGGTCCCTGATGGGCCAGGTTGGTCATCCAGATCCTGAAGACCAGAGTTGCTGTCATCACTGTGGGCATCTTCAGTTGGGGGACTGGATATTGCTGGCATCTCCTCTCCACTTACATTGGCTGGGATACCTGGGGGGATGTAAATGATGTGTTATGGTTTCTGTGACTGACATATTGTGCATCCTTGGCTTGCCCTCTTTGGTTGTGTTTGCCCTGGCAGCTTTCACTTGTGTATGTTAGTGTATAGTGGGATTGTTAGTTCTCTATGGTGTGCATATTTTAGTGATGAGTGTCCATGCAGGGCTGTGAGGGGTGTCCATGCATTGGTACAGCATGCAGGGCTTGGCATTGGGATAAGTAAGATGTGATGGTGGGGTGTGTGAGAAGTGGCGGAGTGATGGGAGTGAGGGTGAGGGCGGGGGTATGTGATGGCATGCAGGTAGGGGGGTAGTAGTAGTAGACAGTTGACTTACCAGAATCCAGTCCTCCTCCTACTCCGGCCAGGCCCTCAGGATGCAGGATTGCCAAGACTTGCTCCTCCCATGCTGTTAGTTGTGGGGGAGAAGGTGGCGGGCTACCGCCAGTCCTCTGTACAGTGAGCTTGTGTCTTGCTGCAATGGAACGTACCTTCCCCATAGGTCGTTCCACCTCTTCCTGATGTCATCCCTAGTTCTTGGGTGCTGTCGCACGGCGTTGACCCTGTCCACGATTCTCCGCCATAGTTCCATCTTCCTAGATATTGATATTTGCTGCACCTGTGGTCCAAATAGCTGTGGCTGTACCTTGATGATTTCCTCCACCATGACCCTTAGCTCCTCCTCTGTGAAGTGGGGGTGTCTTTGTGGTGCCATGGGTGTTTTGTGAGGTGTGTAGGAGAGGGTGTGTGGGTATTGTGTTGGGGTGTGTGATGTGGGGTGCATGAGTGGTGTATAGGTATGTATGGTGTGCAGCTCTGGTTGTGTCAGTGGTTGTTGTTTGTAAAGGGTTGTGGGTAATGTGGGTGTGTGTTTTATAGTGGTGTGGGTGTGTGGGTGTGGTGTGTGTATGTGTGTCAGGTGTGTTTTGTTTTAATTGTCCATTGTGGTGTTGTTTTGTCTGTGGGTGTCCATTGTGAGTGCAGCAGTATGTACCACCAATGGTTTACCGCCGTTGAATGTCCGCCGTGGTGATTCGTGGGTCATAATATGATGGGCGTAATTCTGTTGGCGTAACGGTGTGGGTTTTGATACCGCCAGTTTATTACTGGCCTTTGGTGTGGCGGATTTGTGTCTGTGGCTGAATATTGATGGATTGGTGTGTATGTGTCATAATATTGTGAACGGATATCCACGGTGCCAGCGGTAAGTTGGCGGCAGTCAGCGTGGCGGCAAGTGGGATTTACCAACAATGTCATAATGAGGGTCAAAATTTGTATTTCCCTATAATAACAATGCTAATATCACGTAACTTAGTCTCAAAATCAAATGATAAGCATACAGAAACAACACTGGTTGACCAAATCTCCTAAAGAATCTCAGTTTAATCAAAGCATGCATGGTTACACATTCCAGAATCACAGTACAACTCAATAGCAAGAATAACTGCACAATAGAAATAGCATACATTTAGATTCAGCAAAACAATGACATCACCTGCTGTTAATAATCAGAGAACATCTTCAATGAGTCTCCTAGCTAACCTTCTGATTAGAAAAGCATGTTTGGGCTTCATGCAAAGCAATTCAGTCAACACAAATTTGGAAAAACATCTAGCTATGGCCCTATCAAAATTGTGGTTGGTACCTAGAAACAAAAAACAAATTACAACAAGAACAATAACATTTCATAATACCTTGCCTCAGTATGGATCAGCAAGCTGCGACTGCCTTCGGTCAGCATCAGATTGTAGCAATAAAGTTCAGGATAGGATTCTCTAAGTAAAGAATCCAAACAAGTACACCTCAATGGTGAAGATGGAAAACGAGAAAGTCTCTCAAGGAATGGGGATAGTCAGAATGGCGCTTCTCAGCAAAAGATTAAGAAAAAGTGAGCTCTCTTCTCTTTGTGCAGTCCGACTAAGTTAAAATTGTCTAGGACTCTTCCCACATTGCTATTGGTCAAAGAATTGTATGTTTACATTTAGTCCAATGGAAGTAGAATTTCAAATTTAAGATATAACTAAACTGTTTTTCACATGTCGATGATTGGCTCCCCTTCTCTTGTTCTCATTGTCTGACTCGTCAGGTAACAATTTTGTATCTCTCTGTCCTCCAGTCAGTGCGTCCATTGTTAGCTTTTGGGAACATGAGGCTGTGCAACTAGGCCCAAGACCTTGCTAACTTAAGGCCTACCAATAATAAAGCAAGATACACAATGTTTAATCATTAATACAATATAGTACTACATTAACCTAAACATGAGCACGTGTTTTCATATTAATAAGCAATTAATAAGGACACTTCGTGATTACTGACAGCCACTCAAGTAGGCACATTTCCAAAGTTGTGCATTATTTTCTATATTAATTCAATTTCTATGCAGATTCAACATTCAGAATACATAAATACTTATTAGTAAAAAATATGCGTTAATAATGGCCAACCATCAGAGAAATCGGAAGGTTGATAAAAAAAACACCATTATCTTATGAAAGCTCTTATGTGAACCATAGCAAATCATAATTACAGAGAAACGGGAATAGGAGTCAGGGTAGTGTCTCAAACAACATCTCACGTACTCAAGAAGGATAAATGCCAAGGCTAAAATAAATAACCCAGAGGGCTGTATGATTATTTCATGGTACAACACACTTAGGCTTCGGGTTGCAATGGAAATAGTTGTTGATAATATGGCATTGTCAAAGGTTCACTGTTATAAACAGATAACTGATTTTGTTGTTATTTTTTGTATATGTCTCATGCTGAACTTCAGAGACAAGATAACACACAAGGAGCGTAAGACCTTAAAATATAAAAAGAGTAACAAACACGGTGACCAAACTCTATCAAAAGGTACTTAACAAAGAATAAAGGTTACTAAAAACACTACTGTTCAATGGTTAAATAGAAGCATGGATGTTTTCTGATGGGCAACAATATGATAGACTATTATGGCCCTCATTCTGACCTTGGCGGTCGGCGGAGAGACGGCGGTCGGACCGCGAACAGACCGGCGGTATTAAAAATGGCATTCTGACCGCGGCGGTCACCGCCGCGACCGACCGCCACTTCCCCACTCCGACAGCCACGGCGGTCATGACCGACGGGCTGGAGTCTGTGCACTCCGGTCCGGCGGTCGACCCAAGACCGCCAACCGTATCATGACCCTGCTTACCGCCGCGGTTTCTGGCGGTCGGGAACCGCCATGCGAACCATGGCGGTAGGCACTATCGGGGCCAGGGAATTCCTTCCCTGGCACTGATAGGGGTCTCCCCCACCCCCCACTGCCCCCCCGAGTCCTCACCCCACACCCTCCACCCCCCTGCCACCCCCCAGAGGTGGTACGAACCCCCTCCCCACCCCCACCCCGACATGCACATACACGCACCCCGACATGCACACACCCCCTACATGCACATATACACACCCCCTACACACACACATACACAACGGGGACACATACCCGCACACATACATGCCGACATGCGCACCCGCCGAACTACACACATTGCCCATAGGCACAGCAGCACTCCCCGCCCGCATGCACGCACTCACACACCCCCTCTACACACTCCCACGCACACCCCCATGCACGCACACATCACACAACACCCCCCTACCCCCTCCCCTCACGGACGATCAACTTACCTTGTGCGTTGGTCCTCCGGGAGGTGACAGGAGCCATGGGGAGGTGACCGCCAACAGAAGACCGCCACACAGAAATGTGGGTCGTAATTCTGTGGGCCGTGTTCTGCTGGCGTGGCGGTGGAGGTTGACCAGTCTCCACTTTCCCGCCGACCGCCAGTGTGGCTGCTGGCGGTTTTCCGGCGGTACGCTCCCAGCGGTCAGAATGCGCACAGCGGCATACCGCCGCGGTCGGCGGTCTTCACCGCGGCGGTAACTCAGCGGTCTTGCGAAAAGACCGCCAAGGTCAGAATGAGGGCCTATGTAATAAACTGTATTAGTAAACTATGTGCTATTATGTGATTCACAATATAAAGTAAGTAAAATGCTACAATTGTGGGCATGCTTTGGTATTGGGTTCCGGAGTGCTCCACTTGTATAGTGTGAGGTACTGACGTCTCAGCGATACTGATAAATTTGACAGAAATGGGTCTCAATATCGTGATGCTAAAACAGTAATGCGTGGTGTACCTTTTTTGGCACCAAGGGTGCGAATGAACCTGGCACTTCATTCTCCCACACAGTTCGGCACCATTCTCTCTTTAAATTCCTTTGTTGCATTTACCGCCGAAAAGGGGGGAGCTCTGGGGAGGGAGGTTTTGTGTGTACCTGCCATATCCATAAGTCACTAAATGGGAACCTAACTAGTCTATAAGGCCCTCATTTGCAAGCACATATTTTCGCATTCAGCAGTAACATGATTTTAGACTTTACACTACCTTGGTTTTTGTATTACATTAAAGTAAATCTAATCCGAAAAGAAACTGACATTATATGACAATATTATCTTGCAAAAAAGGTGAACACCCACAACTTTTGTTTTCTGAGTTGAGTTTGTACAAACATACTGACTTCTGCAAGCATTATTCCAATCTGCATCTGTATGTTTGCTATATTCATGAACATAGCTGAAAGGCAGGCAATCAAAGATTTTGGGACTGACTTAATATTTGGCAGACGGATTTTACTCCATCAGGGCTACAGAGTAAACATTGCCCTGAAGGAGTACGTGGCTTCCAAATTTAGAAATGTTCGTCAGCCCGACAAACATTGTTACCTTTCACAGTAACCACTGTCAAGGCGTTTCCTGTGAATATATTGAAACTTTGTGGTAAGCCTCCATCAAGCTTGACAGAGTCATTTGGTAAAGTTTTAAATCGTTTTTTATTTAAAAAAAAAACTCAAAGTGATTTTTTGTTTTTGAAAATAAAATAAAATGCCCCTCTCGCCATTGTAGTAATTTTTAGTTTTTTACTGCCCTTTATTGCGAGGGTTTTCGTGGTGGTGACGAGCAGTAAAAACAGCTTTATTTTTGCCTATTTAAATTGGGTAGGTGGACATATAGCCACAGTGGAGAGGAATCTATGGTTCGCCCCCATCTAAATTCAGTGGGAGCATTATTTTGACGATAAGGAAATTCCCTCGCCATTGAAATGGAGTATGCTTACAAGTTCTTAGTCCTCAAACACACTAGTAGAACCACATCCATGTGGCAATGGGGATGAATCACACCCAAATTGAGGGCGCTTAAGGGTAAGAGATATCTCCACAGGGAAAAATATGTTCCCTTTTAGAAAAAGAGAGAAAGTGTTAATAAGTGCATATATGTACTTGATCATGAATTTCTCTTGAAAAGTATACAAATGTATATTTTTTTCATACGATCATGTAACTCATAAAAACATATAGGTGTAATCATGTCACAACTGTGATAGTCACATCTTCCCGAGAGGATACCTAAGTAAATTCTACTAAAAAGTTATACATTTCATGGATAATTCTGTTTTTTGTAAATCTTGTCCTGTCCTTTGTTCTTGTTTAGCCGAAGGGTGTGCTTGCACTTCTCGAGTACCACTTAAAATGTGTATTTTTAAATTTAATATTTTAGATTAATGTCTATAAGTATTTTCATGCCCTTAAGTCGCTTACTGCTGAAGTACTGGAAACGTACGAAAATCAGTTTTACTAACATCTACTGAATTATTTAAAAATAATTTGAGGAACCAGTAAAAAACATCACTCATATATATAAGAGGAATGTATACATATAAATGTGTAACTCGCATGAGGCTGTGTCACAAAGATGACACAGTCGCATTCAAATGTGCAGAGCTATTTACTTTCACACTCTGCATGAGTACAAATGCCATCACATTTGATGTAGAGCTTAACGCTGGACATTTGGCCTGTATAAATACCACACGCAGTCTACTCCGGTGCAAGCAGCACATACAGTGACTGCACAGTGATACAACACGGTCAGATACATGTTAGAATTAAAACTGAGGTCTCCTACTACAACAACAAGCAATTTGCATACTAACCACACCACAAAGTAAGTACCTCGTACAGAAACCGGAGAAAGGCTAGCGGTCACACATGGACTCCACATCACTACTTAGTAACGCAAAGAGAGGGGCACGAGTGGGGGCTTCTTGACGGTTGGGGGTCACCGCTCCCCGAACCAACTAGGATGTAAAGGCCTTGGTGCCACAGCAGCCTTTTAGCCACATACAAATCTCACCAAAGTAACACGAGGCAAGCTTTAGCCACGAACTCCTCGTTAGACTTTAAGCCATCACTAACCGACCGGAAGGAGACAGCAGGTGTGCAGTTTTCGCACACCAGCACAACTGATGACCTCCTGTGATCCACTGCTGTCGAATATTATGAATTATGCAGGGGTAGTGTACTCTGCGGGATTACGACTCCCATGAGACTCGGATCACCATCCCCTGCTCGTTTAAGACTACAGGTCAAGCCTGAGTAAATCAGAAAGCCAAGCACTTTTCTTGTTAAACCATACTACAGGACACATGAAACATGCTCGAGTCACTGAAACGCTATTGTACTATGGCGTGTAACAGCGGCTGAGAGCCGCGCTGCTTGACGGAACACGCTGCCTGCTATTACAATGGAACACTTCCGCCTACCGCGTCAGCAACTCCTGTCCAGTAAAAAGTAAGGCTTGACTCTTATTGCAAAACAAACAAGCATTGGCATAGACAATAGGTCTCGTTTGTGGGACCTTATGAGTATTTAGCCATGCAGCACATTGGCCTGGGTGCCACAACATCTACTCTTACTTCACGTGCCACTGGTTCTTGTTTGTGATCAACTTAATTAAATAAGAGACTTCTGAAGTAGGGAAGAGCAAAGCCCAGCAGAGTGAATTCTGACTCTATATATCTTGGCTCCCACTCCCTACCCAAATTTTGTGAGACAATATGAATCGTGATGACGTTTGTTTCAAACTTGTCCTTAGGAAGTACACATTGAATAAATCTGATCTGCTGGAAAATACCCTTGGAACATTCCATTCCAGTACTTTTTTGCTTTAATTTACAACTACAGAAATAGAATGCGTCCCAGAGCAATGCTCATGGGTATGTTTAATTCAAACATTTCAACCATCATATTTTTATTTTGCCATGTGAGCTACTCTTAGTTGACACTGGGAAAATACAGGTATTTCAGAAGAGGCGGGCATAACTCACTCTACAATAGAGGTTTGAGGTGCACTACATTGATTGGTCCAAATAATGCTGAAACTGGTCAAAAGCTGCTTATGTTCTAGTTCACAAGTGATATCACCTGGCTAGCCTCTTCTCTGGTGGGGTCTAGAATGACCTGCATATGACCGGTAACACTCCATAATTAGACTCTGAGCATCCATGGTGAGACCATACAATCTTCAGCACTGCTAGTGGGTAAGAAAAATTCAAGCATTCCATCCACCAGATGTTTTATTTTGCTCTCCACTCCTAGCCTGGATATTTCCAAACCATTGTGCTCTGTAGTCCATTTGGTTGAAATGAAGAGAACCTATGTTAAAACTCTCAGTATGCATTGGCTGCTAAGTGAAAACCAATGACCTTCGATTAGAACAACTCAGTTACAAATAATCTCCACCAAGATCCCCAGTGCTTGTTTATAGGAAGTGGGTCTCAGGGGCTAAGTCATGGTGTGTCAGGTTGAACAAACATTGGTTGAGCCAATAAGTCTGGCTTTGATGTGCTAATGCATGGAGTGTGCATTTTTGCATGTCTGTGATTCCACGCATTACCATATTAATGACAGACCTAGTGGCTTTGCCATTACTTGTTTTGTTTTAAGTAGCTGGGTTCTTTGCCCTTAAGTGTGAAGTCTGAATGTGTGTGGGTGAATCCCAGAACCCACCCATCGACACCACCGACACTGATGCAGCTGCCAGCAACTTCAGGCAATGGGTCAACACCTGTGCCAATACTCTTGCCCCAATTAAGAATCCCTCCAATAGATGCACCGACAGAAAGGCCTTCTGGTTTACCGCCGGCCTCCACGAATCTAAGCAACGCTGACGAAGACTCGAAAGAAAGTGGCGCCAAGATCAGACTCTGGACAACCACACAGCCTTCAAAAACGCCATCCGCACACACCACCAACTCATCAGAGCCGCCAAAAGAACCACCTTCAAAGACCGAATCCACAACAACTCACACAGCCACAAGGAGCTCTTCAACATCGTGAAGGAACTCTCCAACCCCAGCTCCAATGTCAATGACATCCCGCCATCCCAGGACGTCTGCGACTCCCTAGCCTCCTGCTTCCACCGCAAGATTGCAGACATCCACACAGCTTCCACATCTAAACCCCCCCGGCAACCACCAGCACCACAGATTCACCTCCGACCAACCTCCTGCTCTCCTGGACCCCAGTCAAAGACAAAGACACTATCAAAATCATGAACACCATCCACTACAGCTCTCCATCTGACCCCTATCCCCACCATATCCTCAACAAAGCAAGCTCTGTCATCACACCCTAAATACGGAAGATCATCAACAGCTCCTTCGAGTCCGCCACCTTCCAGGAGACCTGGAAACACGCCGAGATCAGCGTCCTCCTCAAAAAACCCAAGGCGGACTTAAAGAACCTCAAGAACATCCGGCCTATCTCCCTGCTCCCCTTCCCAGCAAAAATCATCGAGAAGGCCGTCAACTGACAACTAACCCGCTTTGTGGAGGAGAACCGCCCCCTGGACCGTTCCCAATCCGGATTCTGCAGCAACCACAGCACCAAAATCGCCCTCATGGCCACCACCGACGACATCAGAACCATACTGGACAGTGGCAAAACCGTGGCCCTCATCCTCTAGACCTCTCGGCCAGGTTCGACACTGTCTGCCACCAGGGCCTATGCTCACACCTCAGCAATGCTGGAATCCACAACAGAGCCCTGGACTGGGTCACCTCCTTTCTCACCTCCTTTCTCACCAACAGAACCCAGAGAGTCCGCCTCCCCCCATTCCTTTCGGAGACCACCGAAATCATCTGCGGCGTACCGCCGGGTTCATCCCTCAGCCTGCCCCTCCTCAGCGTCTACACGGCCACGCTCACTAACATCGCCCGACCGATCCCACAACCTCAACATCATCTCATACGCCGACGACCCCCAGCAGATCCTCTCCCTCACCAAGGACTCCACCAAGACCTATCTTTACGAAGGAATGAAGGCCATCGCCAAATGGATGAAGAGCAGCTGCCTCAAACTCAATTTGGACAAGACGGAAGTCCTCATCTTCTGCTCCACCCCCTCCGCACGGGATGACTCCTGGTGGCCTGCCACTCTCGGAACCGCTTCAACTCCCACCGACCACGCACACAACCTAGGATTCATCTTGGACCCCTGACTATCCAGCAAGTCAACGCCATCTCCTCCTCCTGCTTCAACACACTCTGCATGCTCAGAAAGATCTACAAATGGATACCAACCAAAACCAGAAGAGCAGTTACCCAAGCCCTCGTAAGCAGCAAACTGGACTACGGCAATGCCCTCTACGCAGGAACCACAGCCAAACTCCAGAAAAGGCTGCCACACATCCAAAACGCCTCTGCACGCCTCATCCTGGACATCCCCTGCCACTGCCACATTACAGAATATCTGAAAAACCTGCACTGGCTCCCAGTCAACGAGAGAATCACCTTCAAACTCCTCACCCACGTTCACAAAGAAATGCACAACACCGGACCAGAATACCTCAACAAATGACTCTCCTGCTACCCCCTGACCTGGCATCTCCGCTCCGCTGACCTCGCCCTCGCAACCGTCCCATGCATCCGCAGAACTACAAATGGCGGTAGATCATTTTCAAACCTCGCCACCAAAACTCTTCCCACCCACCTGCGCCAGACCAAAGACCTCCTTACCTTCAGGAAACTTTTCAAGACGTGGCTGTTCGAGCAGTATCAGCACCTCCCCCCCTCTTCTCCCCCTCTCATCCTCAATACCTTGAGACCTTCACGGGTGAGTAGTGCACCTTACAAATCCCCTGATTGATTGACTGTGTTGATCAATTTTAAATTCCCTCTTGTCAAACTGCTCAATCTGGGCCCCAACAAACCATGCTATTGACTAGTTTTCAGTAATATTTTCTCACTTCCCCTTACTTCTTTCCCTTCTTCTGGATTCCTCTAGACTACTCCCTAATCAAATGAACGATGGTGCCACCAAAAATAAAGCCCAGTTATCTTCACTAAAATTCGAGTGAAGTGCAAAACGTATTACTTTTAAGTTCATAACAGCTGCATGCCAGTCTTGAATCGGAGTGCCTTACAGTTACTGCTTGAAATGGCCAAGATATCAAATTAATAAACAGACAAGGATTTTTTTTTTTCTTTGTAGTTTTATATAGCACAAATTCAAAGCGAAAGCATTGGAGCACTTTACATGAGCAAAAATTAAATTACACAAGGACACATTTATTTTTTGTTAACTTGCATAGGGAAATTAAGTGATTTGCCTAGATTCACAGGATGTTGAGATGACACTGAGACTCAAATCAGGTCCGTCAGTTCTAAAGTAGGCAGCTCTGCCCATTACACTACATCGTTTCCTTGCAATGAATAACACCATTCCTCTTGGGAAACATGTTTGTGATGAAAATAAGCAGAAAGTGTAAAGTGAAGCCACGTCTCTGACGGTGTTCATTTATATTGTGCACTACGTTTCTGGCATCAAGTGTGAAAGGAAAAAAACATTCTCTCTGCGCAAATGTGTTTCTGACATCTGCACATTGCCTTTCCTGTAAAAGTGGTAATTTAGAAGCTGGGAAGCAAGGTGAGGGAGGAGTGTGGCATTTGGGAAAAAATGGAGAGAGGGGGAAAAAAAGAAAAGCAAACACAGGTGAAAGTGGTTACCCCTGCTAGCGCAGGTGTATTTAATAAAATGTATTAATGAGTGTTTATGTATTTTGAATAATGAGTTTATGTTGATGATGAAATAAGATATAAAATTAATGCACACATTTGAAAATGTGACCTCCAAGAATGGCGACCAGGGTTAACGAAAAGTACTGATCAATCATTAATAGTGATGAAATGTTAAATATTTGTTAGACTAATGCAATAATATGTCATATTAAGGGTTATGAAGTATGCTTTAAACTTATTAATTGTAGGCCTTCACTTAGCGGATGTCTTGGCCTATTTTGCCAGGCCTCATGCAGAAGCTGTATTCCTTAGCGTTTAATAGAAATGCTGACCAAGTAAATTAAACTGTGAAATGTCCATTATATTGTTACATGTGCTTTACAGAAGCTTTTTGTGAGAACCGACTGCTAGGGGATGATGTTCTTGCTAATGCAAAACCCTATGTGTAATGTGTCTGAGACTGACTTTCCCAGGACAAGAACAATGAAGATACCGACTAGAGTGAAAGCTGCAGCAATATTGTTAACTGAGAAGACGGATGATGAGAACATCGTAAGACGAACCAATCAACAGTATGGGAATGGAGAAATATTAGAATTCATAGATTTGGTATAGTAGTATTACCGGACAGAGTGCAAGCATACGATTAACTGACCAATAGGGAATTAGGGGATAGTTTAGGTGACCTTGATATACCAACGGCATAGGGGGGAAAAGAGTTTAGAACTTTAGGAGAGATTTGAGATCCTAAGAGAGAGAGATTCATACTGACATTGGTTCATATTCCCTGACTGGGAGCCTGATGCCTTGCTAATCGACTGATGTCCTGAGGAAGAAGACTGATTCTGCTTAGCTGACTCATACCGAGGATAGGTCTAAATTGAAATGTGATTATTATGCATATTTGCTTTTTCTTTCTAGGTACCAACTGCGCTGTTTTGATCTATGGCTCTATTGTAGTTAGATATTTTCCTAATTTGTGTCACTAAATTGTTTTGCATGAAGCCCAACATGCTGATGCTAATCTGAGGTTAGTTGAGGATTCTGATTTATGACGGAAAAGACTAATGCTTGATGGATTTCTCTGCTTAACTACATGTATTACATCTCGTTAACACAGCTGATTCTGCTATTGATTTGCACTGTAACTCTAGAATGTGTTGTAGTTCAATCTTTAATCAGATTGCGTTTCTTCCGCCTCTTTGGACAACCAGTGTTGTTTTTGTTTGTGTTTCATCTGATTTTGAGATTAATCTACATGACTTTAGCATTGTTAATATAATGAAATAAACATTCTAAACTTTACTAAATGTGTGGTTATTCATGACTGAAAGGTCATGGTGCGTGATAATTACTGACTCCATTGATTATTGATTTTATTGATTACTAATGATTGTTGATTATTGTGTATTGATTATTGATTTATGTACTGGAGCTATGGTAATAACTTCTTAATTGCGAGTCTAAAGGTTCCTCGACCTATTCGCTTCCCCTTATGAGTATATTTATAAAGTTTTGGCGCGCTAATATCCACTAATTGAACGAACAGTGGTAACGCTGAAAAGAAAGCCCAGTTATTTTCACTAAAAATCAAGTAAAGTGCAGAAGTTTATTTTTTTTAAAGTTCATAAAAGTCACATGCATATCTTACACAGGAGTGCCTTTCAGTTACTGCTTGAATTGGCACAGATATCAAAATAATATAACAGACAAGGATTATTATTTTCTTTTTTGGAGTTTTATATAGTGCAAACACAAACCAAAAGCATTGGAGCGCTTTACATGAACAAAAATTAAATTACACAAGGACATGGGGAAATTAAGTGATTTGCTGAGAATCGAAGGATGTTGAGATGATGCAGAGACAAAAACCAAGTGCAAAAGTCAGCAGGTCTGCCCATTACGCCACATCGTCTACTCTCAATGGAGATTGCCATTCCTCTTGGGTAAATTGTTTGTGAAGGAGATGAGCTTGGAGTGTAAAGCTAAGCCACATTTCTGATGGTTTACAGTTTGTGCGGTTCATTTCCAGAACCTTACATTTGGGAGAAAAATGCATTAAGTAACAATACTGCTTGGAAGTGAGGCGATCAGCATGCATTAAACAAGCTCCTGGAAAAAGAGAGCTCGAAGTGCAAAACCAGAGGCAATACCAGGTCTAATAACAAGGCTGCAGAAAGTGACCTAAGATGGAGTCAAAGCAGCCCGCTCCGATACATTGTGACCAATCACAGTAATTGTAGGCCTGTTGCACACAAACCGTAGGAGAGAGGATGTGGCTTAAAGTCCTGAGCTGCTGACTTTGGAGCTAGGGAACCAGGTTTGAGTCTTGGTGTTGGCTCAACATCCTGTAATTCTGGGCAAAAACCTTAGGGCCTCATTACGATTTTGGAGGTCTGACTGCCGTGGTAGTGGTTGCCAAAAGACCGCCATATTGGCGGTCATACAGACCTCTGTCTTATGAGTTACACAGCCAGGCCTGCCAAAGGCAGTCAAAATCCTGATACCACCAGGACTCTAGAGGGTGGGAAAAAGGCGGTCCGACCACCAGTACTGTCAGACTAACCACTGAACCTATTACAAGTTGAAAATTGCCATGGCAGTCTTCCAATGGTGGTGCGAACTGTGACAGTCGCCACTCCCCACAGTAATGTGCAACACCACATTGGATAGATTTGAAGACAACACAGCTGACACACATTCACACACTCGACACACCTACCAACCACACCAAAAAACACACCCTTCCACACACCAAAATCCTTTGCATCTCCCAGGCCAAACACAGAAGACAGAGCAACATCAGAGCAAATCAAACCATAGATTAGGCACCCCACCATCTCACACAAATCATATATCATACATCCGCACAACACCCACAACACACATGTTTGCACCTCATCACACTACCTCATCACTTCTTAACAACCACCATATGACCACAAAAACATCCACGCTTCACAGATGACGAATTAAGAGTCATGGTGGATGAAATCATTAGAGTAGAGCCACATATCTATGGAGCCCAAGTCCAGCAGACCACTTTTGCTAGGAAAATGGAAATGTGGCAAAGGATAGTCGACAGAGTGAACTCTGTAGGCAGCTACCCTGTGCACAAGGGACGACATCAGGAAGAGATGGAACAACTTCAGGGGAAAGGTATGTTCCATGTCTGCCAGACACTGGCTGGCGGTCCACAAGACTGGTGGTGACCCCCTCCTCCACAGTTCACATCATGGTTGGAGAAGGTCTTGGCCATCCTGCATCCTGAGGGCTTGACAGGAATACCTGGGGAGTCGAGTCTGGTAAGTCACATCAACAGAATTTGCCCAGCAGAATGGATTTGCATGCATGGTCACTGCTCACCTTTCTCCACCAACAATGTCACACCACACAACTGTCCAGACACAACTGTCCAGTGTCCACCTGTCCATAAACCCCTTTCTGGCCTCCTACATGCCAATCACACCCACCAAGGGGAACAACATCTCTGTATAGTGGGTGTAGTACAGGGATTAAAAGCACTACAACTCCCAGTAGGCACTGATCCACCATCACTAAGACCAGAATAGGGTAGCCCAATCCAAATCACTACCCTTGTCAACTCCACAGTGGAGTGTACCCACCTGAGAGGAGTCAAACTACTGTACAGTGTGTGGCTATGGCAGGTCAAGACAGCAATGCCAAGGTCAGCAGGAACTGGTAATGCCAATCCACTCAACCAATACTGTGTGCACTGCTACTAGGACCATTCCCCCTCTAGTCAGCCTTTGCCATGTTCTCACCCATGGGGATATTAACTGGATAGGGTTTGGCTAGGACAGGCCAAGCCAGCAATGCCAAGGTCAGCAGACACTGTCTACTCAATGCAAAAAGACGTGCTTACTGTGCATCTGTCCTAACATTTACATCAACTCGCTAAGAAAATCTAGTCACCTGAGAGGAAGACTTATGTATGCTGTGTTTAGAACTCGATTTAACATGAGTGTAAATCCTAGGATGAACAATACCTCTAACTCAAATAACCAGAACACTGTCCACAATAATATAGTGCTGCTGTCAGTTAAATCACAAATGCAGGTTATCCACCTGGGAGGGACCAACAGTTGATAGCAGGTGTGCCTCTCACATAAGGGAAAAATGTAAAGTCAAATGTCACTGCAAACTATTGGTGTTACATGTCATAATACAAACTGAATTATACGGTCTCTCACTCCAATAGGCCTACCTGACATTGGGTAGACAGACACCTATCAAAACACTGCTGCTCCCCCCATGAATCAAGCCCTCAGTGAGGATATCACTCCTGGACGTTGAGGATGGCGCTGGCCCATCTGGGAAACCTGGTCAGACTACACCCGTCAGCCTCACCCTGACCATCTCAACTCCTCCCTACTGCATCAACATCTCTGGCAACTAGTCACCCCCAAACCTGGGTCCAGAGGACGGATTCAACAATCTTGTGCCCCCCCAGTCCATGTACCTGTGTTGCAATTAGTGGTGGGGGGCAAACTGTGCCAAGGGTACAGGCACATGGGGGGGTAGTGTGCATGTGCGGGATGGTGTGGGCCAGTGGAATGAGGCTGCTGGGGATGGGTTTGGCCGGGACACCATCACCTAAGTTTTGGAAGCCTACCAACAATCCCAAGGCGTGATGGGCCAGGCTCTCATCGAACTCAGAGATATCAAGCAGCTGCTGAGGGATTACCACCATGAAATATTGGAACAATGGGAGGCCAACAATGCCACCTGGGCCTCCCTAACAGGGGTGCTGAGGAACATAGACACCGCCATGAGCAGGGATCGAGGATAACACCAGACCCCTCACATTGACCTAGTAACATCTGCCCCTTCGACCTCAGTGGCAGCCAGGGGAATGGAGGCCCTGCCAGTGGAAGGACCTGCCTCAGACACCCCTGCCTCTGTAGCTGAAGAACTCCCTTGCAAGCGAGGACATCCACCCAAATAACCAGGAGGTGCAGATGCCAAGACCTCAACCACTACTAGGAAGTGAACCCTCACTGATCGAGACACTTTGTGTACCATAGAATCACTCTGCTCACTGTTCTTCACACACTATCCATTTTCCAGGATAGTAGGACACTGGACTTTGGACTTCAAATGTTGTAGCAGCTACTCCAATGATTACAACCACTATTACTGATTCATTCACTGTTTGCATTGTTGGTTTAATCAAAATCCACCTCTATGTTCAGATCACATGTGAATAAACTCACTAGCACACAATCAAAGCATAATGGTGATTTGGCACAGGCAGTGTCAGGCTAGGGATTACTAGAAACACAACAACACAAGTGGTTACTCACACCAAGTTTTTTGTTTACAGTGTACAGCCCATAGGCAGGCTTCTAATAGGTCTGGACTGTCATTGCTAGGAATGATAGAACATTGTTCCCTCTGTCTACATAGCTCCAAGTACTATCCCCCTGTCCACAGAAGAAAGGGATATGTCAGACCCTGTTCCGTAGTATAGGCAAACAACTTGGTGGATGCTGTCACCAGCTTGGCCCTTATCACATACCAAAACCAGGTCTGTAGAAATTAACATTCCCCATGGCACAGACAGTACAACAGTCCCTAGTAAGAGGCCCATTCCATGAGAATGGTTTGTCTTGTAGTGGCATGTTACACACCTATGTCAGTATTGTGTCACAGGCACTATGGCATGCAATGAGGAAACACATTGACATCTATGTAGAGGGCATTCAGGATCATTATCAACACAATGTGGAGTTAGAATGGATGGATTGCACAGGATGACACGTTACAAGGCCACATGATCACACATATGAAATCAATGGACCAGGGCAAACATTTCAATTCTGCAGCTCAGATAATTGCCCTCCCACAGTCCAGGCAGTCTGGGCATAGAACTCACACAACCCAAATACGCGACAAACAGTACCTGTATCAATTCCATGTCCCCTTCACATGTCAGACCAGCACCAGCCACCTCCCAATGACCCAACTCTGAAATGCCCACATGAGGATGCCATGGTGAAGAGACCTGGATGGAAAATGTGACATACAAGGACTTTAGGCAGGCAAAGGCATACAAGTGACACAAAAGTCACTTTAAACTTATGTTTTTCCCTGACAGTGGAATGTGACAGCCCCAAACACAAGAGATCCTCAAGAGAGACACATCATCAAGTCTAATGTAGCCAGCAAATCTGGCCTGTATGATGCATAGAATGTGATGCCCTGTCTCATGGTGACAGAGATATCCTTTTCCACTAATTCTGACCCCTATAGTACCCTATGCATTAATCACAGAACATCACATACTTACACTCATGTGAGGTACTGATTGAGGAGATTTGTCAGCATGTTTCCACCTTCCACTTTCCACTTTCCTCATCACTGTCATCCTCACTTGGCATTTCAGGAGGCTCACCTGGTGGCACTGCCAGCTCCCCCTCATCAGGGATATAAGGGATGTCTCTCCTCAGGGCAATTTTGTGGAGCATGCAGCAGGCCACAATGATCTTACAAACCTTTTCGGGTGAATAGAGGAGGGCTCCACTGGATTTGTCTATGCAGTGGAATCTTGCCTTCAGAAGCCCAAAAGCCCACTCCACAACACGGCATGTTCTTACATGTGCCTTTTTGTAGCGGACTTCCCCTAGTGTAGTTGGGTTCCTCACTGGTGTCAACAACCAGGGATGGTTTGGGTAGGCAGAATCTCCAGTAAGGAAATGCGACATGCATGGAATCATGAGTCCAGAGCAACGTTTCAATACCAGCAGACATAGCATACATATACACATGACGTATGTGACTTACCAACCAGCCAGGCCCTTTCTGGGTACAGTCGTATCATCAGCTGGGGAACATCGCTGTTCCGCATGATGAAGGCATCATGGACTGAACCCGGGTACCAGACACTACCCGGGCACACACTTGAGAAATGTAGAGGTCCGCCAAACACACTACTTGGACAATGATGGTATGGAAGTTTTTTCCTGTTCCGATAGACCTATTCATTCCCATGCAGTGGAACCAGGGCTACATGGGTACCATAAATGGGACCTACAATATCTGGAATGTGTGCCAAACCCTAGGACACTTCTTTTAACATAGGCAAAATCCTCACATTGAGGGAAACAAATGTAGTTGTCCAGGTGCTTCAACATTGCTCAGGGAACATCCTTCAACACAACACTGAACATAGGCTGGGACATCCCAGCAGATAGGGACACTTTGTTTTGGAACTGCCATGTGGCCAGAAAATGCAACACTGTCATGACTTGTACTATGGGTGGTATACTATGTGTACTATGTACGGCTGACATCAGATCTGGCTCCAGCTGTTGACAGAGATCCATGATTGCCTATCCAGGTGGTACAACCGTATGACATGTCTATTCTCCATGGTCTTCAAGTCTGCTAGTGGATGGTACACAGGAGGGTGTCTGATCCTTCTCCTCCCTGGGTAACAATGTGAGACAAAAAGAAACAAGGCAATCACTCGATGTGTCCCTAGCAATCTGCATTATACATACAGAGGAGAAGGTAAGTGCACCATGTGCACACTTTTCTCTGGACCCCTACTTATTTCTTCTTTCATCATCCTAGGCTTTAGCCCAGTTTGCATGATTGTGTCTGCAAAGCCCTGTAAGTGCGGTCAGTGCGCATAAATTGTTGAATCAATGGGCATGTATCTATGTTAATTGATAAGTTTGTAGTCTAGAGACAATGTGGTGAGTGTGCATTGAGTGTTCCCTGAACCAACTTGTGTTTGCACATGTCTAGGTGAGGTGTTCTGACAGCCATCCCCAGCCTAATATTGCCACTAGATGTCTGTAATGTATAGTCACATGTGGTTGCATGACAGCTGTAGGGTTGAATGCATGTTGTATGTGTTGGTTGACCACCATTTATGCTCCTTCTGTGTTTGCGCAGTGATCTCTGGCCACATATGGCCTTGTTGGACTGTTGTTCTGAAGCAAAATAATGGCTCACTCTGCCCTTCGGCTCTGCACATAGGCAGTCAATGTATATTTGCTGTGGGCTACATGATGTACTGTGATGCATGTGATGTTTTTGGACATGGTGTATTATGTACAGCCTGCAGAGAAGGGGCCTGTGTATTGTCAGTCACTCCAGAACTGGACATATGGGCTGGCATAGGTTTCCATTTTCACAAGTGTGACATGGTGCCCACTCCCTGTATCCCTGGACAGCATGTGATGGGGCCAAATCATGCCTCACAGCCAATATGCAGCTTATTGAGGCCATGTCCACTGATTACCATGCAATTTGCATTGGGGGCAGGGTCAAACTCTGTGGCTGAGGTGCTCATATCTTATCTGACAATGTGTGTCACATAGCTTTGACCTATCTCTTGATGCCACTGCCCTCTCATCTCTTTCATCCAGCTCTGATGTGTCCAATGCATGCTCATAATATTTTGGACATTGTACATCTGCTTCCAGTGTGCTGTAGAGTGATGTGCCATGATATTGGATTCTGCTGTTATGGTTACGAGGCTGACCATGTACAATGCAGGGCCAGGTTCCTCCTTCAGTACCGTAGGTTTTGTTAACACACGTGTGTGGATGTTTGTCCGTAAATGTGGATGTGACACAGACCACCACCATCAGAACTAACAGGTGCCTGCATCTGGATCTCCACATGTTGACACAGGGGAAGGCTTACCTCTTTGTGTGCTCAACATGTCACACCCTTAACTGTGGTTGAAGCAGAATGGGTCTCTATGTAGGCTAGTTGTGGCATTTCAGGACCGTGTGCAGCAGGTGACATTTAGTGGTAGTAGATGTATTTGTGCGTTGTTTGCAGTGTGCTTTACCTGTCAACTGCCACATTGAGATGTGTTCCATTATGTTATTGGGTAATTTCATGTGATTAGCTCATGTCTCATCCAAGCCACTGATTTTCTACCTGGTCAGTGCAGTGCCTGAGCTGGAGAGTGTGTACACTGCTCCCTAATTTGAAGTGTTTGCAGTCATGTCCCTGAGTCCAATGCATGCTGTGTGCCACAGGTAGACAGAATGGCCAGACCCGGATGTAACTAACTAGGTGCTCCGACATGTATGTGACTCAGACATTTTGTATGGGACTTGTGGACATAATATTCTGTCTTGTCATTTGCATCCATGCAGGTAAACTCCCATCAGAAGAAAGGGATCTGGCGTGCCATCGCCAAGAAGGTGCAGACCCAGGGGGTCCACTGCCAGTGGATTGCCCACTGTCGGAAAAGATGCAGGGATCTGAGACACTGGGCCTGGAAGACCGCAGAGGCCCAGCTAGGGATGTCCTCCCAATGAGGATGGGGTGCCCATAGGACCATGACTCCCTAATGGCAGTGGCCTATCCGGCCTTGGATGGGCATTTAAAGCCAGCACAGCCGCCTCATGATTGAACCTTCTGCAGATGATTGAGTGGGGGACAGACTGTTCCCCCTGACAATGTAGCATGTATCACATGTCTTCTGGATCAAATTGGTGTGGACGTGCCATGTGTTTAACACTGGTGTACTCATTCATTTTGTAGCTGGGACCTAGGTATAAACCATGGTGATCCCTCAGTAGAAATGCCCAGCATGGAGCTCATATGACTGTATTTATTGTTCGGATATCTTGTTTTGACTGCCCTGGTGGTTATTACTTTCCACCAACAGATCACTCCTGACAAATTTTACAGTACAAAGGTAAGTAGGATATGGGTCATTGTCCCATGTCATGTGTCTGGGGATATGTGTAGGTTGACATCTTCAAACAAGCAGCAAGTTTTCTCCATTGTATATTGGGTGCTGGTGCCTCACAGCAGTCTGTGATGCATGGGTGTCCATCATACATGTGACATGACTTACATATTAAGTTTCGGCAGCGGTAGCATACTACTTTCCCTTGGTAAGTAGGGAATGTGCATTGCCAGGGTTTATGTGTCATCAGTGTAGCACACATACCTTGTGCCAATGTGTCTGCATGTGCTCCATTCCCACTAGGATACATATATGTGCAGTAGATGTATGGCATATGCTAGCCATGCACATGGGATGATGTTGTGAAAGTCTTACATGTATGTTCATTGGGTCCTGTTGTCGTTATGACACATCTGCAAAGATTGTCCAGTTACTGCAATGCCCTAGACAGGACTGTGTCACCATGATATGTTGTCAGACAGGAACATTAATGTCACATAGAATGTTTTAAATCATGTGGAACTGCAGTAGCTAGGACGGACATGACAGGTAGGGGCAGGTTGTTGATCCACATGATGATGATTTGTACTCTTGATATGGTATGATGGTTGTTGGTTCACAGCACCTCTGTGTTGTTTGGGAACTGTGCCCAGACTGTATGGTTTCATGATTGACTTGCAGTGATGCTGGCATGATCCACAGACAGATGCCATGGGTGTCATGTCTAATTTGTGGGTAGAGATGTAGATTGTCATTATACAATGACTTGGTTTCCTCCCAACAGTGATTGCTAGGTCTGTGGCCCACCTACCTGCACAGTTCAGTTGTCTACTACACCAAAACACAGATGTAAACATGAAAATGGGTGTGACACATTGGTGGGGGATATCCTGGGCCCAATAGGGCCATTCTTGTGTGTATTCGAGAGACATCTCCATTTTATTTGGCACCTAACTTCATTGTTGTTCCATGCAAGACCACATGTGGTGCACATCTGGGTGATCTTGCTACTACCTCCTTGACTACATTTTGAATGGTATGACTTGTGGAGTTGTGCATTATTGTGATGTTTCCATTGTGACATGGCTGATTCCATGTCACCTAATCCAGGCATGGCATGTTAGTACCTGTGTCGTCTGCCTTTCCTTACCAACATCACTTATTGTTGAGACATCATATTGGTGGAAGTAAGATGTGTGCATAGGCTAGTGTGGATGAAATTGGTAGGGTACCTGACAATGGTATCCAATTGGTGGCTACTGGTTCCATGTGGAGGGCTGCATGTGGCACAAGTTTGATGTGGAGTAGTCAACTAGTTGTGTAATGGTTAGTGTGGTAGCTGCACCTCATCCATGCTATTGTAGATATGTGTGACCAAGTTTAGCTCAGGTGTCATCTTTGTGATTCCAGATGTGATGCATAGTCTTGAATTGGCACATGATGGTGCCACTTTGCTGACACTTTATGCAGAGGCCACTTGACTTGTTGGTATGTGTTGTCTCCCAGACTTGTGATTGTTGTTTCATGATGTACATTTTATGAACTTACATCACCTTCTTTTGGCAGCATCAGCACCGGCAGGTGAAGGAGACGGAGCTGAGCCAAGTGGGGAAGAATCTGGCCACGGGACCTCAGGTCATGAGACCACAGACAGTAAGGGACCCAGTGGCCCAGAGTGCGAGGGAAGTGCCACGGAAGAGACCGAATATGGCTCAACATCATCAGATTCCTCCTCCAGTGGCCACTCCCCAGGGGGGGCGGTCCCTTAGGGGACCACCCCAGCACCATCTTTGTCTACCAGACCCCATTCTATCACCGCCCTCCCTTTTGCTCCCCACCCAGTGGGCCGGACCCGCTCACCCAAGTGGGTGGGTGTCTCCTTTGCCACAGACATCTCTGCCCCAGCCTCTATTAGCCCTGCTGCTCTCAGTGAGGAGGCTATTGACCTCTTGAGGTCAATCTATGTGGGTCAGACGGCCATCATGAATGCAATCTAGGGACTGATATGCCAGATCCAGCAAGACAATGCGTTCCTGGAGGGCATTCACGGTGCAGTCTCTGACCAACAGAGATCATTTCAGGCTCTGGCCTCCACACTGACATCAGCCAGTCACCCCTTGTCTTCCGTTCCTCCCACCTTCCTTTTCCCAGTCCAAATCCCCCTTCCCCAGCCCACCCAAAGCACACAGACAGACTTGCATGCATCCACCTCAACAAACAAGGCTAGTGCACATAAACATAAGCACCACAGAACACACCACCAGCATGCACACAAACCACATCTACCTGGAGACACAGCAACTGTCACGACTTCCTCTGACAACCCCCAGCATCACACACACAACATCTGGCACACCTATAGACACTTCATCACTAGTCACTGATCCAGCCACCACACATCATACCGGCAGACGGCGCCCCAGCAGACCCTCAGACATCCACCCCAGTCACCGTACCCGCAGACACTACAACCACACTCACACCTATATGCAGCACATCGACTATACCTGCAGTCACCACCCCAATAGACAATGGCATCCCCCAGCACCTCCACCCCGCCTCAGCCCCAAACACGATAACGCCCTAATTTACCCACACAACAACACCCACCACACACAAGCATGCCTCCCACAAACACGTACCCAAAACAGCCACACCTACACTTTAGCCAACTACTCCCTCAACCTCCAAATCCTGATCCCCTTCTGATGACCATCCCCCTGTGTCAAAGAAACTTTTCCTCTGTGAGCTTGACCTTACCCCTGTTCTTCCCACCCCCTACCATCCCCAAAAGGTCAGTTTCCCTCCTCAAAGCCATACCTTCCACCTCCAAGGCCACCCCTGCCCCCCTGCAAGCACCCATGCCCCTCCCCCGCCAAGAAGAAGTCAACCCCTCCCGAGAAGGTTGCCCCCCTCCCAGGCCCAAATCGAAACCCCCCTCCAAATCCCAAACCCAACCCACCCTCCCTCACTCCTCCCGATAATACCCGAGGTGCCTGCTTGCCCCCTTGATGCCCCTACCTGTTGAGGTTACATGGCAGTCAGATTCAAGTAGGGGCCCAACAATGTGCCTTTTGGGAGGACATTTTTTGACTGCTCTATTGCCTTGGACAGCAGGAAA
This sequence comes from Pleurodeles waltl, assembly GCF_031143425.1. NCBI lineage: Eukaryota > Metazoa > Chordata > Amphibia > Caudata > Salamandridae > Pleurodeles > Pleurodeles waltl. The sequence continues at coordinate 443,953,359 of NC_090444.1, forward strand.
ATTTCCTTAATAGAGCCAACCAGTCGTTGATCTTTTGGATACACTTTTGTCCTGCTTTTCCTTCCCTAGGTTCTATTCTTCCTGTTTGTGTGCCTGTAGTTGTGTGTGTTTGGGCTGCTTGCTGCTCCATGTGGTGTTTTTTGCAGTATGTGGGTTTCCGTGCAGTGCTGCTGTCGCCCAAGGGAAGGGTGTGTGTTGTAGGATGGGTATGGGTATGCTGCTGTAATGTTAGTGTCATGGCATTGTGTTGTGTGTGTAGTGGTATGTGTATCTTTTTGTAATGTGCGGTGTGGGCATGTATATTGAATGACTTGTCCCCTGATATGGCTAATGTCTACATGTAGTGTGTGTGTTCTTGAGTTCTGTCAGTGCAGAACAGGAGTGTGTTGAGTTGTGGTAGGTTGCTTTGAATTTGAGTGCACATGTGTCTATGTAGGTGTGAGTCCATTGTAGCTGGTTGGTGTAGGGGTATGTCTGATGGAGTATGAGTTGTGTGTGCTTTGTTTCTGTGCCCTTCCCCCACTGTGTGACTGTGCAAGTCTATTGATATTGGTATTGCTTGTCCCCGATATTCAATTGTGTGCAACTTCTGTGCACATTTGTTTGGTGCTTGTTCAACATGATATGTGTCCCAATGCAGCCTCCTTCCAGGTATGGTCCTGCTGCTCCAGTTGCAGCTGTGCTGGTGTTGCGGTGGTGCGATTTGTGCCTTTTGGACTGTGGGGGTCATATTGGTGGTGTGCAACCTTGTAATAGATCTGGTGGAAACGTGGTCTCCAGCGGCATGTTTATCCTAGACTGTGACGGACTGTGCTGTCTTCTATTTCCTTGTTCACCGAACTCATAATGTAACAGTCTGCACCAACCGCCATGGTGGTGATGGGTCCACCAAACTCCTAATGAGCCCCTTAATGTTTCCATGCCTACTAAAAATCAATGTTTCCTTCTCTAATGTAACCGGTGCTCATGTAAAGTGCTCCAATACCTTCGGTTGATGGGCGCATACACCTCAAAGAAACATCGATAACAAACAGTGAAATGCCTGAAACAACATACCACCATAGCAAAGAAAAAAGCGATAGAGTAGCTTCAAGTCGACGGGCGCAGACACCGCAAAGAAAACAGCGACATGCCCAAACAGCATACCACCACGGAGCACAAAGCAAAAGAAAAAAGTAGCGTACGACAGTAGGGTATATGGCCACTTGTGCAATAATCCATGTAACAGGGTCAGTCTCCAAGGCAGTGACAAAACAGCCTCAAGGAGGGACAAACACAAAGCATTTACCTAACAAACCAAAAGAATTTCGAAAGGTAAGCTAAGGATCCAATAAAAGTGATGGGCGTGATGAAAGCCAACAGAAATAGATTACAGCATATCGAGAGTCAGCGTATGCTAACTGCCTAGGCTCGACCTAAAAACAGATACTTGCAACCATTAACTGCTGCACATGACCTTTTATTTTGATGTTCTGGGGATGACAGACAAACCAGCCATGTACATTCATTACTGGTGTGGAGAACAGAAGTCACTATGGCTGCAGATAGTATTCTCATTTCTAAATGCCAGGTTTGCCAAGCTTTAGTATAAACAGCCCCGTTTGCTACTTCACTGCTAATAATGATCTGATTTTGAGATTTATAAAAAACACTGTCAAAGCATTAGTCCAGTCCACTGGTAAAGCTGATTGAGCTAACAGCGGTGAGTCGCCACAGCTTTAGTACGGTTGGTAAGATTTGCTCGCTGGTGAAGGGATAGGCTTTGGAATCTGCTGTTTTCAGTTTTAAACTTTACAGGAAAAAGTTGTCTGGGCTTGAAAGATTTTGTGCCCAAAATACATGTATAGACTTACTCACATGTAAAACTACACTTGCAAGTGTAAGTCTACACTTTTTTGCTATTTACCATTTCCAATTGTAGATTTACACCTAAGTACAGAACTCTGTAGCGGTTCCAGCAGGGTACTCACTCCTCAGATTAGATGTTCTGGGAAAAAGAGGCGGTGGACTAGCCATCATCTGTTGCTGCCTCTTTACAGCCCTATTTGCAGGACTCTCTGGTTCCCGGAAGCTCGAAGAGATGTCATTTAAACTTAAACTACTCATTCAATGGCCTACTTATATACTGTCCCCAGGGCCTAGTACAGTTTCCATTCAAAACATCAAGCAACTATTGGACACAAATGTTGATTCAGCCAACTTTACTATTCTCAGCTATTTCAATCTTCATCTGGAGAATGCCTTAAACAACACTCAGCCCACCTCATTGACCTGATGGATAGCTTGGGATTAGTGCAACTTGTCAATGGAACCACTCACGTGGCAGGATATTTTGATGGAATATTTTCTGACAATCCCCACCTCCAAACCTTCTCCTCTCTCCTTCTTGTATGGTCAGACCATCTGGCAGTCACGTTCAATCCTAAACATGCTCAGAACTCTTCCACCGCTACGTGCTCCCTACCCTCTGGGCCTTCTCTGCCATGGCATGCCAGTGACTCTGACCTTTTTTTTTGTCAAACTTCTTTTTATTAGTTTTTATCAACCACAAAGCATTGTGGTAGGTGGTACACAGTACTTCAATGGAGGACTATAACTTTATTTAGCGTTTCAGAAACAAATCATGTCCCCTATACTCTAAAATGCACGCTTAACAGAGCTATAGCAATGCCGACATGTATATATGTTCAAACAAACCTAAATAACAAAGGAAAAATTACAAGAACAACCAAGTAGGTGGAATAATGAGTCGCTTCTTTGATCTACATTTAATGAGTGTTTTTCCTTATTTAAAATCTGGAACAAGTACATTGCCTGCACACGGGTGAAACAGGCCACTAATGGGACTCCCTTAGAAAGGTAGCGTACCAAGGGACCCCATGAGTATTCAAAGTTTTTCAAGCTGTCCCGGAAAATGTCTGCCAACCTTTCCATTGTAAGTGTGCGCCACAGTCTTGCATGCCACTGGGTCAAGACCAATGCCTCTTTTTTCTTCCATGGAGCAGCAATTGCTATTTTGGCCACCCACAGACATAGCCACATTATTGTTTTGTTACTTATTTGGTATTTCAAAGACTCACCCGAGGCCTAAAAGCGCACATTCCAGGGTATTCGGGATTGGGTAACTCAATATAGTTTTAATGTGAGCCAAGATTTCAGTCAAAAAAGTCGTATGACAGGGCAATTCCACCAAATATGGTGAAAATCTCCTAAAAGCCCACATCCCCTTCAACAAAGATCTGAAGTATTGGGGAAAATCTTTTTCAGCTTACTGGGGTATAAATACCAACCTTTTAGTGACCCTCTCTTATTCCTAGGAAGTGGTTATGTTTTGGTAATGTTTTCCACTGCTCCTCCAATATTTTGTGTACTAAATTGTGTTACCAAAAGGCTACATGTCGGGGCTGTGGGTTGACTTGTGTTTGTATTAATAAGAAGTATAGAAAGGAGATGATGTCCCTAGAGGCCCCAACGCCCCTTACGAAGTGCTCGATTGGTGTAAGTTTCCTAGTGGCCGCTTCACAGAGTTCTGACTGTAATACCCAATGTTTCACCTGTAAGTAGTGAAAGTGTTCTGGACTTGGGAGGTAATAGTCCTGTTGACAGTGTTCAAAGGTCAGTATATCACAGTTGTGGAAAAGATCAGACACAGTGAGTCACCCTCCCTCCCTCCAGGCATCAAATGGGCTAGGGTGAGTGGTTGGGTGGAACACCGGCTTGAAATGGATCGGGGTGAAAGGTGATGGGAAGGTTGTTCATTTAGCTGACTTGTTCACCCAGACCATAAGAGCTGTTCTTGTAGGAGTGCTTAAGTAGGCATTCCGAGGATGGGTTGCTTTTAATTTCCAAAATATATCCCAAATGACTCTCCCCAATGCTGCCCTGTCCATGTGAAGCCAGTGTTTATCTGATTCATGTTGCGACCATTCAAAGATAACCAGCAACTGGGCTGCTTTATAGTAGAGGTGAAGATCTGGTAATGCTATCCCCCCCTTTTCTTTTGGCTGTCTCAGTACTTTGTAAGGCAATCAATCCTGTTTATTTTGCCATATAAAGCGTGTGAGTATAATATGTACCTTTGGTAAGAATTCTCAGTCAAGAGCAATGGGGAGGTTCTGGAAAAGATAGAAATTTTGGTAGGACCGTCATCTAAATGGCATGTCTTCTACCTAACCATGACAGATATCAAAGGAACCATTACTTAAGATCCTCTTTTAATTGTTGCAAAGTGGAGGGTAGTTAGCCTGGAACAAATTCAAAAGTATTTGGGTGATCTTAATGCCCAGATATGTGTGTTCTTTTTTTGCCCATTGGAAAGGAGTTGTATTTACTAGGGCCATCATCTCTGAGTCACAGAATGTTACATTGAGCATGAAGGACTAATCAGTTTAACACACAGGCCTGCCACTCCTTCAAAAAGCTGTAGCTCCTCTTATAGTGTCAATATATCATCTGCAAATATCAATATTTTGTGTTCCATTTGCACTTATAGATGGTGTCGCTCATATCTTTGCTGCTAGGGGCTCCATACTAAGTGCAAACAGCAGTGGTGACAAAGGACACCCCTGTCTCGTCCCACCTCCCAGATGAAATAGTTCTGAGCTGACGCCATTGACCAGTACTCTCAACATGAGTGTGGTATAATTAGCTTTAATCATGGCAACAATGGCCTCACAGATACCAAATTATCTCAATGCCAACCAGTCAAACCCCTTTTTGGCGTCTAAGCCCAGAAGAAGAGCTGGGTTTTATTTCTTAGTGACTTTCTCAATCAGGTGTATAACCCTCCTTACCATATCATGTGTTTGTCGGCCCTTCATAAAGCCAGACTGATCGGGGTGCACCAAGTACGGCATCATATCCGAGGCTAACATTTTTTAATACAATTTAGCATCTCAATTATGGAGGGCGATGGGCCTATATGAGCCACAGTAGCAGTGGTCTTTCTCTGGTTTAGGCAAGACTATGATAGTGGTCTTGCCCATGGTAGGTGTGACTTGTTCTCCCCCTGCAATGTAGTTTAAAAGGGATGTGAGATGAGGGACCAGGTCAGAACTAAAGGTCTTTTGGAAATGAGTGGCTAGTCCATCCTGTCCTGGGGATTTATGGAGTTTGAGAGCCTCAATTGCCTTTTGTACTTCATCCTCGCTAATTGGCCCTTTTAGTTGTTCATTTTGTTCTGATGTTACCTGTAGGAGGTCGATCGTTTTAAGGTAGTCCAGCTGGGAGTGTGTATCAGAGTGGTCTGCCTTGTATAGTGTCTCATAAAATGTGTCAAACACCCTCACTTTCCCTTTTTTTGAGATCACTAGTTACCCTGAGTCATTAATTATGCCACCAATGTATTCCTTTTCCTGGTTGACACATAGCTGCTTTGCCAGATGAGACCCCACCTTATCGCCATGCATATACGATGTTTGCTTTGGAAGCAAAATCATCAATTCAGCCCTGTTAACGTATATGGTGTTAAGCTTACCCCTTAATGCTGTCACCTTGCACTGGAGAGTCAAAGTTGGAGTGGTCTTGTGCCCTTCTTCTAATATTTTCAATTCCTCTTCCAGTGTCACCCATTCCCTCTTCCTTTGTTTATTGAGTGCAGACATCAATGCCACACATTTACTTCTTATTACTGCTTTAAATGTTTTCCAGTTGTTAGATGGTGAGTGTCTTGGGGGTGATTTATTTGAAAAAATTCCCTAATGACCTTCCGCAGGTCGTCACGTAGCAATTTATCACACGTTAGTGCACTAGGGTAAAACCAACGTTTATGTTTAGGTGAGGGGTTATCCCAACCTAAAGATACTGAGATTGGGGCATGATCAGATAGTATGATTGGATGGATAATTTCCCTCATCTAATCATGATTAAGTGGCTGACTGAGAAAGACATAATCTAGGCGGGAGTATGTTCGGTGAAAAAAATATAATCTTTCGCGGTAGGGTGTAGTGACCACCAGGTATCTATCAGACCAAGATCCAGTACTGCTTGCTTTAATGCTTTAGTGAAGCTAACTTTCGGGAACCTGTGTGGATGGGAACTGTATATTCCTGAGTGCCACGTAAGGTTAAAGTCTTCCATTAAAATTATTTTGCCTTCTGCAAATCCTCCAACTAGATTCAGTAGAGAGTGCACAAAGGCACCCTGATTATTGTTGGGTGCATAGGCTCAGGTAATTGTGCAGATTTTCCCTCATATTTAACCTTTAACTACAACCACCCTCCCTCCTCTATCTGTCTCATACCCCACTGGCTGGAACTTTATAGAGGAATGGAATAATAGTGTGACAACATTGTGCTTCGTAGACGCGAGAACTTAGAGATCAAGGGGTATGCCCTGTTTATCAATCTGTGATCTTCAGCCCTTTTAGAATGTGTCTCCTGCAATGCCACTACTTCAAAGTGTTGGTCAAGCAGATATTTCCATAGTTTTGCTGCTTAGCTGTGGGTTGAGGCCCCTTACGTTCCAGGAAAGCATAGTAATCACCATGATGTTGGTTGACCTCCTCCTCCCTGCTCCTGAGGTCTCAGCATTCCAAAAGATTTTATCTCCCAATCACACTCCTCCTCCTTATGTGGTCCCCAACCACCCCTCGCCCAAGCACTGCTGCTCCCCTTTGCAGCACATTAAAACACTCCAGATCCACAATAGAAATCAATCAATCAAGGCATTTGTAAAGAAAGACATACATTTACCTGTAAGTAGTAACACAACAATCTGAATACTTGAACTGATGAGATTATTGTCCGTTATCTAGGAATACTAACATTGTGATAGGCGATTCGGTCAGCTATCGCTACCATGGCATAATTATTCTTAATGAAGGTAAGGAATTTTTAAGGTTACGTGGAGCCCTTTGGGTTGTGTCTTTGCATCTCTCCGGGTGTTGTAGCATTACTTCCTCATGACCCAGCTTGCTAGTATACTAATGGAATGTACCTTCAACGAAATTATGTTTCTGGGAGGTGGTTTTCTTCTCACCTCCCCCATTCTAGTGGGCTCAGAAAAGGCGAATACCACCCTGACCCGACGTCGGAGGCATGGACAGTGCATCTTTTATAATTTCTTCTGATATCTTGGGTGTCACTGTGATAGCCAGGGACCTTCGCTCCGTATCCCTTTCGCAGCCTGCCTTGCCGCTTCCGTGTCCTCTTGTGAGTGTTTCAGTTCGGATCTTGGTAATTCCAATAGTGTCAGTGCCTCCTCAAGATCTGTGATGTGGTGTGTTTTATTATGCAGCTCAAAGACGAGGCCGAATGGGTATGTCCATCAGTACTTGATATGGTCCTGTCTCAGTTTTTCAGAGTCCGGTCTAAACTGTGACAGCGCGCAAGGGTCGCTGGGGCAATGTCTTGGTAGAGGGAGCATGTGTCTCCTTGAAATGTTACGGTGTCTAGCTTTGGGTTGCTTGCAGTATGACCTCTTTCACTTTGAAGGAGTGCTATTTAGTTAAAATATCCCGGTGGCATGCTCTATCGCCTATTAGTGGTCCTCCAACTCTGTGCATTCTATCTAGTTTAATTTTCAATTGCTTGTGGCCGAGCACCATGAAAACAGGCCAAATATGAAGGCCACCAGATCTGTGCCCTCTACTCCCTCCTCCAGGCCCCTTACCCATATATTATCTTGTCTAGACCTGTTCTCCAAGTCTTCCTGTTTAAGGAGTGTTGCCTGCAGCTGCTGATGGAGGGAGCGAGTGAGTTCACCCATCCAGTCCGTGCTTTGTTCTACATCAAGTGTTTTAGTTTTAATGTCCTGAACTCTTGTGTCCACCAAGTCTATGTCCCCTTGTAAAGTGGTCAGTTTACTTTTGCGGTCTACTCTTAGTGCCTGAGGGGATGTGGCCATGTCTGTTTTAGGTTCCCCTCATAGTTCCATCTTGAACTCACAAAGTGATGATAGGAGATCCTCCTTCATCAGAGACATGGTGCCACCTCTATTCCCGGACAGGCCTACGATTTGTTTTTCTGCTGGGGCAAAATATCTGGACACTCTGTTGCTCTGTGACCGGGTGGTGGAAGCACTGATTTATGAAATAATAATTAAAAGGCTGAGATAAGAACTTCCTGGAGTGCGATTACTAATTTTGTTGAAGAAATATATATATATATATATATATATATATATATATATATATATATATTTACTAAAAAAAAAAAAGGTTAAACAAAGTTGAAGCTTATATTTGCTGTGGTCAAAATTACACTGTGATGTAACATGAAGTTGAACGCTATTGATTTACCCTATGTATTCATAGTAATACAATATGAACCTTAATCCTTGATATTAACCCTATGTTTTCAGTGTGATTTAAACACTGAATTGCGTTCCTCCCTCTACTAGCACAGTACAATGATTAACCCATGAATATCTGGAGAATCTTATTCCCGAGAGTTTGTTATTATTGCTGCCTATATAAATGTCTATGAGTCGAGTGAGTCAGCTTCTTGGAAAATCTCATCAAAGTAAAACACACAAGATATCCACTGAACATCAAGGAACATCTAGGTAGGATAAATTGAGGTGAGGAGGGACTAATCTAGGATCACAGTGGGACTAGTTATACATGGTATAGGAGGTTCAAGGCTCTTATTTAATTACAGATAATCCACATCATTTCCAAAACTACCTAGAGAGGGAGAGCCATCAAACGCGGGAAAGGGGACCCCCAACAGGTACATCTAGCTTGCACATCACAGATTAACAGAAGAGTATGCATGGGTTATGAGATATTAGGTATTTGACTGATGTATAATTTATCATAGGAAAGACCTGCTCTTCAAGAACCATCACTAGGCGTCTGGATCCAGCCCTGCGACTCCATTGTCTCTCTCCTTCTCTCATCCATCTCCTTTCCCCTGGGACATTGCAGTGCTGATCATGTCTATTTAAGTGGGAGGCATGCAACGTTTAGGTGGAATTGGGAACAACCAGCTTGGTCAACATTGTGTGTCCGTGGGACGAACAGGTTAGTGCTTGACAGTACAGCAACTCCACATTTAAATTCCCACCCACACACAATGGGTGCTCAAGAGGTTTCCCTAGCTGATTTGGCATACATGCTAATGAGTTTGCAACGCTCTTCAGCCCATACTTGAAACCGAACTGCCTCCTTAAGTAAACCTGCATTCTTTGGAGCAAGACTTCAACCATTTCAAGTGGGGGGCTGTTCGAGAACAATCACCAAATAATACCTCCATAATTCAGGTCACTACACCATTTCCATTGCCATTACCGCCCCCAGAGCACTATACAGGGGATCCTGCTAAGTTCCCTATATTTTTAGATCAATGTCACCTTACATTTTTATGTCAATCAACCTCTTTTCCCGATAAAGTGGCATTTGCTCTCTTGTATTTCGCCGGCACTTCTGCCTCGTGGTCTATTCCATTAGAGGAATGGTATGATCCGTTATTGTTTGACTATCAGGCCTTTAAAACTGAAAAGTTCGATAAACATACATTTATCCAAGCAGCAGACTCAGAACTGCTCAATCTAAAGCAAAGTAATAGGGATTTGCTGACATACACAACTGTCTTTAATAGACTGGTGTCTGAGAATGATTGGCTGACAGAGAAGAAGTGGTCCTTGTTTTATAGAGGGTTAAATGATGAACGCAAGGATCTTTTAACTCAAGTAGTTAATCCACCTGACTCTTGCGAAGAGCTCATTGATTTAGTGGTCAAATTGGATCACCGGTTGTCGTTAGAGATGAAGTGACAAGGGTCCCACCGACCATAGGTTGTTGGTGATTAGAGATAAGAAACAAGACAGCAACAAAGGCGTTAATAAAGGTGATCTGAAGCAAATCAGTACTGTTAGGGGCCCACTTACTAAAGAAGAACAGCAGCGAAGACACAACCAAATGTTTTGTCTGTATTGCGGAAAAAAAGGGTCACTTTTTGAAGGATTGTACTGTTAAGCCTAAGAAATAGTCTGTATGGGCCGAAAGCTCTGAAAGGGAAAGGTTTGAGGGAAACTGGAACACCTGACTACTGTGAAGGCTAGTTTTTCGGGTGTGAAAAGAACAGAAGTCTCCCATTTTTTGGCTCAAATTAGCTCCCAGATAGAATTACATTACTTATATATATCTGCACAGATGGAATGGTCAGCTTCAGACCACCCAGTTCTACTCAAACTGCTGGTGGATTCAGGGGCCACCGGGAATACCATGGATATTGCCTTTGCAAAACAACCTGGGGTACCACTTCAGCTTAAAACCAGTCCTGATGTAATTACAAGTATTGATGGTACCCCTTTGTCCTGAGGCCCGTTACCTAAACTACAATGTGCTTATACTCTAATCATCGTGAAATCATACAATTTGTTTTGATATGTGCCCCTTAATTCAATACCTTATTATGAATTCCATGGCTACGAAAACATAATTCCACCATAAACTGTGTTACACAAAGTGTTACCTTATAGTTTCACTTCCGTAAAGACCACAGTTGAGCGGAGGCCCTATCAGATAAAGGTATTGCTTTAAGTGAAGGTAATGACCCCCATTATCTTTTAGGGGGTTTATACACCGTCACCATTTTAACAGATCACAGGAACTTAAAATCCCTCAAGTCCGCATGTGCTTTGTCTAGGCAACAGTTGAGTTGGTCCCAATTTTTTTTGGGGCACATTGGGGGTCATTCCGACTCCCGCCGGCGGCGGTAATTGCACGCCCAGCGGGAGCCGCCGAATGACCGCACCGCGTTCAAATGACCGCGGCGGTCATTCTGAGTTTCCCACTTGGCTGGCGGGCGACCGCCAGAAGGCCGCCCGCCCGCCCAGCGGGAAACCCACTTCCACGAGGATGCCGGCTCCGAATGGAGCCGGCGGAGTGGAAGGGGTGCGACGGGTGCAGTTGCACCCATCGCGATTTTCAGTGTCTGCAACGCAGACACTGAAAATCTATGTGGGCCCCACGACACCCGTTCCCGCCAGCCAGGTTCTGGCGGTGAAAACCGCCAGAACCAGGCTGGCGGGAAGGGGGTCGGAATCCCCATGGCGGTGCTGCTTGCAGCGCTGCCGTGGAGGATTCCTTGGGGCAGCGGGAAACCGGCGGGACACCGCCGGTTTCCCGTTTCTGACAGCGGCTGTACCGCCGCTGTCAGAATGCCCATGGAAGCACCGCCAGCCTGTTGGCGGTGCTTCCGCGGTCATTGGCCCTGGCGGTCCATGACCGCCAGGGTCAGAATGACCCCCATTGTTCTTATTAGCTTTTTTGGAATATTTAAAGCACAATTTCAAGTGCTACGTCACCATACAATCAAATCATCAAGCAATATGAGTAGCTATTAGACTGTACAGTTTCATGAAAGTTTAAAATCACATATGTTTCTGCATATTGCTTAAGTGGTACAAAGTCTATTCAACTTCTCTTATGATGTTTGATATTCCGGGATGCCTCAAATGTACTTGAAAACAAACAATTAAAAAAAAAAAAACATTTAAATATAACTTTCAAACCCTAAAGGATGATCTTCAAGTGAAGCAGTGATGAGTGGAGTCATGGCGCGTTCTATTGTATATGGTGGCAGGGAAGAGTCTCAGTTATACCATAGTGCAGGACTGAGAACAGCTATGTCATATGTGGAATGAAAGTAGTGCTCGTATGCGGGTGGGGCAGGAGAACAGCCGCAGGCCCTGCTAAAGGAAATGGTCAAGCGGTCCCCAAATGTATTCCAAGCATTTTGTGGCATAGTGCTGCTAGTGTCATTTTAGCTGCTCCCAGACGGAGCCACATAACGGAATGGTTACCTATAGTTTGGTGTTGAGGGCTGGCGAACAGATCCTCAAAAGTACCAGATCAGGAGTAGCCAGCACTGGATAGCCCAGGATTTCCTTAGTCTGAGCTAGGATTTCTGTCCAATGCGGTCGGATGATTTGGCAGTCCCACCAAATGTGTTGGAAGTCTCCTAAGAAGACGCAACCCCTCCAGCAATGATCTGTGGTATTCAGAAAGATCTTTTGAAGTTTTGCCGAATATATGTACCAGTCGTAAAGCACTTTGTAGCGTGCTTCACTTAGACCCACCGATCGGTTAAATTTTTGTATGTCTGACCACAGTTTTTGCCATTGTCCCTCAGTGATCGGTTTTCCTAGGGTATTCTTCCAGAACATAACATAGTGGGGTATATGGATCCGTGTGGTAGATTGTACAAGGGAGTATAAAAAGGTAATGTTGACCCGTGTGACCCCCTACTCTTTCTACGAATTGTTCTATAGGGAGAATTTCCCTGGTTGCAGCTCTTGTACTAACGGTGTGAGCACCAAATGCTTTATTTGAGTGTAATGGTAGATCTCAGAGACAGGCAAGTGAAAGTTGCGGCAACAGTTCTCAAAAGGAAGAATGTCCTCACCATGAAGCGTTTCAGATATAGTGAGACATCCGCCCTCCTGCCAGTTTTCAAAAGGACCTTGATGGAATGCTGGTTGAAAGGCCTCGTTATAGTGAATAGGCGTGTGGGGGGATGGGAATGTCGTTTTTCCGTTCATGCATATTACCTTATCCCACACAGTCAGCGTGGTTGCCGCCGGTGTACTTAAAAATGCATTTTTAGGCTGGTTGTTTTTGGGCTTCCATAATACATCCAATATTGTCTTCCCCAATACTGCTCTGTCCATGTGTAGCCATTGTTTCTCTGATGCTTTAAGAGACCACTCTGCTATGATTCTTAATTGGGACGCTCTATAATAGTTTACAAAGTTTGGCAGTGCCATTCCTCCCGCCTATCAGGAACGTGTTAGTAATTGATGTGAGAGACGTGCTCTGCGGCCTTGCCATATGAAGTTTGTCACCATGGAGCGTATGGTTGGAAAGAAGCTGCTTTCTAGTTCTATGGGGAGTCCACGGAAGAAATGTAAGATGCGGAGTAGTACTATCATTTTGACTACCTGAATTCATCCTATCTATGTTAAGTACTGTGGAGCCCATCGCTTGAAGTCTGCCTTTAGTTGTCTTTAGAGAAGTGGATAATTTGCTTTATATAAGTCTTTAATTTTGGGGGTAATCTTTATGCCCAGGTGTGTGATTTCCCTTTCCCGCTTTGGAAGGGAGACGTGGTCATTATGTCCTCCATCTCCATCCTTGGGACTGTAAGGTTAAGCAAGAAGGATTTACTAAGGTTAACCTTAAACCCCGCCACTGTCTTGTAATTTTTTGTAATTCGATTTGTAAGGCTTAAAAGAAGTTTTAGGAGCGGTGAGGGACAACAATACATCATCGGCAAACAGGGAGATCTTATGCTCCTCTGAGCCGAAGTGGAGGTCGCGTATGGAATGGTGTTCCTGTATTTTTGCTGCAACTGGTTCAATACTCAAGGCAAACAATGAAGGGGACAAGGGACATCCATGTCTCGTACCACGGGATAGTCCGAAGTATCCAGATATCACCCCATTCACCAGTACTCGGGATTCAGGGGATATATAATTGGCTCTAACCATACTGATAAAGCATTCACCAACTCAAAACTTGTGCAATGTCTGGAAAAGAAGGTTCCAGTCCACTCGGTCGAAGGCTTTTTCAGTGTCTAGTGCTAGTAGTATTGTGAGGATATCCTTTTTGTTGGCCTTCTCAATTCAGTGTATCACCCCTCTCAGGTTATTATGAGTCTGCCTTCTTTTGATAAAGCCGGATTGATCCGGGTATATTATATCTGGTATGAGGTCATCTAGTCGTGTGGCTAAGATTTTTGTTTATAGTTTAGCATCAATGTTGAGTAAGGCAATAGGCCTATAAGAGGCAGATAGTTGTGGTTTTTCCAAGGCTTCGGGAGAATCAAAATTAGTGATTCCCCCATGGTAGGAGTCACTGCGTGAGAGTCTGCGATATAATAATATAATTCCGTCTAGGATAGACTGAACACTGAAAGTTTTATAAAAGTGTGCACTGAGTCCATCTGAAACCTGGAATTTACAGAGTTTGAAAGTGTTTATTGCATTCTGTACTTCCTTGGTAATGGGGCCATTTAATGTGTCATGGAAAGCTGGGGGGACCTGAGCAAGGGTAGCAGCCTCTAGGTAGGCACCTTGGGCTTCTGGGTCTCTGCAGTCTGCAGTATATAGTTGTTGATAAAATTGTCTAAATGCCTCCACTTTTCCTTCTTCGGTCTAGAGTATTGCCCCTAAGTCCTCTCTAATTTGGCTTATTATGTTTGTTCCTGTCTAACCCTCAATTGTTTCACTAGATGTGTTCCTATATTGTTTCCTTGTTCATATGTGGTTTTCTTTAAGTGAAGAAATGTTAATTCTGCTCTCTTTGCATATATAGCTTTACGTTTGCCTCTCAATGCCGTTACCTTTCTCTGAAAGGATAGAGAGGGGGAGAATGTATGTTCCCTTTTTACTTGTGTCAGTTCAGCTTCTAGAGTTAGGTGCTCTTGGGTCTTTTGTTTGAGGAAGGTGGACATCAAAGATATGCATTTAACCCCGGATTACTGCTTTGAATGCGTCCCATTTGTTTTGAAGTATTCCCAAATTGCTTTACGAATCTAATCTCTGAAGAGACAGTCCCGCGCCAACACAGCTGGGAAATACCACTGACGCGCCTTTGGGGTTGAGGGGCTCCAGTCCAGCACCACTTCCAATGGGGCATGATCCGAGATGGCCATGGGGTGAATATTGGCTTGTATTATCGACTGTCGTAGGTGTTGGCTAATGAATCTATTCTAGAATAGGTTCTATGCGAATGGGAGAAGAAGGTATAGTCTTGTGTTGTGGTGTAGTTACCTTCAAGCATCCAGCATGCCTAGTTGACGTAGAGTCTATTTAATTTTCTTTGTGAATATACTGGCCTGTGTCCGATGTTGATGTGTACTATCTACTGTGCTATCCCAGACAATGTTAAGATCCCCCATCAGTATTATATCCCCTTCTGAAAAGCTCCCCAAGGACAGGAGAGACACAAGAAACTCCGAGTGGCCAGAGTTTGGTGCGTATATTGTTACTATGGTGCATTATCTACCCTCTATCCATCCCTTAACCATCATTATCTGTCCCTCTTTGTCAGATTTGGTTTCTGTAACCTGGAATTTTAGTGAGGTATGGAGTAGTATTGATACCCCATTGTGTTTAGTGGTGGCTGATGATTTATAGATCAGGGGATACATTTTATGTTGCATTCTATGATCCTCGCTACATTTTCAGGTGAGTTTCTTGGAGGGCCACTATATCTAGGTGCCTGTCAAGAATATATTTCATACTAGCTGTATTTTCGCTGGGGAGTTCAAACCATTGATGTTCCATGTCAGTGTATTAAGAACCATTTAAAAGTGAAAGAAAGTAGATTGCTTATTGTCTCCCTGACCATTCCCTTGATGCCCTTCCCTTCCCTCATCTCTCCATTCCCCACCCTCCTCCTCCCGCTCCCTCCCCGTCCCCGCCACCCCCCACTCTCCGACCATCCAAACAACAATACAGTATTGAACAAAACAAATCAACTAGAATTGAGGGCAGTATATCCCTCCGAAATCTTTGAGTCGATTAGTTCTGCAAGTTGGTTGGGCATTGTGACTCAGGTCCCCCACCATTTCTACAGATTTGTATTTTGAGCATATGTTAATAGTCAAGGTCTAATATAATTTGTATCTTATCGGCGGTCCCCCTAATCTCCATCACCGATCAGATCTCCCCCTTGTGCAGCCAGTGCACAGCAATTGTTGTGCTGGTCTTAGCATAGCCCCTAGGCCTTTGACTTTAGTAGGTCTTAGCCTCTGTGTCTGGCACAGTATCTCAGGTGTGTTAGGTCACTTTATGTTTCGAACAGTCTTAGGAGTAGTTCATCTCTTACTGTCTCTTTTTCTCCTCTGTTGAGTACGCCAGTCTCCTGTTGTTGAATCAGCTCTGGGGCTTGATATAGCCCCCTCCACTCTGTCCTCCATTTCTTGTGGTAATGCAGAGGAAAGACCCAGCACTGATGCAGCTTCTTCATAGGTTGAACAGTGATGCTGCTTACTATGGAGTTCAAAGGCTATGCCAAAGGGGTAGGTCCAGCGATATTTGATTAGTGTTTTGTCGAGCGCTACTGTTACAGGTTTAAATTGCATACGTCATGCCAACATAGCAGGAGCGATGTCATTATAAATGGAGCACGTCGCTCCATGGAAACTTCCTGTGTCTTTTGTTCATGCTGCTCTTATTATTCATTCTTTGAGTTTAAAGGAATGCTATTTTGTTAATACATCCCTTGGTCTTTTGCTCCCACTCTGTGGACTCTCTCCAGTTGCACCTCTTGGTTCCCATCGCCTAAAATGTCCGGAAATAGGCCAACCACAAACGCCTCTAGGTCCAGCCCTTCCACTCCTTCTTCCAGGCCTTTCAGTCGGATGTCCTCCCACCGGGATCTATTTTCCAAGTCTCCACATTTGAGTAGGGGTGTTTGAAGTTGTAACTGAAGATATTTCGATGTCTTCTCCATCGGCTGCAGACGTCATTCTAAGTCATGATGTTTCGTTTCTAAGTCCATCGTTCGTTGACCCACTAAATCAATGTTTGTTTGTATAAGGTCAGATCAGTGTTGATCTCTGTTTTGAATGAGTCAAAGGAGGCTGCTATGTCTACTCTAAGTTCTTCCCTCAATTTGGATTTAAAGTCACTCAGTGAGGAAAGGAGGTCCTCTTTGGTGAGCTTCATATTCACGCTTGTGGGGCAGGCTTCACCAGTCGTCCTTGCCACTGTCAAGGGGAAGTAATTAGACAGTGAATTGCTTTGATTCTTTTTTGGTGGCATATGGTAGGATATATCTCCTGATAACTGGGGCTTCTGTGTGGGTATGTGGGATATCTCTGAAATTCTGTCACTCTTAGTCCCCCTCTGGACCTGTAGGAGTTATTGATTTTGTTTCTTATGTGATGATTTCCCTTTGAGGCAGCTTAGCGGTGTGGTTATGGTTTCCCGTTATTTTCTGAGCCGATCTTTATTGGGCACCATCCTAAGATCAGGCATTTTAGAAAAGTCAGGCATGCCTTCACGGGGATCCAATCTGACCCGAATAGTCTTATCTTCTTTCCCACCTTCTCCCTCCGTACCTGTCTTTTCTCGGCCTTCTAGCTAGCTTTGTGTCACTTTGCTTCTCCCGAGGCCCGGTCCAAGGTCCTCCACTGCCACTTCTCCGTGAGTCCTCTGCTTATGTGTTATGCCGGCTGGTTCCCCCAATGCATGTATTATTGTCTTTACTGTATTGCTGACTCGTACTGCTTCCTAATCATTGTTTACGCACCCTTCTCACCTCTTGCTGCCCTTTAATGTGGTCTCAGCCTTCTCAGCTCTCCCCGCTGTTCCTCCTGGTCACCATGTTGGGTTAGGCCTCTAAGCTTCATCACATCTCTCAAGGTCGTATTGTCAATATTTGAACTCGATCACCAGTTGTTTTATGTCACTCTCCTCTCATCCTTTGTCTGATGTGGAGGCCGGCCGGGAGCCTTCGTTTTGCTGTGATCTGTAGGATAGTGAGCGGAGACGCTGCGGATCTCGTCCGCCTGGCCATGTTGCTTGGCCCCACCCCGGTCCCAATTTTTTAATGACTATGACTTCCTTATCCAGTTACAACTAGGTCGTAAGAGTGGAAAAGCTGACACACTTTCTAGACTAGCTCACACCATTACAGAACAAGTGGAAAAGCCACTCTTTATTGTTTCATCAGACAAGGTAGTTGGGGCCACCAACCTTGATTCGAAACTCTTACAAGAAGTGCAGTGAGAACAAGAAAGTACGGTAGCCATAGAAACTCTGCAACACCACACTACAGACATTACTAACCGCGGGGATTAAAGTATGTACCACAAAAGTTATACCTACCCACAAAAACACTACAAGACAAAGCTTGTGAATGATGCCATGTTAGTAAACTTCTTGGTCACCCAGGCGAGAAAAAGACTCTAGAAATCCTTCAACAAAATTTTTGGTGGTCATCCATATCCAAAGTCGCAAAGACCTTTGTAGCAAATTGTGTGACCTGTGCCCAAGGGAAGAGTTCTCATCAAGCCCCTGTTGGTCTTTTGCAACCCTTACCAACACCACCTGTGCCGTGGCACACAATATCTTTAGATTTTGTAGTAGAATTACTAAAATCTCAACACAGAGTCTACAACTGTTCTAGTTGTGGTAGATCATTTGACCAAGATGGCACACTTTATTCCTCTATAAGCCTTGCATTCGGCTATACAATTAGCTCAAGCATTCCTACAATCAATAGTCTGTTTACATGGTCTTCCTTCAGTAGTCGTGTCTGACCGAGAAACACAATTTGTGTCCAAATTTTGGAAAGGCCTTTGTTAGGAATTAGATATGGATGTCCACCTGTCATCAAGTCATCACCCACAATCAGATGGAGAAACCGAAAGAGCTAACCAGTGTATCTCCTAAGCTCAGAAGTAGATTGGGCTGAGTGCTTGTGGGCAGCCGAATGTGCATACAAAATGTATTCACTGAATATTCACCTTTTTACTGCATGTATGGATATTACCCTCAAATGTTGGAATTGAGTGCAGTACCTGAGTTAACCATTCCCACGTGACAAGACTTTTTACTCCAATTGAGTGACATTCAAAAAATGCACAAGACAATCTAAAACTAGCAAAGCAAACATACAAAATATATGCAGACAAAAAAAGACATCAGGGACCAAAGTATGAGGAAGGACAAAAGGTTTGGTTACCAACTAAACAATTCAATTTGGAGGGTGCATGAAAGTTTCACCCAAGGTTTGTGGATCCTTTTATCATCATCAAAAGGATTAGCGAGGTGGCAGTGAAACTAGAACTTCCCACTTCTCTATCAATTCATCCAGTGTTCGACATCTCCTTATTAAAACTGGTAGCAGAATCTATGCATTGCCCAAAATGACCTCTTCCAATCCTAGTGAATACTCAACCAGAGTATGAGGTCAGGGCCATACCAGACTCTTAACAAATACATAACAAACTTTATTATATATTGGACTCGAAAGTTTATGGGCCGGAAGATCTTCAATGGGACCTGCAGGACACGCACATGCTCCCTGATTGGTTTGTCAGTTCCATCATCGATACTCCGACAAACCAAAACCAATTGGGAGGATCTTGGGAGGGGTGTACTGTTGGGCCTGCAAACCCAGATATGACCCAGTAAAAAACTTCTGAGGTGATCATTTGCCTTTGCAGGGACTAATGCTTGTTTACAGAGACCAATGCATGTTTGCAGAGACCAATGCTTGTTGGAACTAATGCTTGCTAGAGACCAATGCTTGTTCAGGAATATGTGTTTCACAAGTCTCCAGCATCCCTATGACTCAAACTGGGTGTGGATCCCTATGACTCAGACTGGGTGTGGCTAGATGCAGCAGATATTTAAACCACATTCGGTCTGAGTAAATTGCTTGCTGTAAAGGTCACCGGCTGCAGAGAAGGAATCTATGCTTCTCTGCATTTGATCTTCACATTCTGTTCTGTCCAGTATCTTGGAGGGCCCTTCTGGAAGAAGAAGAGACCAAGGGAATTGACCCTTAAAAAGGCGGTAACCCGCTCTGTGCGATTTAAGAACATTTATTGCTAAAACTTGATACTTGCTGACTTGAAGCTTAATAAGCAAATGTTCCAGGATGTGTTGCACCTCAAAGGGCACATCTTTGGTTTTTAAGGTCATTGGCATGTTCACCGCTTGTCATGCTATAACACTTTTTGTAGTTGCTTGCATTATACCACAGAAAGAAGTTTCTATTGAACAATTATTATGAACGATATACTGTGAATAAGTTTATTATTGCCAAGTTTAATGTGGCACTACTATTGTTGTTAGCGATACAATGTACTGTGACTACGTTTATTATCACTGAGTTCAAAGTGGCATTTGCATTATTTCAAATTGTTGCTGGTGATGCAGAACATTCTGTGTCTGGCACTTAAGCGAGGTTGAAACTTATCTTTGCAATGCTCAAAATTACACTGTGATGTAACAGTGATAAGCCGGTTGTTAATGAAGTTGAGCGCTATTGATTTACCCTATGTTTTCATAGTAATACACTGTGAACCATAATCCTTGTTATTAACCCAATGTTTGCAGTGTGATTTAAATACTGAATTGTGTTCCTCGCTATAGTAGCACAGTACACTGATTAACTCATGAATATCTTGAGAATTTAATTCCCAAGAGTTTGTTGTTATTGTAGCCCTTGTAAATGCCTATGATTCAAGTGAGTCAGCACCTTGGGACATCTCATCAAGGTGAAACACGCAAGATATCCACTGAATGTCAAGGAGCATCTAGGTAGGCTTAATTGAGGTGATAAGGGACTACTCTGGGATCACAGTGGGAGTAGTTATAGACAGTACAGGAGGTTCAAGGCTCTTATTTAAGTACAGGTAATCCACATAGTTTCTGAAAATTCCTAGAAAGAGGGAGAGCCATCAAACACGGGAAAGGGGACCCCAACAGGTACATCTAGCTTGCACATCACAGTTTAACAGTAGAGTGTACATGGGTTATGAGATATTAGTTATTTGACTGATGTGTAATTTATCATAGGAAAGACATGCTCTTCAAGAACCATCACTAGGGGTCCGGATCTAGCCCTGCAACTCCATTATCTCTCTCCTTCTCTCATCCATCCCTTTTTCCCTGGGACGATGCAGTGCCGATCAGATCTATTTAAGTGGGAGGAACACAACGTTTTGGTGGAATTGGGAACAAGAAGCTTGGTCAACATTGTGTCTCCGTGAGACGAACAGGTTAGTGCTTGACCGTACAGCAAGTCCACGTTTAAATTCCAACCCAGACAAAATGGATGCTCACGAGGTTTCCCTAGGTGATTTGGCACACATTCTAGTGAGTTTGCATTGCAAAACCCAGGTATTATCACAGCGGTTAGATGCTCTTCAGCTCACACTTGCAGCCGAACCGCCTCCTTTAAGTAAACCTACGTTCTTTGCAGAAAGGCCTCAACTGTTTCAAGTGGGGCTGTTCATGAACAATCACCAAATAATGTCTCGGTAATTCAGGTCACTACACCATTTCCAGTGCCATTAGCCCCACCTAGAGTGCTATACAAGGAATCTTGCTAAGTTCTCTATATTTTTAAATCAAAGTCACCTTAAATTGTTATGTCGACCAACCTCTTTTCCCTATGAGCAGCCTAAGGTGGCATTTGTTCTCTCGTATTTGGCCGGCACTGCTGCCTCGTGGTCTGTTACGTTAGTGGAATGGGATGATCTGTTACTGTATGACTATCAGGCCAGTGGCTCTCTCTTTCTCTCATCCATCCCCTTTTCCCTGGGACGTTGCAGTGCCAATCATGTGTATTTTAGTGGGAGTCACTCAACCTTTAGGTGGAATTGGGAACAAGCATCATGGTCAACATTGTGTCTCCGTGGGACGAACAGATTAGTGCTTGACACCTGCATGGGGAGCAATGCTTTCATCTGTTTCCCAGCATGCATATTTATGTGCAGGGAAACAGATGAAAACTCCGCTTTCTGCAAGCGGGAGCTGTTTGACAGCTCCTACTTGCAGAAAATGGAGTTATGTTTACTTTAGCTTGGTGGGAGCTGTTGGCTCCCACAAAGCTTAAGCAGACAGCTACCTCCTGGGCCATAAATGGCTCTACCAAGGGGGACATGCAGCCCCCCTTTATTGCAGTACTTAGCCCCGGGCGGTGGTGGTCCCTGAGGTTGGGGGGCCGCCTGGACCCCCTGCATTAATTTAAGATGATTTGCCCCAAGAAGGTGGTGGTCCCCAGGACATGGGCAGGCCCAGTGGCCCCACCCGCATGCATATTGTTAAGTGATCCATGGAGGTGGCGGTCCCTGGGGCTGTGGAGGGGGACCACATATACATCACAAACTCTCTTTTCTTCCAATCCAAAAAGAAGGAGTGTAGCCGGTTATCTGATAACGCAGCTCCGGGCGCCGCAGAAACGGAAACGGTGTTCCGCTCCTGCAGCAGAGACGATGACGCGCCCGGTTGCTGGGGCAACGCGGACGCTGGAAGCCAACCAGGGAACCCGGATGTCCGGGTTCCCGAGAAGACTACAAGAGAAGACGGACTCTGCACGTGCGGCGCGCAAGAGGTGAAAAACGCTGACACTGAGGAGCCGGAAAAAGGAGACGCGGAAAACAAGAGCGAGGACGGGAACAGCGGGGTTCCCCTACAGACGGACGACCAACCTTGGGAGAAAAACAATGCTGCAAAACGCGACATCCGCCACGTCCCAGGAGGGATGTGGCTAACAAAGGTACGGTCCTTCATAAAGGACAGTTTCTTACCAAAGGTGGAAAGTGACAACAGGAGGGGAGAGGGAAGGGTAGTGCGGGGAGAGGGGAGGAAAAACTTTGGAGAGGTCAGAAAGGAGAGGAGCAGAATCAAGGAGAAAAAGGGACTGAAACATAAGGCTCACCTACCTTAATCACACTGGAGAGCCTTTGGGGTTAGAATCCTATTTTGATAAAAGCACTAAGAGGTGATTATTCACACAATTGCTGATTGCACAACTCTACGCACGTCCCTGGGATCTCTCTCTCTCTCTCTCTCTCTCGCTCTCTCTCTCTCTTTATCTCTCTCACTCTCTCTCTCTCTATCTCTCTCTCCCTCTTCTCCACTCTTAATACGACTGTTACATCTATACAACCCCGACTTACCTTTGTTTTCCATTCCTCTTTTCCGGTGCGTCTGGGAGCCTGTGAGGAGTATCTTCGCCGGTCAAGAGGGAACCTGGGAAAGAGTGAGAAGAGATATTCCCTAAGAAGGAGCACACCCCCACTATAACCGGGAACAAAGCTTATAATTTGAAAACGTTCAATAAATTCACTGTTTCACACCCAACCAAGCAACCGAGTCCTTATTGTCACCTGACGCACTGCTACAAGGAGCTAAGGCTTATCTTAATCTGGAATGCTGTGTAGTTTTATTCATGCTACTGCAACTTATCTGATACGTTTCAGCTGCCTCTGTAGCCTTGGTCACAGATAGTGAGGTGCCTTACCGTGTTTGTATTTACAAGTGTGGTACCATGTGACATCATCATGCTGTTGGTCTTAGATCCAGGCAGTATTATTTCTTGTTCCACTTCTGACCTCTTCCTCTGCCTCTTCCTTCTTTGTGTTTTTTTCCCTGATTGATCTCAGGGATGCAGGTTGAACCTGTGATCCTGTCTTTAAAAAATCCTATTCTTCCACCACAGAGGGAACAGGCTGGCCTGATACTAGCCCTTCGTCTACATCGGTATAAACTTCAGAGCTCAGTACACTTTCCTTTTCGCTCACTATTTCCTCTCCAGTCTATTTTTCGCACTGTCTTCGCAAGTAGTCAAACTTTTTGGCAAAAGTAAAGATCTGCCCAGAATCATAATCTGCTTTGTCACGTTGGAATTTTTGTGCCTTCCTAAATTCGCCCACAGCTATGCTCATTTGCACATGGGCTGGTAGGAGGTGTAGGTGATCCAAGTAGAACATCACCAAGACTGGTGTGGACATGTGGTACACTGGAGTAGATAAATTGATGACCTCTTTGTAGTTTGGAAGGGCACCAAAGAAGGTGCTGAGAGATTTTTAAACAAAATGAACAGAATTACCTTAATTTGCACTTCCCAAGCACCATTCATACTAAAGAGGTTAAAGTTCTGGACAGTGTATAATAAGAACAATAGGCTGGAAACAAAACTGAATAGAACACCTATTGCTGGGAATACTTTACTACATGAATCCAGTTTCCATCCATGTCAGCTAATCAACAGTATGCCCTATGGGGAAAATTTACCAGTTAAATGCAACTGCAATGAGATTGAGGATGAAACCAGAGCTTTAGAATATTTGTCTCATAGATTTTAGCTAGGGGTTACTCCAAAAATTGTGTGGAGACAGCACAAGAAAATGCTAAACCTAAGCCAAGAGAACAATTTCTCTTTGAGGATGGAGAGAGAAAGAGGCCCAAGAAAATATACCCACATTTCAGGTTAAGAACAATCTTCAGTAAATAGGAAGGGATGTGTGCTCTATACTTCATAAGCACTTGCACCTCATAAAGCATGACCCAGTGATAGGGAAAGTAGCCCCCGGTAGACCAGGAGTGACCTTCAGAAAGGCAAGGGTGATGAGAGAATAGCTAGTTAAGAGTAGCTTAAGAGTAGCTTTCAAGATACCACATCAAAAAGTACACTTGAATAGATCACATTTCGGGGTTCAGGGAATGTGGCGAATGTAAAGCCTGCCTGTACTAGAAGGAAAAACATATTAAAGGTTATTTCCATTGAAAGACAAGCTACGTGGTGTTTATTTTGCAATGCCTCTGTGAATTATTGTATGTTTCTATAACACTTGGGGAGAAAACCCTGTGCCTGCCTCAAGTAAACTATCACCAACACATCAAGGCGCAGTAACTGAATCATATGGTACTATGGCCCTCATTACAACCCTGGCGGTCGGTGGTAAAGCGGTGGTAAAACCACCAACAGGCCGGCGGTCAAAAAAATTGAATCACGACCGTAGAAAGCCACTTTAACACTCCGACCGCCACGGCGGTACAAACAAGCAGCATGGCGGTCACCGCCAACAGACAGGCGGAAGACAATGTACCGCCCACAGTATCATGAGAGGCCATTGCGCCACCTTTTCCGGGGCAGATTCACCGTGAACAAAAAACACGGCAGAAACAGGACTTGGAAGGGAAAACGCTCACCTCTACACACCCCACGAGGAACCAGGACGCCATGGAGCCAGAACACCATATTCTACCTGCCATTGTCTTCCTGCTCCTCTACCAGGAGCATGAACGCCGGCGTCGAAGACCATGGTGAGTACTGCACCTATGACACAGGGCATGGGGGAGGGAAAAGAGATTGACACACACACACAACACGCAAAACCCCCACCCTCACCCACTACAACACACACACAAATACATATTGATATATTACATTTACACCCACCAACCCCCCTGGAAGAATGCAAGGACAAAAGGAAATGAGTTGAACGATTGTAATCAATAAAAAGTCAGTACTCTAAAATATATATACACCTCAGCCGGATGAGTGCACGACGCCAGATCCACGAGGGTGCTCCATGCCCATTGATGTATCCTGGGGAGTGCAAAGCCACAGTCTCTCAAGTCTTTTCAGTGGGTGGGTTGCCCACTGTTGCATCCTGGGGAGTGCAAAGCCACAGGGTCACAAGTGGATAACAGTCTCCACAAGTTCTGGGGGGCTGCTTTGTGTCCAGAGTGCATCATCCTGCCAAGGACAGCGGTAGTGGATGCTTTTCTCCACTGGTTCTGGAGGGGGCTTTGTGCCCAGAGTGCTTCACCCTGCCAAGGACTGAGGTAGTGGATGTGATACTCCACTGGTTCTGGAGGGGTCTTTGTGCCCAGAGTGCTTCATCCTGCCAAGGACAGAGGTAGTGGATGCTTTTCTTCACTGGTTCTGGAGGGGGCTTTGTGCCCAGAGTGTTTCATCCTGCCAAGGACAGAGATAGTGGATGTGATACTCCAGTGGTTCTGGAGGGGGCTTTGTGCCCGGAGTGCTTCATCCTGCCAAGGACAGAGGTAGTAGATGTGATACTCCACTGGTTCTGGAGGGGGCTTTGTTCCCAGAGTGCTTCATCCTGCCAAGGACTGAGGTAGTGGATGCTTTTCTCCACTGGTTCTGGAGGGGGCTTTGTGCCCAGAGTGCTTCATCCTGCCAAGGACAGAGGTAGTGGATGTGATTCTCCACTGGTTCTGGAGGGGGCTTTGGGCCCAGAGTGCTTCATCCTGCCAAGGACTCAGGTAGTGGATGTCTTTCTCCACTGACGGTGGGCCTACATGGAAGCTGTCCAGGCCCCTGGAAGTGACCACCAGCTTCGTACGACTGACCACTGGGGATGGCAGCCATGTCTGCGGTGGTGCCACTGACACAGGATGTGCCGTGGCCGCTGCCGGTGCTTGTGGCGGCATCAGTAGCGGCAGTGCTTGCGGCGCTCATTGGCCTGCGGTGCTGGTGGGTGGCTCAGTGAGCGTGCTGGTGGTGGCGGTGTCATTGGCAGCGGTGCTGGTGGCGGCGGTGTCCTGAGAAGCGGTGCTGGTGGTGGCGGTGACCTTGGCAGCAGTGCTGGTGGCAGCGGTGTCCTGGGAAGCGGTGCTGGTGGCGGCGGTATCCTTGGCAGCGGTGCTGGTGGCGGCGGTGTCCTTGGCAGCGGTGCTGGTGGCGGCTGTGTCCTGGGAAGCGGTGCTGGTGGCGGCGGTGTCCTTGGCAGCGGTGCTGGTGCCGGTCGTGTCCGCTGTTCAGGTTGGCGGCGACTTCCCTTTCTTTCTCTGCCCCTTCCCCACCTTGGATGGTGGCGCAGCTGTCTTGCCACTCACAACTGTAGTCCTGGGAGAGCCCTTGGTGGTATGTGTTTTGCCCTTCTCCCTCTGGGCTGTGGCCAACTTCTTATGTTTCTGAAGTGGGGTACTGTCTGTGGCCTGGCTCCTTGGCACACTGGCTGCCCTGCTGCTTGGCGCACTCCAGAAGCCGGTTACTGCTGGCACCACTGTTCCCGGTGATGTGGTGGCTGAGGTGCTGGGTTGGAACCTGGAAAAGCATGCCCTAGGGGACAGAAGGGTTGGGGGAGGTGTAGGGAAGAGGTCAACATTTAAGAGGAAAAGTTTTTTAGACACACTGGGATGGATAGATGGAGGGGGTTTGGAAGTGGAGGAAGAGGTAGTGGTTGTAGGAGGTGTACGTTTGCTGACTTTGGGAGAAGGTGCATGGGCTGGAGGCTGTCGTAAGGTGGATGGCTGTTGGGTTGGTGTGTGACTGCGTTTGTGTACTTTGGGAGATGGGCTCACAGACACACTGGGAGAGGACACAGGGGATGTGTGAATGGTAGTTGGCGTGGTGACTGCACGTGAGCGGTGTGTTGTGATGGGCGTGCTGGTGATGGAGGTAGTGGCTGAAGAAGTAGTGCATGCAGGTGTGAGTGGAGACGTGACAGGGAGGGAGGAGGAAGACAAGGAGGCGAGGGACACAGTGGAGGCAGTGGATGTTGGTATGTCTGTATGGGTATGATGCTTGTGTGAGTGCCTGTGGGATGTGTGGTGCTTATGTTTGCCAGAGCTACCTTTGTGTGTTGAGGTGTGTGCATGCTGGTCTGATGGTGTGCTTGGGATAGGCTGAGGTACAGGGGATTGGGGCTTGGTGGAGGAAGTTGGAGGGGGAAGGCTGGACACAAGGACAATGGCTGCCATCAGTGCTGAGGCCAGAGTCTGAGAAGCTCGCTGTTGGGCTGCCTGACCAGAATGAATGCCCTCCAGGTATGCATTGGTCTGTTGCAACTGCCTCTCTACACCCTGGATGGCATTCAGAATGGTAGACTGCCCAACAGTGAGGGATCTGAGGAGGTCAATGGCCTCCTCACTGAGGGCAGCAGGGCTGACCGGGGCAGGGGCTGAGGTGCCTGGGGTGAAGGAGATGTCCACCCTCCAGGGTGAGTGGCCCTGGGGCAGACACTGAGGGGCTGCTGGGAGGGCGGTGCTGGTAGGGGGGGTGGCGGCTGTACCTGTAGATGTAGGGAGCATAGAGGGGCCCGCCACCGCAAGGGAGCTCCCATCAGAGGAGGAGTCCGTGTCGCTTGTCTCAGCTCCTGTCCCCGCAGTGGAGCTCCCCTCGCCCTCCGTCCCACTGGTGAATTCGGAGTCCGTAGTCTCGCCCTCCAGGGCCTTGTGGGATGCAGCTCCCTCCTGCTCTGGTGGCACTGCTCCTCTGCCTGATGATGCTAATGCACACAAAACAGGGAGACCACAAAAAGGGGGGGGGGGGAAGACAGAAGAAAGACATGTTCAGTGCATGGCATACCGCTACAGTTGGCGGACACTACAGACACAGCAGCCCTCTGCACTACGCCATGCACTTAGAGTTCCCTAATCAATCACAGGGCCACGGGGTACAAGGCCTATGCCTGATTGCTGCACACATGGAGGTCACAAGAGCCTGACTAGGTCTAGTTGACTCTTAACACTGGTGGGGTGCCACATGGCCTGCCTTACAAAGGGACCTAGCCTTCAAAACTCGCCCTGGCGTAGGGGTACCCACAGCCCACCTCCCCCACCCAGACACCTCCAATGCGCACTGATTCAGCTGAATGAGAGTGTACTCTCCCCCTTGTAGCTGCTGTGATGCTCTTAAGCGCCCATCCAACTCCGGGTACGCCACCGCCAGGATCCGGAACATCAGGGGGGTCATGGTGCGATGGGCACCCTCCCACGTTGGGAGGCCATCCCCAGCTGGGCCTCTGCCGTCTTCTTGCTCCAGCGGCAAATGTCCTCCCATCTTTTACGGCAGTGGGCGCTCCGTCTGTGGTGGACCCCCAGGGTCTGGACTTCCTTGGCGATGGCATGCCAAATATCCTTCTTCTGGGGGGCGCTGACCTACAGGAATAGTACTGGGGAAAAGGAGAAGATATAACCATCCGGACCATCACAGTCATTGGCCCGCGTTCCTACCCTTGCCATGACGCACATACACTCACCGTTGTTTCATGCACGCCTCATTCTCCCCCCCCCCCCCGGATCTTACATCCACACCACTCCACACAGGCATTGCCCATACAGCATGCTCAACGTGTACTTACCTGTTTGTCTGGAGGACCATAGAGTAGCGTGTACTGGGGGAGGACCCCATCCACTAGTTTCTCCAACTCCTCCATGGTGAAGGCAGGGGCCCTTTCCCCAGACACATGAGCCATTGGCGCTTCCAGATTGAGGTCACTGCAGCACTTGCAGTATAGGTCCTCTCCTGTCGAAGATCAGGTATCAAGTGAGTGAATAGATAGAAAATGGCAGGCACATCCACAGCGGTGCGTACCTTCACGCCGGCGCACATCGTCATTGGCTCCTGGGACCCATAGGGCCCAATGTTAACCAATGCAGGATTGCGCTGCGGTCTTTGGCCTCCTACCGCGACGGTGTACAACGCCAGCGCAGTTACCTAATATCCCATTGTCCCACCTTACAGGTCAGGCAGCCACCATTTCAGGGGGGCACATGGCATTAATTTTGAATGCGTCACACATATCTAGGCCTTGCATCCACACTAAGACAGGGACATAGCGGCTTGAAAACTGTGTGCAATAAAGTTGTGTTTTCGTACCTCAGTGTTGGCAGACCCTCTGCTCGCTGTTCTCCTCCATAGAGCACATCCGCTGGGGCAGGTGAGGAGATGGCAGCATCCTCCGGTGTACAGACCGCTGGTGGACCTGTCGACAATGGAAGAGCGACATGTAATTGTCACCTACAGACTGGACCATGCCACAATCCATGAACTGTGTGCCCAGTTGGAGCCGGACCTGATGTCAGCTATCCGCCATCCCACAGGGATTCCCCCCTCTAGTGCAGGTGCTGTCAGTTCTCCATTTCCTGGCAAGTGGGTCTTTTCAGATGACAATGGCCATAACATCAGGGATGTCCCAGCCTATGTTCTCCAACGTGTTGTCCAGAGTGTTGTCTGCCCTGCTGAAACACATGCGCAGCTACATCGTGTTCCCTCAGGTGGAGGATTTGCCTACAGTGAAAGGTGACTTCTATGCTTTGGGACATATCCCCAACATCATTGGTGCCATTGATGGGACACGTGTGGCCTTGGTCCCCCCACAGGAATGAACAGGTGTACAGAAACTGGAAGAGTTACCATTCTATGAATGTGCAGATGGTGTGTTTGGCAGGCCAGTGCATCTCCCATGTGAATGCCAAGTTTCCTGGCTCAGTGCATGACGCTTACATTTTGAGGAATAGTAGCATCCCTTATGTGATGGGGCAACTCCAGAGGCACCGTGTGTGGCTATTAGGTGATGACATGGACCCTATACAGTGTGAATAGTTGTCTGGGTCTGGGATTGTCCCTAAGGGTTAGTGTGTGTCTAACAGTTGTCCCTCGACATTTGCAGGTGGCTCTGGCTACCCCAACCTGTCATGGCTATTGACCCCAGGGAGGAATCCCAGGACAAGGGCAGAGGAACGCTACAATGAGGCACATGGGCGAACTAGGAGGGTTATAGAGAGTACCTTCGGCCTCCTGAAGGCCAGGTTCAGGTGCCTCCATATGACGGATGGTTCCCTATTCTACTCACCAAAGAAGGTGTGCCAGATCATCGTGGCCTGCTGTATGCTGCACAACTTGGCTTTGCGACGACAGGTGCCTTTTCTGCAGGAGGATGGTCCTGAAGGAGGTGTTGTGGCAGGTGTGGAGCCTGTGGACAGTGAAGAAGAGGAAGCAGAAGATGAGGATATCGACAACAGAAACACCGTGATTCATCAATACTTCCAGTGAGACACAGGTAAGAAGACATCACTGCCTGCTTCATCTGATACACTTGTTCTACCTCTCATCTGTCTGTCACTTTCACACAGTGTATGGACCCTGATTTGTCACTTTACCTTTCGATTTCACAGATGTGGGTCCCACTGTGTGACCTCTGCTATGTTTTCTCCTGGACTAGAGCTGTGTGACGTAGGTATGTTGACAATACAATGGATATTGCTATTTTCCTCTGTTATTGCAAATACACATTTGTGAAAGCACAGACTGACTCCAGATAGTTTTGTGATTTAAAGGTGTTTATTTACGTGCTAAATAGTGGAGGGGGTTGTAAAATGGGCTGGGGTGATGGTGGAGGAATGTCCATGGCAGAGTCCAGTCTATTTGTTTCACAGGTGCATTGTCCAAAGGGGCATAGGAAGTAGAGCTGGGGCAGTTGATGGATGGACAGGGTGACAAAGTGGGACAGAAGGATGACAATCAGGGTGGTCTCATTTCTTGGTGGGGGTCTTGGCATTGTTCTCTGTCTTTGTCCTGGATCTCAGGGACCGCTTGCGGGGTGGTTCTCCATCTGCAGGGGGTGAGGTGCTGGTGTCGTGGTCCTGTGGCGGTGCCTCCTGGCCACTAGCGCCGGCAGAGGTGGTGGGCACTTCATCGTCCAGGCTTGTGTCAGGGGCTCCTTGTAGTGCCACAGTGTCCCTCCTGGTGTTCACGAGTTCCTTCAGCACCCCTACAATGGTGCCCAGGGTAGAATTGATCGATTTGAGTTTCTCCCTGAAGCCCAAATACTGTTCCTCCTGCAGCCGCTGGGTCTCCTGAAACTTGGCCAGTGCCGTTGCCATTATCTCCTGGGAATGGTGGTAGGCTCCCATGATGTTTGAGAGGGCCTCATGGAGAGTGGGTTTCCCTGGGCCTGTCCTCCCCCTGTCGCACAGCAGCCCTCCCAGTTCCCCTGTGTTCTTGTGCCTCTGTCCCCTGAACCGTGTGCCCACTGCCCCCAGGTCCCTGCTGTTCTTGGGGTGGTGGGTTAGCCTGGGCTCCCTGTAGTGGTAGACACACTGCTGCTTGACGTGTCCTTGGGACAGAGGTACGGGCCCGCTGGGTGGGTGCTGTACTGGTGTTTCCAGAGTGGGGAGGCTCTGTTGTGGTTTGTGCCAGTGTGAGGGGAACCGACTGTCCCGAGGTCCCAGATCTGCCGGGCTGGTCATCTAGATCCAGTTGGACAGAGCTGCTGTCATCACTGTGGGCCTCTTCTGTGGGGGTAGTGGACATGTCTGGAACCTCCTGTCCGGTGACGTTTGGTAGGGGTCCTGAGGGGGGGGTAAAGGCATGGTTTTAGTATCTGTGTGTGCCACGGTGTGCAATGGGTGGGTGACCCTGTACCCCAGTGCTTGTATTCCTGTGTGGGACCTTGTGTGCTAATTGTTTAGGGTTATGTGTGGATATGTGCAGTGGACATGCATTGGTGATGGGTGTCCATGCCTTGTTGTTGCATGCAGGGCTTGGTGTTGGGATGTGTGGTTTGTGATAGTGGGACATATGTGCAGAGTTTGAGTGATGTAGGTGAGGGTGGGGGGATTGTGTGAGCATGCAGGTAGGGTGGGGGATATAATAGTTAAGATTTGACTTACCAGAGTCCATTCCTCCAGCTACTCCTGCGAGGCCCTCAGGATGCAGTATAGGCAAGACCTGCTCCTCCCATGTTGTTAGTTGTGGGGGAGGAGGTGAAGGTCCGCCGCCAGTCTTCTGAACCGCGATGTGGTGTCTCGAGACCACGGAACGCACCTTCCTCGTAGGTCGTTCCACCTCTTCCTGATGTCATCCCGTGTTCTTGGGTGCTGTCCCATGGCGTTGACCCTGTCCACGATTCTGCGCCATAGCTCCATCTTCCTTGCAATGGTGGTGTGCTGCACCTGTGATCCGAATAGCTGTGGCTCTACCCGGATGATTTCCTCCACCATGACCCTGAGCTCCTGCTCAGAAAACCTGGGGTGTCTTTGCAGTGCCATGGGGGTGTGTGGGTGATGTGTGAGGTGGTGTGTGTTGTGATGTGTGGGGTGATGTTTAGGGGTGTGTGGTGTTTTGTGCGTGGATGTGTATGTGTGATGGTGTTGTGTGCCTCTGTATGGTGGTGTTGTATTCGCTGTGCTGTCTCTCTGGCCTGCGTCAATATTTTAGGTAGTAAGGGTTTGTGGGTGATGTGGGTGGGTGTTTTATATTGTATTGGGTGTGTGGGAGTGGTGTGTGTATGTGTATCAGGTGTGTGTATTTGGAATTGTCCAATGTGGTTGTGTTTTGTAAGAGTGTGTGTATTTTGAGCGCGGCGGTGTGTACCGCCAATGGAATACCGCGGTTGAAAGACCACCGCGTGGATTCGTGTGTCGTGATAGTGTGGGCGTATTCCTGTAGGCATGACGGTGGAGGTTTAGTTGTCGCCAGTTTATCACTGACCTTTGGTGTGGCAGACTTGTGTGGGTGTCTAAATTTTGGCGGATTCCGAGCTGTGGGTCGTAATAGCTGTGGCGGAATTCCGCGGCCGCAGCGGTGTGTTGGCGGTCTTCTACACGGCGGTAAGCGGGATTTACCGCCAATGTTGTAATGAGGGCCTATGTCTTTTTATCTTTATTACTCCTTTTAAATAAGTACTATCCACCCCTGGAACCTGCTTAGTCAATCTCAGAGCAATTGTAAGACTTGGATGAGGTGGGCTCATTCACGTAATGTGACATGCTTCATCATTGGCCACCCCACCACACCCTGGTAAGATGTCCCCCTTGAGTGTGGACTCACCCTCAAGGGGGACTACCTCGAGGGAGTTTTTATAGATAACTTGTCTGGGTATTTCTCTGTTTTCTGGTGACTGACTAAAAATACCTTGGGATGAACCACAAAGGTTCCTTTATTTGGTGGTATCCCAGTATAGATAAAAATACTAATAAAAAGTATTATTTCAAATTCGGGACAGGAAGGGGAATCATGGGCCCTGTGTTCCCCCATGGTGCTGACATGTTTCTGCCATTCTACAAAGCCTGTACTAGGTCTCGGGTATTGGGCTATTAGGGCTATTAGGATCCCTCTACTACTGCCATTGTTGAGTATAACTAAAAAGTCTACTTCCCTTAAGAAGTCAATGTAGGTACCCTAGGTATGGGGAACATAAAACACAATAGTCAGGCAGGTATTATGTCCAAGCCACAAGCAAATCAAGTGGTCCATACTTGAACATTAACACAATAAATAAATAACACTACGCCTGTGTCACACATGTCAATACACATAAAGACACACATATGTGCTCAACAGGTGTAACACACATGCTCTAAAAACATGCTGTGTGCAGGTATATTTCTCCTTTCTATTCTTTTTTACTTCAGCCAAGAAGGCACCTTGCCTCATGGTCTGTGTAGGGTAGGAATCTCCTATTCTCAGACACTAAAGAAGATGAATGTGTTATCTCCATAAACAGAGGATTTCTGTAGTACTGTCAGTACTCATAAACAGCTCAAATCATTCTGAGTCCATCATGGACCCTGCTAGTACCATTATTTACAATGACATACATAGGTTAGGCCTATACCCACTAACCACATTCGATTAAGGTAACTCTTTCAGTCGCTCACTCTTTCAACACCACCACCACTTACTACGTCAAAGATACCGCCCTCCAGATTCCTACCCTGCCCCCAGACACAGCCAACTGGTTGGCCAGAATGGAGGTGATGCGGTGTTTAAATAGCACTGTGTACTCTAATTATTGTCAACCCAATTGCTTTCACCTGCTTTTTTCATATCACCTGACCCCTTGTGTGCAGGCAGCTGATTGAATCAGCCAATGGAAATGGAGCCCTGTGAACTGCTTAGGGCTCCTAGGGACATTGAGAGATGTAGCTCCCAGGGATAGCCAATAGGGATTGAGCCCTGGGAACTACACAGGGATACCAGGGATGCTGGGACATCTGGTTCCCGGTGGGCCGGTGCTAGTAACAAAGAGCCCATGAGTCTTTCAGATTATTGGGATGGGCTTATCTAATTTTCCCACCGGCTTCATGAAAGTGATAAAGGTGGTAACCCAAAACACTATTGGGTATAATGTTTACCAGAAGTGTATAAACCTCTTGGGGGGGACACATCACAATCCCCTATGCTTGACCCCTGACAATACAACAGAATGGCGATAAGTGCGCTAATACGGTAGTAGGTTAGAACTAAATATTAGCCCTGGGCCCTCCAAGGAATGTCATAGTTGAGGCCCCGGGAATCTGTATGTAGCCTGAATACCCAGCGCTGCTCATACTTTAAGAGCATTCTGTTCACATTACCCCTTCCTTTATCAAATTTCTCAATTACATACCACATAATGTCATCACAGTGTGATTACAGCCAGTGTAATGTCTGGTTAATTTGGTGTTGTCTCTTTTGCACCTTATTGTGCTCTTATGTTCTGTTTTCCGTACACGCACCTTATGTGTTGTCATTCCCATGTATTGCAGGTTACAAGGGTGTTTTATCACGTAGATGACATTACTTGAGTTACAATTCGTCAGCTTGCTTAGCTCCCATTGGGTAGACAGTCCTAGGTCTAAGGATTTGTGTTTTTTTTGTAAACTGGCACACTCCTCAGTTACCACATGGTTGTTTGGATGAGGTGGCCAATGATGAAGCATGTCACATTACGTGAGTAAGCCCACCTCATCCTAGTCTTGGAATTGCCCTGAGATTGACTAGACAAGGATCAGGGGTGGATAGTACTTCTTGGAAATGGGTACTAAGGATAAAATAAATAGTACCATATGATCCAATTGCTGTATGTTGGCAGCATCATGCTCCTGTCCATAATAGATTATTACAGCATCTACAAGCCATTAACAATAAGGACAGGACCTACCCTGTGGCCAGACATTTTGAACAGTAGCACCAAAGTCACGTTAAGGAACTTGTTTACTTTGCAATAGGTGCAATACCATCTAATATTAGAGGAGGAGATAGGGAAAAAAGCTTTGAGGAAGCTAGAATGAAGATACATCATTGAGTTAAATACAAAAATCCTGAGTGGCTTAAACATGGATGAAGACATGTTTACACACCTTTAAAATTAATTTCTCTCTTAATTACTTGAGGCTGATTTTTTCATGGCATTTTTCACGTTTTGTCATGATTTTATTGGCAAACGGGGTGTTTTTATTTGAGGAATTATTTGGTTAATGGTTCTTTCAATTGTGGGGCTATTAGTACAGAAATGAATTTGAACACACAGAAGATTTGGCTAGAATTATCATTGAGACAATGCATGAATAAAAGCCCACTTGGGATCAATCATAGTATAATATGGTCATGATAATAAAATGCAATATCTCATATTATGGCAGATAAATATATGTTTAAGGTGACTTGCAAGGGAAAATGTATGTTTACACTATGAGGGTCATTGCGACCCTGGTGGACGGCGGTAATTTGGGGAAAGGTATTGCCAACAGGCTGGCGGTACCTTTTCCCAAATTATAACATTGGTGGTTTGGCTCAAGCCAAACTGCCAATGTACCACTCCGTCCGCCAGGGTGGTAACCGCCGCCGGGCTGGAGACTACATTCTCCAGCCCGGCGGCTGTCACAATCCCACCCTTGGGATTATGACCCCGCCTACCGCCATGGTTTTTGTGGCAATCTTACTGCCACGAAAACCATGGCGGTAGGCACTATCAGTGCCAGGGAATTCCTTCCCTGGCACTGATAGGGGTCTCCCCGCCCCGTCCCCTTCCCCAGAGTCCTCCCCCACCCTCCCCCTCCCAACCCACCAACATCCACACACCCACATGCACTCACATACACACTCATACACACAGGCATACCCACAGCCACCCACGCATGCACACATACACACCCACACACCGCAACACACACTAACATACACTGTCGCACACATGCATTCACAACACACAACAGACACGTACACTCACATTCAGTCATTCACGCATGCATTCCACACGACTCACACCCGCATGCACACATACAAAAACAGACCATCTTCCATACACACAACACCCTCACACATGCACATAACAAGCCCCCAACCCCTCTCCTGTCGTAGAACCCGACTTACCTGCTTTCAGGGGGTCCTCCGGCAGGAGACGGGGCGCGGCGCAAACATCGTCAGGCCGTATCATAGAACATGATACAGTAGGCTGTGTTTTGCTGGCGTGGCACTGCTGCTGGGAGCAGCGCCACCTTACCACAGCCCGCCGCCATGACCGTCAACGGAATTCCACCAGCCTTCTAGCAGAATTCTGCAGATGTTCATAATGCGGTTGGTGGCTGGTAGCCATAGTGACGGTATGTTGGCAGCCGTCGCCGTGGCGGTAGGCAGCATTTGCTGGCGAGGGCCTATATCATTTGTGTTTCCATTGTTTTCTTATAAATATTGAAAATTTGCTCATTTGACATTACACGTGATATAATTTGATATACACAATGATAATGTTTATATACAGAATTTTAAACAATGTTGTGTAATGGTTCGGCATAATTTCTCCTTAAATAGGAGTAAACTCATCAGCAGCTAAAAATGATATATTCGCCCAGCTGAGCTTCATTTTATGAGTAAAGCTTAATGGCGTGCTCTATACAGCTGTTCATCATTGATTAATTGTGAGGCTTTTATAAATCAATTTAAAAAAAAAAAATTTGATGACTTACCATAAATTGGTTTTAAATTGTGAGCCAAACTGGTATGGTTTCCCATTTGGCACGACTTGTGATTTTGTTTTACTGTGTATCCAGGAGATATTACCCATTGAGAGCTAAATGGATATATTATGACTATTTTTATTGCTCTCTGTGAACCTGCTGAACTTTTACAAGGCATGACAATTGTAGACAGAACTAATTAACTTTTGAATGTTGTTTTTGTATGTACAAAGAAATACTGAGTGTAGCAAGATCAAAGCATTTTCATGATTGTGATGATTTCACATGCTAATAAACTAGTAAATACGAACACAATATGGCTACCTGTGAGCAAGGCTGTAGAGGCAGCTGAAACACGTCAGTTACGTTGTGGTAGCACGAATAAAACTACACGAGATTGCAGATTACAATAAGCATTGGTTCCTTCTTTTTGGATTGGAAGAAAAGAGAGTTTATGATTTTATCAGAGAATTCTGACTCCGATGCGCATAAGTGCACACTGATCAGGAGCACAGCGACATTCAGCAGTTTGTGTCCAGCTGAGATATGTATATATATATATATATATACATATATATATATATATTGAAAGGCTTCAATAATTTCATTTATTTAAGATTATTTACTATGGAGTGTTATATTAAGACCTTGCCTACATAATGTTCTAGAGGAGAGAGTTGCAATACCTGTGGGTGGCCATTTTGTGCAACTTCCCTTGGTCCATCCCACATTTAGTATCAAGACATTGGCATACCTACATAATTAGACATATCTTCAAAGATGGTGGAGAGCTCTGCACAGAAAAGATAAGAGCGCCTGATGCAGAGATCTTCGCACATGAGTTTATGAATTGTGCTTTGTAGTATTATGGTAGTCCAAATTTATATTCACACATTCTTAGAGAAGCTATGAGGATATACTGAAAAAAATGTGGTCTGGGTGCTCTTGTAAAATGCTTTCTTAGCCTATGCACCATTCCTATCAATGGAATGCTAACATTGGATTTGCAGGATAGCCGATGATGTAGCACTGATCATCTCCAGGATTGATGTGCTCTTGAGGATGCCCTGCCTGTTCTTGTCACTCATGGTGCAACACGCTGGAGCACTGTGATGATTACTGAGAAGACTTTTTCATGGCCCCTTTGAACCAATGATTTTATAGAAAACTGAATGAGAATGCCTTTGGGTATGATGGCAGAGGGAAGGGTGTATGCATCCTGTCCGCAAGGCAGAATTCAGACAGAACTCATTTTCACAGTTATTGATTTTTTCTTATACATCTAAGGTAATGTTGAGGCTCTTACTAGAGAAAACAAAGATAATGAGGTACGAAAATTTAAATAGAGTGAGCTGAAGTCAAAACATGCCTTATTTTAGTCCTGTATGGTGTGACAGGGCATCCATCAAATGCTACATTAAAACCTATTTGTGTCTTTTGTAGTACCTAAACGCTATGCCAATAGCCAGATGGTCTAATTGATCATACTGGTTATCGCAAATGACACGTTAAGCTATGTTAACTTTGCATGCATATATCAAAGAGAGTAACAATATCTAATATGGCGGATCCCTCCAGTAGGAAATTCCATCTATTTTCTGTAACCTATAATCATTTTACCTTTTCTATACCCTCATTTTTACACACCACTGAGGTTTAAGAACTATCTATCATACTCTGTCCTTAATTTGAAGTAAAATCATTCCATAATGTTGACGGAGCACTAATAGTAAGAGTGAGACCTATTACAGATTAGAGCTCCACACGAGGGAGGAACAAGCAGGATATGAACCAGCTACATCTTCCTGCATATTAAGCAACTCAGAGTAGAAGTCAAAATCTGTTTGACTCAGTTCAATATCATCACTTTGATATGATACTCTACAGAAGGCCAATACTTGTTTTGCTTTGTAACAGTCTGCAGTAGCACTCTATTACAGTCTCATTAGGATTGCTAAAACCAGAAAGCGAGTCAACAAAACTGGGTGGACCGCTCACTCACTGATTGTGAGGCAGGTACACATATTGGCATCCTCCGTAAATTTAATTATTAAATATTTTACCACTTGTAAAAAGAAAATGCGGCACATGAATATTATGATGTGTCCTATTTAATCTTCAACTCTAAGTCAATTGACTTACATCTCCTCTCACTACAGTGAGAGTGGGTATACAATCTACTACATCCCTATAGCTTTCTTTCACACTGTATATATGCAAAAATATAAAAAGGTCCTCAAACAACGGTACTATTATGTATACAATCTGTGCTAAAACATTATTCAGTGATCCAATCACAAGTCTGAAAACCTTGGGAGTGCGCACCCACCTTCCCTCTTTTGTTGATTTGTTTGAATGTTTATTGGTCTCATGGTCACATGCATTTATCAGGTTAAAAAGCATCAATTCACCCTACCAGCTTCAATGGTGCATGTGCATAATCACCAATCTACAGTTTTCTTGAACAAGAGAAATGTGATTTAGTGAATTGTTACCCAATTTCTTCAATTACTACCACAACCTTCTAGCAACTAAATATGCAAAATAAATAGATACATTTGTTTAAAAAAATGAAACCATGTACTTTATTATATAACAAAGTGTACCTTTTATATTTACATATTACTTATAAATGTTACAGAAAAATGGAAATAACTTTTGTACCCTTCATATTTACATATTACTTATACATGTTACAGAAAAATGGAAATAACTAGCTCGTCGTCTATTGATGTACTAAGTGAAGAAATATTTTCATGTCCACGTTATTTTTTATATTGATTCTTTAATTTTATTTATACTGTCTAAATGACTTGTTTAATGTTGTACATAGATGTAATTTTGGTGAGTTACGGTTATTTCCATTTTCTGTAACATTTACAAGTAAAATGGAAATGTAAACGTATAATACCTATTGTAATAAAGTATTAAAGCAGTGGCTTAAATAAAAAAACTATAACTGATATTTCTACTGTTTGTGTAGTTTAAAGTTGGTGTTGTAGAAATGTAGTAATCCCTAACTATAACCATTATGTAACCTTTGTTTTTTATGAATTTGTTGGGTTTTTACAGGAATATGTTGTAAATGTCGTCTTAACATTAAATGTACAATATGGGATATATTTTTGTTCAAAATGTTTATGTGCCCTTTATTTGAACTACATTTATGTAAACCAAATGTTTTAACAAATGATTTTTAATGAAAAAGTGTTAGAAATATTGTGATGCAAGCTTAAAAGTTTTAAAAATAGTAGTTCTTACAAGTGTTTAGCGTATATAGTTACGGTAGGCATTCTTACTTTGTATTTCTTTTTATTTCACCGGTACTCCTGTACTCACTTGGGAGTACTGCGGTACTCCGTGAGTGTAACACTGATTTGGATAGACTGGAAGAAGATCTTTCCAGGCAATAGGAAGCTTGTTTCTTTTTTATGTTGGTTCTGTTTTGGTTTCAGAGCTATTCAGAACTGTACCAGTCCTGCTGCACCTTGTGCTGCCCTCTAGCGGACTTTCTGCAAAGATGACACAAATACCTCAACATGCTGCAGCTGCTCTAGATCCTTTGGAGGGAAAAAGGTGAAGATCGCTATGGAGGAGGAGGAGATACAGCATTGCAAGAAGATGAAGGAGTCCATTGTCTGGCAGTTCTTCTCCATTCCACCTGGGGAGAAGAAAATGTATGCACAGCAGGTAACTTGTTGCCTATGCAACAAAGCTATTTCTTGTGGGATTGGGCAACCGTATTCCCTTAGGACAACGGGTCTGAGAAAGGACCTGCATACCATTCATGTCACCCATTTGTCCCATGCAAGAAGGGGCAAACTGGTTTTGCAAGAACATGACCAGGAAACATCTAGTGCTTCTGCCAGTACAACACCTGCTCCTGTTTCCTTGACTTCTGGCATTCAGAGGTAATCACCATTACAGTCTTCCAACTCTGCTCCACCCATGATTCCAGCATCTGGCTTCCAAGCTGCTGTGAACCGTCTTTGGCCAGAATGCAAAATTGTGGAGCCATAAGCGGGCACTGCAATGTACTGTCTGTACTGCCACACAGTTACCGTGGTGGGAGAGTGACTTAGGGTCTGATTAAGAGTTTGGCAGTCTTACCACCACAGCAGAAGTCCCAGGTACTGCATGGAGTCGATGGTCTTTCACCCCCGTTACGATGCATGTAGCCTGAACCGCCACCGTGTAGGCAGATTGTGTCCAGTCTGCGACACGGTGGACTGCAATGCTGGCGATTTGTACTCCATCACCGTCAGGGCCATGGGTTCCTGCCGAGCAGATTAAGAAAACACAGTGGCACTGGCAGTCCCCTTTCAGTGGTTCCCCGATGGAGGTAGGCTGTTGCGGTACCAGTTCAGCAAATCACCATAACAGTGGCCATTGGATGAATACAAATACAACACACCTGATGTCCATTGCTCAAGTGGATACACCTGCAATCACACTATAAAACACACCCCATTTCAGACCATGATCCTTTGCCACTCCACTGTAGTACAGCAATTCCGACAAAACATTTTTAGTGAGAGAATGCAAGCCTTTTTTTCCCCCAACCCTTTTACCACTCTCCACACACTTTTCCAGCACATTTTATTCTCACCCCTTGGTGTATGTTTTGTTGTATTGTCGCTGACTTTAATTTAGGGATATGTCAAAGCAAAAAAATACATGTTTTTCAGAGGCAGAGTTGTCAGTCATGGTGGATGAGAGTAGAGCCACAATTGTTTGGAGCCCAAGTCCAACAAACTACTATCAGTCAGAAAAGGGACATGTGGACCAGAATAGTAGACAGAGTGAATGCTGTAGGTTCCATCCTGCACACACAGGACATTAGGAAGAGTGGAAAGACCTGAGGGGCAAGGTGCATTCCCTGGCCTCTATGAAACTCCCGGAGGCTTTTAGGACTGGTGGGAGTTCACCCAGCACCCCAATCAAAATGTTTCTCTGGGAGGAAAAGGTCTTGCAGATCCTACATCCTGAAGGTATGACAGGAATACCTGAGGGAGTGAAGCCTGGTAAGTTACACCTCACTAACTGTCACAATACCTCAATGTCCTGTTTGCTCTCAACTCAGCTTTTGCCATTGTGTTGTGTACTTAGTTTCCTAACATGCAAACCTCAAAGTATCAGAAATGTTGAATTGTATGTGTCAATATCTATTGTTGCTTATAAGATCACATGTACCAATCTCCATTATATGCTACATGTTGTCTGTAAGTGAATTTCTACAAAAATATCAAGCCAGGACCCATGATATGTGTTATTATGTAAATGTATGGTCCATCCCAACTACATTTTCTTAACAGCTATTTTACACTAGCTATTTTGTAAGTGTTGGTAAGTAGAGATTGAATGACTACCACTACCATGATGTTCAATTCTCATTGCGTGAGCAATCTACATACGATGCTCTACTCAGAGACATTTCTGCCTACTTTGCTTTATGTTGTACAAGTCTCCTCATCTGAAACAATTGATGGAATGAGTGACACCATATCAAGTGTGTGGCTGAAATATTTGTAAGGCATGAAGTGAACTTAGCTGATTATAAGTGTCGGGTGACCCATTGACTCTGCACTTCTCACATGATGACTAATGTGAAATATACAACTAAGTTGTGTGATCGCCTGTTTTGTACACAGTTAGGCCTTGGAATGGTCAAATGCACATCTCACCTCTTAACTGTGTTGGCTTGAATGTTTGGGAGATGTCATGTTCATTCTTTAAACCAAAATGCAACATTTCAGGACATCTAATGAGCTGCTTGATTCAAGCACATGTATTTAACGTCTACATATGTCTTGTTAACTAGTTCATTACCACTGGAATATAGCACAATAGTAATCTCTACATAGTTTGTTTTTCCTAGGTTTCTACTGACTATGTCACAAATGATTTGGATGTAGATACCACACTTGCACCAATAACAATGTTCTCTATTTCACAACAGGTCTATCTAGCAGAGCACCTGCCCAGAGTGTGGCCAAAGAAAAGACACCCACTCCATCCCAGGACCAAGCCTTCAGGGATGACAACACTCTGGATGAGGGCACAGGCTTGAGGGGTAGGGTCGTGAGCTGGCAGAGTGAGGGCACTGGGGCCACTCACACTCAGGACACCATCATCCAAGTCTTTGGAGGCTGTCATGAGTCCCAAGGCATGATGGGCCATGTACTCACCGAACTCCTGGAGATGAAGCAGCTGCAGAGGGACACACACCATGAGATGAAGGCCCATAACTCAAACATGGGCTCCCTAATTGGGGTGCGGCAGGACATTCACAAATACCTGTGCAAGGCTTTTCCAGCACCAACTAACTCTTTCTGTGGTCCAACAACATCAGGCCCATCAACATCTGCTGCAGGCACAGGAAGGGAGGCCCTGCCAGAGGAAGACATACCTTCGGACACAACTGTCCCTGCAGCCGTGGACCCCTCCCCCCAAACACTGGAAAGCGGGCATGTCCACACAACTTACCAGGAGATGTGGATGGCAAGACCTCTACCACCACTAGCAAGAAACCTCAAATCCCATTTCCTCCAGTGTGTGTAACACATTCACTCTGTGGACTATTTCTAAACACATTTATCTTTCTGATGGCAGTAGTATTTTAGACATTGGACTTCAAACAATTTGGCATCTACAACTATGGTTTCATTCCTCATAACTGACTTCTCACATTTCAGTTTTCTGTTTTACAATGTTTCTTTTCTCATTGTTCACTTAAATAAATCACCAGTGTGAAACTCACTCCGTGCTGTAGTGTATCTCACATCTAGCAATGTATATATGTTCTCATATATCATCTTTATTCCATTATAGTAACAATTGGCTGGCATTATGTCAGAAACATAGCAAATCATACATGACACCAATAATCTGTGCCAGTGGTCACATTTTCAGTTGCAGACATTAACAACATGGAAGAAGGGGATACATCTGACAATTTCCTATTAAATAGGCAAAACACAATTAGTCTATTTTATCAGCTGGAGCCATGTGGCCTAGCTCACAAGGGGAATCCCACATCAATCATACCAATAGACAAACACATGGCAGTACTACATTTTCTGATTACAGGATCATTCTACTCAACT
Source organism: Pleurodeles waltl (assembly GCF_031143425.1). NCBI lineage: Eukaryota > Metazoa > Chordata > Amphibia > Caudata > Salamandridae > Pleurodeles > Pleurodeles waltl. The sequence continues at coordinate 443,997,365 of NC_090444.1, forward strand.
GTTGCAATGTCTGATGGAATGTCATAAACACATTTCTGTGGTGTGCCACAAACTCTTTGCCCTACAATGAGGAGACACATCAACACCTACGTACACTTTATACACATTGAGGATTTGGCCAATGTGAAAGAAGAATAGCATGATTTGGCTCCACAACAAGCTTTTGTAGGAGCACATGATGGCACACATATTGCATTAGGACCACCACATGACAAGAAACAAGTCCAATGGGTTTCTCATAACTTCCATCCTATCACTGTGCAAGCTGCATTGACACAGGACTTGCACACTCAAAGTCTGTGTCCGTCTTTTCCAGGAACAACCCATGTCCATTTAGTACTTCCAAACAGCATCTTATACCTACAAATGGCACAACTCTGAAGAGTCCAAATGAAGATGCCATTGTGAAGGTACCTAAAACAGACCAAAACAAAGAAATTAGCGATCAAACCACAAATATAAGACAATTCACATAGTCAACTTCTGCAGAACACTGTTCCTGTCAAAAATGTGAGCAAAACAAAGCAACACAAACAAAATGACCAAGGGTCAAGACTTGTTCAACAAACATCTTTCAACTGGATTTCCCAGAGCTTGCCCTCCCTAATATTTTCCCTTAATATACTCCTCTCATCATCACAACAAGAGTTGCTGTAAAAGTCAAAGTTACGACATTTGACAAAATACTCACACTCATGAGAAGAAGTTGGTGATGAGATCTTGAAGCAAGTCAGTTCCTTCCTCTTCAACACTATCCTCATCATTTGGCATTTCAGGATCCTCACCCAGTGGCAGGAGCGGCTCGCAAGGTGCAAAAGGCGCAGGGTTCTGCGCCGGGGCAGATATAAACATTAAATTAAAAAACAAACACTTACCTTCTCCACCACCGTGTCGCTCCCCTGCTGGAGCCTGTGCACTCTCTCTCCAGCCCGGCATCTGTGTTGCTGGGCAGGAGAGAGCCTACTGCGCATGTGTGTTTGGCCGGCCCGAGAAGGATGGCCAAACATACATGTACAGTGAGGGGGAGTGCTGAGCTCCCCCCCTCACTGCTCGTCACCCCATGGCCCGCCCCTTTAAAAGAGAGCGATAATACACAAAGTTTATATTTGTTATCTTTTAAAAGTTTTGCAGTTGCTACTGCTGGTAGGGGGGGTGACACTACTCCGCCCTAACGCAGGAGCCACCCCTGCCCAGTGGCACTTCATGGTCTCCATCCTTTGTGACACAAGGGATGTGCCGTCGCAGGGCCATGTAGTGGAACATGCATCAGGTCACAGTGATTTGACACAGATTTGACAAACCTTCCTGAGTGAGTAGAGGAGGGCTCCCCCAGTTTTGTTCAGAAATCTAAATCTTGCCTTCAGAAGCCCAAAAGCCCACTCAAACTGGCCTCTGTGTCCTTCCATGGGCGTCGCTGAAGCAGACTTTCTCTGGCGTTGTTGGATTCTTCAGTGGTGCCAACCATGGCCGGTTGGGAAAGGCTGAGTCTCCTAGATTGAAGACAGACATAAGTGCAATAAGAAGTTACATAATTTCTGACTATACTGCCTAACATTACCCACACAAAGTTAGGACAGATCATACTTACCAACAAGCCAGGCCATCGCCGGTAGTAGTTGTGAGATCAGCTGCGGTATTGTGCTGTTCTGCAGTACAAAGGAATCTTGGGCTGATCCAGGGAACCGGGCACAGACGTTTGAGTTATACAAATCCGGTAAGCAGGCAACTTGCACATTCATAGAAAGGAAGTGCTTCCTGTTATGGTAAACTTATTCCCTGACTTGCGGTTATACCAAGGCATTATGGGTATTATCAATGGCTCCAACCACATGTGGTAGGTGATCAAATCCATAGAAGCCAACCTTTACATTGGCTAAATCCTCACATCTGGGGAACTGGATGTAGCTGTCAATGTGTCTCATCATTGCTGAAAGCACGTTGTGTAATACACTACAGAAACTTGGATGTAACATGCCATCAGATATTGCTTCGGTGTATTGAAAAGAACCTGTGGCCAGACAATGCAATACTACCATAGGTTTCACAATTGGTGTGATACATGTGGGATTAGTGTTGTGAGGCAGGAGATGAGGCTCCAACTGATGGCATAAATCCTGTAAGGTTTACCTTCTTGATTATATTCCTTTCTTCTATGGCCTGAAGGTCTGGAAATGGGCGGTACACTGGAGGCTGTCGTCTTCTCCCTCTCTCAGGGTACCTATGTGTGAATTGCAAACAATATATGAGCATTGTTCATAATGTTCACAGTAACATATGTGAAGAGTAAGCAAAAATTTCATGTGTCAGAATAACTGTTTCAGATTGCAATTTACGTATATTACTTTTAAATAGTATATTGTGCAACATCCTTCACCAATCCCCATTGTGGCCTTGACATGTGTCTTGACCATTAATTTGTAAAAATGAGATCTCGGATGTATTATTTGCAGACTTTAAAAAAAGTTTATTTTGGACAAAATACTGACAACGACAGTGTACCCTGCAGCGCTAATGTAGCCTATATGCACACTAACACACTAGACAAATGAAAAGTGTAGTAAAATGTAAATGTCAATCGATTTATACCTATTTAAACAAATGTCAGTGGATTTGTACATAGTTAAACATATAGCCCATCATTTGGAGTGGTGGTGACACAGTTAACAGTCACAAATACAGTACTTTCAACCAGCAAAAATGGCAGAAGTTGATTGCGCAGTGGGCGGTTGACTCCACGGCAGACACAGCCATAGGTTAACGTTGGTAATTGTAGAGGACCAGTGGCTGTGACCGTATACGCTGATGACTGCTTACGTCGCACACATGCATGCTGCAGTTTGACAAATGCCTCACTTGCCTTCTGACACTGCTGCTATCAAGACCTCCTCCACTTCAGCTGCTGTTTGCCACCTCTGGGAGCAATCATGGCAGGCCAAGCAGGTGAGAGGGCCCATCCCTTCTCTGCAGAGGAGCTCCTGGCTAATGAGGTAGTTTCCTTGTATGACCAGCTCTATGGCTCACCAGGGGAACAGGTAGCTATCTTACATAAATATGTTACTCTGTTTTACTCCATCATTTCCATTTCCACAAGCTACAATGTGCCTCTGAGTTCCAGAGTTAAATCTGATTACTGTTGTAAAATTTTGTGATTCCCTACATAGGGCTATCATGTCAGTGATTGTCAAGCACTATACATTGTGTACCTAACATCACCACTGGGATGTGTGAGGTGTGGAAATTCCTAGATTCTACTTGTGGTGCATGTAGGCATTTATGCATGCATATATTTCATGGTACCTATGATATATTTACTAATCAGATCATGCTGATTGTGCAAATGCACGTATATTGTTTACAGCATGAGCTGTGCATGTATTCTGTAAAAAGCAGTTGAGAATGATGTTAGGTATGTGTACAGCCTCACACATCACTCAGAAAAGACCAGGGCTCCCCAAATTGTTGTCTGGGAGCTAGAAATAGCTCACAGACCCCTTCAGAGTGCCACATAGCTGTGAGGTCACGTATTGGATGGTCACAAGCTGAACTTTTATATATTGAACTGGTGGAAATGTGATGTTCATGTGGGATGAGTTTGCTCAGCCTGCAGAGAGTAAAGCATGACAATGACATGTGCCCAGTCTGAACCATGGGCCAGGCTGGGGCAGAATTTCTTTGGTAATACAACTGATGCACAGAGTAAAATCCCTGTAGACCTGTGGATACTTGGATGATCACAAAATGAGTTTTCACAAACAATAGTAGCCCTGAATGGTTTTACATGGATTACATTTGGAATGGTGACCGAGGTAACCCCGGGCAACACAAAAAGATGATGGACGGAGTGTTGAAACTTTTCAAACGTTCACCCCCAAGTCACATATCTGTGTTGAATCCATCGTTCTTTTGCTCACCATGCCCCCCAGTTTGGACACAGACATATGCAAATCAGTCTTGACCCTGCTCCCCATGGGAACAGTCCAGCTCGAACTGCCAGGTCTCGTCCTCTCTGGACCTGAAACAATCATACTGGGACCAGTTTTGGAGTATCACCCCATTTCAGTCATGCTAGCTTGTATCCAGTGGCACAGTGAGCAAGGGACCCACATCTGAGCATACCATGGCCACTTAGGGCAACTTTAGCAACGCAAAAGTGTGATGGACGGAGTGTTGGAAATTGTCACTCACCCCTAGTCGCAGATCTGGGTTGAATCCATCATTCTTTTGCTCACCATGCAAACCCTGGGCTTGATCCTTCTTTCCAGTCTTCCATTGACTCACATTGTCAAGGTGTGTAATTTGCTAATGAGAGACCCCTTAATCCCACAGGTCTGTTTTCACTGTTCTATAAGTCATGCTTGCACCGTACAGGCCTATTTCACATGTGGTAGAGCAGATAGCTGGTTACTGCAGAAGAGGTTTTGATAAGTGAATCACCAGCTTTTTTACATTCAACCACTTAAACATGAAATACAATGGCATGTTGATCTCATCCTTGTAACAGTGCCACACATCGCAAAAGGTGTGTCCTATGAGGCCAGTACATACCACACAAACTCAATAAGACGTAGTATGATATCACATTAAGTAGTCCACATGTCAACACATTCCCAGAGAGGAAGCTCTCACTGACACACATGGCAGCCCTTTCATAGTGACCCAAGTCTTAGGATGTAGTCTATATTATGGTTCCAGGCTCAATGGACCATATGCATCAAGTCAATAGGCCTGGTTGTAAAGATATCTGTACAATAATGCACAAGTAGTATACTCTTCAAAACCTCACAATGGCGTGTGTATTTCATAGTAGCTCACATCACAGTACATGAAGGGTGGCCCAGGGCTGCATGATGTTAGTGGGCTGGCTTAGTCAGTATAGGGTAGGACCAGGAAAGAGGATAGTCAGCTGATGACTACAAAAGTGTGTATTCATATCTTTGTAGTGCTCAGCATGTGAAAACTACAAATGTTGTGTGCTTACTTTTTAATTATGCTTGAGCTAGATGTGTACAAATTGTGTGACAACAAAACAGATATCCAAAAAATTACAGTGATATTCTGTTTTTCCCCTCACTTGCATCCATACAGATCAGCACTCATCAGAATGTGCACTTTTGGAAGCCCATATCCCAGAAGGTGCAGACCCTAGGGGTCAATGGGTGGGGCATCCTCCATTGCAGAAAAGGTGGAGGATCTGAGGCGCTGGACTCAGAAGATCACAGAGGTCAAGCTGGGGAAGTACTCCCAACGTGGACAGGGCACATGCTGCAGCCTGACCCCCACTAATGGCCCACATTTTGGCAGTGGCCTATATGGAGCTTGATGGGCAGGTGAGGGCCCAACAGTGGCTACAAGGGGGTGAGTCGTGGCCAGAGGTATACATGTTACATTGACAATTTGTTTTGTTACAGTCCAGCATTTCCCCACCAACAAAGGAGTGAGACATGTCCAACATACAAGAAGAGTTCTGTATTGTGTAGGTCTAGTAGTAGGTGCATGATGATGTGCTTTGCCTATTGTCTTTATGACTAGGAACCCAGTGAATTCCAGTCCACTACCAGATTGCTGTTTTGGTCAGACACATGGCTGAGTAAAATCATAAATCACCTCATGTTGTTTTGATGTTCTGGGTGACAGCTGTACCAAACAGGCCACTTGTCTTCATTCTTCCAGGAGTGATGTTCCCTGACTGCTATGTTTCAGGTGATGGTAGACCTATTACATGTGACATAGCATATAGTGCACTTTTGATGCAGTGACTGGACCACACTTCCCAATGGTAAGGTGGGATTCTACAGTAACATGAGTGTGAGGCATCACTGGTGCAATCAGCATTAGTGCCTACATGTTGCCCAGTGTACCTTCCCCTGTTGTTGTTTCATCTTCAATACTGTTTCACAATTCATTCACTGACTGGTGACATGCATCAAGGAGTGAGATGCAGAAATGTAGGGATCATATGTGAGTGTCTACACTCAATCTTACAAGACAATTGGTGTTTGTAATACAAAATGGTGTTGAGATGTGGCATCCCATTAAGAATAAAGTGATTCCACCGCTTCATGTCATAGATATGCACTGACACACAACAACCTTCAAATGTGTATTGGCTTTTAGAAATGCAATCTAAGAATGGTGTTGTCACCAGTAACAAGCAGGATTGAGGATGTTCAATGGGCTATATGAACTATTATGATGTGTGCATTTGTAGTATATATCTCCCAATACTTTGGCCCTGAATGTCTCCAGGCTATGTTTCTATGCTACATGTGATACATAACAAAACCATTTCAGTACAGCTTTCATTTCATTATTTTGACAGTGGGCATATGAGGAAGTTTCAACAAAAAAGTGACATCTGTGTAAAATAATCCTTTGCATATGACATCATTTCTGCTACAGCACATATTGCAGGTACATTGCTGTATTACTTGGCTATCATTACATCATGATGTTGTTTACGGTAAATGAGCATTTGCTGAATTCAGGGGCCTGGAAAGTATGTTTTGTAGCTATTCTTTTTGGTGACATCAAATCACTAAGGTATGCTACAAGGGCCAAAGTATACAAGGTGATCAACTATCCTAGTATATACATGAGGATGGAGTGTAGCAAACGTAATTAATGGTATTGTAATTGTCTGGGGTTATGACATCATGGCGACCAACTATTTTCAGGTAATGTAGCATGCATATGCTAACATTGAAGCCTATGTACTGAACCGTGAAGCTGGTGCAATCTGTGCACTTTTGTAATGTTTTGCGCTTGAATTTGATTGTCAGGTGTGTTAACGCAGATGCAATAAACCAATCTTTATATGTCATCTCTGATTAATCCCGGGCAAGTGGAGGAGAAGGGGCCACCATTGTTGGGGAAGCAGCTGGCCACAGTTGTTCTGGTCCTGACAGTACTGACACAGAGGGACTCAATGGCTGAGAGGGTGTGGGGAATGCCACGGAAGACGCAAGATCTACTTCGCCATCTTCAGAGTCATCTTTCAGTGGCCACTCCTGAGTGGTGGCAGACCCCACAGGATCGGCTCACCTAAGAAAGTAGCTGTCTCCATCGCTCCAGGTACATCAGCCCCTGCTCCCCCACTGCGCAGATTGAGGATGATATTGACCTCGTAAGAAACATCTCTTGTGGTTTAGACTGCAATTCTGAATGCCATCCAGGGGCAAGGCAGCCATCTGTATTAGATGGTGCCCTACATTGAAGGCATTGACAGTGCAATGTCTGTCCTACAGATATATTTTCAGGCTCTGACCTCCTCCCTCAGTGCAACCTTGTGTCCCTCCTCCTGTCTCTTACCCATACCAATACCCTATTCCCAAACCTATCCAAAGCATAATTCTGATTTACCGTCAGTTGCATCCACAACGGTGTGGCTTTTTGGAAATCATCAAGTAGCAGCGGCAGGATGTGTACAATCGACTCCATGACGGAACAGGCTGTGTGCAGCTGAATACAGGTGAGTTTCTACCTATATCATTCCATTTACCCCAACTCAGGTGTGCATGTTTTGCCGCCACAGTCACGTCGGCGGGAAGGGACATTGTGATTGGGCCAGCGGGGAAACTGGTAGTCTACCCTCCGACAAATGATTTGACCTATCCTGCCGCCGTTGTGATTTCCTGGTGGCAACAGCAGTGCAGAGAGGGTCTTTATTCTTTGCACCTGCTGGCTTCGTAAGTGGGCGTGTGGACCAAGTTGGTGGTTTAGTAATCTGACGCTGTTTCGACGGCTGGACCCTTTCCACCAAACTTGTAATCAGACCCTTAAAAATTCACAATGAGTTGGTCCTCCCCAGACCACTTAGTTATTTTAGTTTGGGTTTTTTGCAGGACATCTATTCATACCCTGTTGGGTGCATCCGTGTTTTGGATTTTCTTTGGTCACATTGACCTACAGTTCATTAAAAAAAAGAAAAACGAAATGAAGAAAAAAAAGAAAAAACTGTTCTTGTTAGAACTATTTTTTTTTTTTTTTTAAATAAAGAGCTGTGTTCTATTGCTAACGTTTTTTGTTACAAGTACTGCAAGCAAGTGGATGCAACTGAAGAGTAAATTAGATGGTACGTGATTGGTAAGTCTCCTTAAAAATAATACAGAAATTAAGAAAACATATGCTTACTTTGTAATGATAAACAGGTTTTGCTTTCATTGTGCTGTAAACAATTTGGTTAAAAACATGTAACATACAGTGTTAAATATAAATGCATATTATAACAAACATTAGTTTTTTTATTTAGTATTTTTCAAATGTCAGTAACAGCAACATTATTAATATATGCTATCCTTTATAACAGACCAGGGTGCAGATTAGCATTTACTTTAATCATCATGCAACACTGGGAAAAAACACGAATCTAATGGATTGTGAACAAAACCCTTACAAACTGTTGCTCGTTCAACTGTGCATTGAACTGCAATTCTTGTACATGTAACTACATTGCTTACCTAAATCAGTAGATTTCCTCATAAGCCATCAAACATGCGAGGCCACAAAATGACATATCTACTGTAGGTAGTAGATGTACTCCATATTTCAGAATTTTTCACTGTACAACCCACAATTAAAATTAAGGCGTTAGTATAAGAATGTAACAGCCCATTAGGTTTTTAGCTAATCTGTATTTAAAAGTGATCCTGTGTTGTTTCTTAAATATATAGGGGGTCATTGTGAGCGTGGAAGTCTTACAGCCTGGTGGTGACGAAGATTGTAATCTGCCAGAGCTGCGCTGTGTGCAGTGCTGCCCTGCGGATTACGACCTAGTTCTCGGCCAGCCTTTTTATGGCAGTAACACCGGCATGAAAAGGCTGTGGAGAACAGGTGCAGGAGACCACAGTGAGGCTCCTACACTGCTCATGCATTTTGCATGGGCAGTGCAGGGGCCCCCCTGCCCAGCACCATCTCAATGTGCACCCTGCTGGCTACAGCATTGCCGCCGGATCGATTACGAGCTGGAGACAATGCTGTAAACTGTTTCCTGCTAGGTGGAAACTGAGGTTTACGGCCGCCGACCGAGTGGTCAACTCATAATAACGATGGTGAGGAGGTCGCCACGAAGGCGGCGGCCAACCTGTTGGGAGTTTGGCAGGCGGGCTTTCCTATCGGCCAAACTCAAAAGGAGGCCCATGGTGTAATGACCACAACATCTGTGTTCTCTATGGTGGAACGTAACTGCTGGACAAATAAAAAGTGCGTCCAGAAAATGAAATCTGAGTAGCTGTGTAATCGGTTATTAGGGTGTGAATCTTTCGATTATCGTCAGCGCTTCTTTGTATTATAGCACATAAATACTTATTGAGCATAGTTAATTAAACAGTTAACACCAGTTCACATCCACAGTTTGTGCACAAGTTAGAATGCACAGCTTGCTATATCAATGTTTTAAATGATATAGCTTTACAATTAGAAATAAGAAGAAATAAAAATCTTTCCAATTCAGTAACTGTTGAAAAAGCATGTAAGCACTGGAAACATTCATGTTCTCAATAAATAGCTTGTTGCAAAAATATTCAGATGAGGGAAAGTTTCATTTGCTAGTATTTCAAAAATAGACACACAAAATTCCTGGGCATCCTGTTGATTGTTTAATGAGAAACAAACTGTTTCTCTACAAACATCAAACATAAATCTGACACTACTTGTAGATTGACACAATTGTTTGTTACATTGAAGTCCTAAATACAAATTACTTGCATTTATACAAAATGGGTTATCTGTGTTTTCAAAACTAAGGGCCTGATTTAGATATTGGTGGATGGGTAACTCAGTCACAACGGTGACAGATATCCAATCCACAGAAATCTAAATCCCATTATTTCATATGGGATTTAGATTTTGGCGGATGGGATATCTGTAACTGTTATGACGGAGTAACCCATCCGCCAAAATATAATTCAGGCCCCAAGTCTTTAACTAAAGGTATATATAATAGCAAATTAGTAATAACATTACTATAGCAGTTAATCCCATTAATATTACTAACTGAAAGCCTTAAATTTCAATGTGGTTTTCCTTCTTCTTTCTTTAACAAGTATGAACATTTTGTAAATCATCATCAGTTCCGAAAAATGATTTTCTTCTCACATACATGTTAGGTTTACAGACTAATGGATATTTTCCAAATGTCTTAAACAATTAGACAATTATATTCACATTCACAAGAAGGTCTGCATTAATATTGGTGTCATCCACATCTATCAGATATAAGCCTTATAACGTTTGACACTGGACAAAGCAACATAGGCCACATCCTCTTTAAAAACAGTTTAGCCAATGTTAATTAATGAATACTTCAAGCTTAAACCTTGTGATTTATGTATTGTCACATCAAAAGCTAAATATAAAGAAAATTGTTCTCTTTAAATATATGTATTTGATCAATAAAAACCTTGCCATTGATCTTGCAATGTGTTTAAGGTCCTTAATATAGTCAAATTTCAGAATAAGAAATTCTATTTCATCATGACGTTTAAATTGTATACAAATGCATTACTCCAGTGGTTCCCAACCTTTTGACTTCTACGGACCCCCATTTTATCAATACTGGAGCACGGGGACCCCCACTGAATCGTTATTGGAACATGGGGACCCCCAAGGAGTCATTACTGATACCTGGGACCTAATATTATTACATTTTTTAAGCAGCCACGGACCCCCTGAGGTGGCTTCGCGGACCCCCAGGGGTCCCCGGCCCACAGGTTGGGAATCACTGCATTACTCCATTCACAAGTCCTTGTTCTACATCTAAATTGCAACACAAAATGACACAACAATTTTTGCACATAAATAGCTCTTTTTGTAATCTGGCTGTTTGTGACACTGATTTCTCCATCTGTGATAATTTTGTAGATAATGTTTTAGTTACAGGAATATTTGCTCCATGCCTTTCAAACGAATCCTTGAAAACTAAATGTGCAATTTCTTGATTTCCCATTTCTAATAGTTCCATATTTAAATCAATGCATTCTTTCAGGGTTGGCATCAAACAAACAACCGGAACTGATTGCATAAGAAGTGAATGCATAACTTCACTAGCACCTTTCAAATTTGGTAACAAGGTTGGTATCCTTCTTCTCTGAAGTTTCTTTCTGGCAGTGTCTGAAAAGTTTACATAGCCTAATATCTTTCAAAATCGTCCATATTCTTCCACATCTGCTTTTCTTATATTTTGAGTAAGTTCATTGTATGAGAAATGTAGTCAAATGTTTACATTCCCTATACTACCTAAGCAGTATCTTCTTTCTTTAGCTGTCACAGTTTTAAAAATTGCTTCTCTGCTAAAAGGAGTCAGTTGAAGTAGATTGCCAAAAACAATAACATGTTTACCGCCAAGCAGATTATCATGTTCTTTCTACAGTATTTCTATCAAACGTAAATGAACCAAAGCCAGCATCAAGTTGGACACCATACTATATTCATCTATGATCAAAATGTGTAGGTTTTTTAGAACTCTCCAAAGTTCTTGAGAAGTATCACAATTTAGTTTTAAATATTAAAGTTTTATTGTGCTCCACTGGTAGTAATAGTAGTCGATGTAATGTTACTCCTTTAATATGATGTGCGGTTAATCTGGTTGGAGCTGTAACTATATAGGATAAGGTTGAATTGCTAAGTTGTTAAAGGTAAGCTGGTTTCACTTTTATAAGGAAACATTTACCTGTACCAGCTTGATCTGATTTATATTTTAATACAGGCTCACATTCAGAACATGTACGTGAACCATGTTCATTCTGTAGTCCACGATCTACCCTTCCTTTAATTTTATGGCAAGACCGGAGGCTCCTATTATGCGTTTCTTTTCTTACTTTAATTAAATAGCAGCAGTCAAGAAACATACTACAATTCCCAGAAGGCTAAACAACAACAGCCAATGGGAATCAAAACTTAGTCATAACAGTGTACACCAATCACATGCATACTAGGGTATTATGACATCACTTGACTGCGAACAGCCCTCTTTTCTTGCTGCTCGCAGTCAAGATAAGTACCCTTTTATCTTTCTCCACATATTTGAGTGTTGTAATGTTGTGGGTTTATTATTATTAACCGTTATTGTTAAACTTTACTTGGTTTTCTTCTTGCGCTTTGCAAACGCGTTTGTTTAACGCTATTTCCTTGTAGCTTCCTAGACGGCAGGTTGCCGCATTCATTGACCGCCTCGCGACTCGCGAGCCGCAATTCTGACCGTTTTTCCTAGCGCGCGGCTCCCCGCGCGCTCTCCGGCCATGTACCCGGGTTTTTCCTCAGGCGGCAGTTATTCTGCTTGCGCTTGAGGAAACACCGGGCGCTCTGCCAAGCTCTGCTCCCCTGAGGCTTAGAAGCAATTTTTAGACGCGCTGCTCATCGCGTCTCTCAGGAAATTGCAGGGTTTTCCTTCCACATTACCGGCTTGACGTTTTCGGGCCTCTGAATCCTTCTGCCTCCCTCCTTTGCCTCGTAGCTGTTTTTTCAGCTCGGCAACGCCCACAATTTGTCCTCTTCCTTGATTTTAACCCCTCTCTGCCCAGTTCCTTTAACATTATGAATTCAGATAATTCCCTCTCACATGATGTTGAGGATATTAGACAAGAACTCTCTGCCTTCATCAAATCATATGTCCAACCGGCAGTTATTTCCTCCATCAAAAAATTTAAAAAAAACTAAAACATTCATTTTCTGATATGATTTCTAGGACTATGTCGGCCCAGGCTGCGGGGGAATGCAGTCAGCGCCTTTCCCCTAGTAAAAATCCTAAAAAATAAAAAAAATTGGCGCAAAAGAGAAGTGAGGTTTCCTCACATGCCGCAGAGGACGCGGTTCCTCAAAAGGCTCCCACCAAGGAGTATAAAAATATGGACATTGGGAAACCAAATTTAAAACATAAATCTAAAGCAAAGAATATTATTCCTCCTCTGATGATTTCATCCATCCCTGATACGGATGACGATTTGTCGGATCTGGACTCTGATTCCAGTGTCTCGAATGACGCAGACGATGGTAATTTTTCTCCTCCACCTCCCAAAAAGACCAAGTTGTCCTCCCTTCAAACCTCCACGCTCCTGGACCCTGAGGGTTTCTCAATGTTTGACCCTTCCAATATACTTCACCCCAACTCCACTGAGTGGGTTCCCGCTGACCATGTGGCACAATATGTCTCTGCAAAAATTAATTGCCCCTTGGACAAACAAACCAGGGCAAAATTGAAATCTGAGTGCCCCCGCCCCTCCCTGTCCCGTAATTTATCCGCTACTCCCTCTATTGACCAACCTCTTTTAAATTTTTTTACAAAAATGGGCAAGGATCCACGCAAAGGGGTGGATAAAGCGTGGGCCTCTTGCCAAGATAAATTGCTGGATGTTATGGGGCCGCTAACCCGTATTTTTGACATTGCGGAAGCGGCCAGAATAGATGGTTCCTTCATTGATCCCGAGGAACTCACTTTATGGGTTCAACGTACCTTTTGCCTTTTAGGTAATGCGAATTCCGCCCTTACACATGAAAGACGCAAGGGTCTCCTCTTGAAACTTGACTCTAAGTTAGTCAACTTGGCGATTGTCCAATCCAACTCTCAAACAGATGGTGCACTGTTTGGAGAGTCCTTCATCAAAGAGTTAAGCAAGTATGTAACAACCTTTACTTCACTGGACAAGGCTCAACAATCGATGAAAAAGATGTTTTCACAGCGTGTTTTTGCAAGGGCTGGCAGAGGAAGGAAACGCTTTGCCGGCCGTGCATACCACAATCAAGGTTCCAGAGGATATCATAACGCATCCTACCAGGAATATAGACCGCAGTTTTATCCCCAAAGAAGCAGGGCCTTCCGCTCCAGAGGCTTCAGGAACTCCAGACCTCCTCCCCAACCAAGTAAGTCATGTTTCTTCTTCCATTCCCATAGGAGGGCGTCTCCGTTTTTTCCTTCCAAAGTGGTCAGAAATCACAGCAGACACGTGGATTCTCGCGACACTATTCAGGGTTATTCCATAGAACTTTACACAAGTCCTATTCAGACTCAGTTACCCCCTCTTCCTCGCTTTTCCTCGGACATGGCTTCTCTCATAACTTTGGAAGTGCAATCTCTATTACAAAAACAAGCCATTGTTCCTATCCTTCCCGATCCAACAGGTTTTACCAGCTCAATTTTTCTTGTTCAAAAGAAAAACAAAAAGATGCGCCCTGTGATAAACCTCAAGTATTTCAACCATTTTGTAGTCTACCATCATTTCAAGATGGAAACTATTCTCCATCTCAGAGATACTCTTCTGCAACGGGATTGGATGGTTCGACTGGATCTTCAAGATGCGTATCTAGTGGTCCCAATCCATTCTCATTTCAGGAAGTTTCTCCAATTTCAGTGGTTAAACCAGTTTTTTCATTGTACCTCTCTACCCTTCGGTCTCTCATCAGCCCCATGGTGTTTCACCAAACTCATGAAACCTGTGGTAGCTTTTCTCAGAGCGCAAGGCGTCAGACTCATCATCTATCTCGACGATATTTTAATAATGAGTCAGTCCCCACAGTCCCTCCTCTCTCATCTATCTCTCACGTGTTCCCTGCTATCGGAACTAGGCTTCATCATAAACAGAGAAAAATCCATTCTAATTCCCTCTCAAGTTATAGAATTCTTAGGATTCCAAATAGATTCAATTTCGGCCACCCTGAGGCTCCCTTCCGCAAAGATCAAGACCATAAAGTCCGAAATTCTACAAGTCCTTCACAGTTCTCAGATATCACTAAGAACGTTAGCGCGAATTGTGGGTCTACTCTCCTCTTTAATTCAAGCCATATTCCCAGGTCCTGTCCATTACAGGGCCCTTCAAAGGTTAAAAATCTGTCACTTAAGGAAGGGTCTCTCGTACACAGATATTATCCCTCTAGACGTCGATTCTCACACAGAGCTTCAATGGTGGATAGACCATTTAGATGCTTGGAACGGAAGGACTATCTTTGCATCAGCCCCAGATCTAGTATTAGAATCAGATGCAAGCCAATCAGGATGGGGGACCCGATGTGGACCAATCTCAACTGGAGGCACATGGTCGTTAGAGGAGTCCAAAATGCATATCAATTGTTTAGAGATGCTTGCCGGCTCCTTTGCAATCAGAAGCCTTGCAAAAAACAGAGTGCGCTTTGCCATTCTCCTCAGAATGGACAACATATCAGCCGTTCGCTATATCAATCATCTTGGAGGCACAAAATCCAAACCTCTGACGGAATTAGCCAAGGCGTTTTGGGAATTCTGCCTTTTAAACCAAATTTCGGTTCATGCAGAATATCTTCCGGGGTCTCTCAATTCGGTGGCAGATTGGCACTCTCGTCATCTGCAAGATTCAAGCGACTGGAAACTCCACATTTCAATTTTCCAATCCATTCAAGACAAATGGGGTCCCCTAGTGATAGACCTTTTTGCCTCACGTCTCAATTCCCAGCTTCCTCTATTTTACAGCTGGCGTCCAGATCCATTGGCCTTAGCATCAGATGCTTTCTTACAGGACTGGTCCCCTTCTCTCAATTATGCATTTCCCCCTTTCCTCATGATCAGCAGGGTGCTGGCCCATCTCAGACGCCAACAAGCCACTATAATTCTCATAACTCCCTTCTGGCAGTCTCAAACCTGGTTCCCAGCTCTTTTAGAATTATCAATAGACTTCCCGGTCCTGATTCCTTCCTTCCCGAACCTATTGCTCAACCCTCTAGGTCATTCTCACCCTCTTATACTGGACAATTTACTAACCCTCTCGGCATGGAAAGTCTCGGGCAATCCCAATTTATCCCGAGCATTTCAGCAGAAGCTTCCCGATATATCTCTCAGTCTTGGGCCCCAGGTACAAAAAAGGCTTATTCATCAGCCTGGTCTATTTGGCACAGCTGGTGTTTGGGAAAACAAATTGATTCCTTTTCAGCAGATTTGATTTTTATTCTCAAATTTCTAGCAGCCGAAGCCAGTAAAGGCAAAGCCTTCCGTACTATCAACCTTTATAGATCAGCTATTTCGGCCAATCATTCCCTAGTGAATGGGAAACCTGTGGGAGAACATCCTTTGATCTGCCGTTTACTACAGGGAGTAAAGTTTTCTAATCCTCCTTTACCTAAATACAGTCGGTTATGGGATGTTTCTATTGTTTTAAAATTTCTATTGTCTTGGCCTGATAATCTCATGCTTTCTCTAAAAAATGTATCTGCAAAGCTAACTATGTTATTGTGCCTTGTCTCTATTAAACATCTTGCAGATGTTAGAGCTCTAGATATATCTAACCGTCGGTTTACTCCTTCTGGGGTCATGTTTACTGTGGTTCGTCGAACTAAAACTAATTTATCCTCAGTTTTTTATCCTTATTTTCCTGACTATCCGAAACTATGTGTGGGACAATGTTTGAAAGCGTATGAATTGAAGACTGCAGATTTAAGATCCTCTTCTCATTCCAAATTACTAATTTCATTTAGGAAACCTCACTCTCCCGTTTCAGCCGCTACTTTGGCCCGGTGGGTTCGTTGGTTGATGTCTTTGGCGGGCATAGATACATCTATGTGTGGGGCTCACTCTTCTAGAGGGGCAATGGCTTCTAAAGCGTTTTGGACAGGCTCCCGTTTAGAAGACATTCTTAAATCTGCAGACTGGTCTAATGACAACGTATTCAAAGTTTTTTATTGTAAACCTATTGATAATGTTTCTCTGAATATAACTAATATGCTTTAAACTCGCATAATAGGAGCCTCCGGTCTTGCCATAAAATGTAGATTTTCCTAGTATTATGACGGAAAGTCTTAATTTTATTAAAGACACGGAGGCAAGTATTATCCCTCCACTTTCATTAACTTTGTTTTTCTTTCCCACCCTTTATTCTAGCGCCACTGGCCATCACTCAATCTTCCACTTAAGCCTCCTCCTTCGGCTTGGATTTCTACTCTACAAACTTCCTTGGCTCCGTTCAAAGCTGGACCTGCCAGAGGAGTAACCTACCAGGATCCGTCGTGGTTACCTTGGATTTTGAACTATTGTTCTGATGTTTTGTCTTTTATTATGGCAATTCTTATTTTGTTCTCTGTAGTTCCATTGTTTAATTCTAATTGACTCTCTCGCAAGAAAAGAGGGCTGTTCGCAGTCAAGTGATGTCATAATACCCTAGTATGCATGTGATTGGTGTACACTGTTATGACTATGTTTTGATTCCCATTGGCTGTTGTTGTTTAGCCTTCTGGGAATTGTAGTATGTTTCTGGACTGCTGCTATTTAATTAAAGTAAGAAAAGAAACGCATAATACTCGCCTCCGTGTCTTTAATAAAATGAAGACTTTCCATCATAATACTAGGAAAATCTACATTCCCTCAAACACTGGATGTTGATCTCAATTTAATTGTGATAACATGTACTCAATTCTTTCTCCTTTCTTATGCATTTCTGCATTCTCACTTCTATCTCACTCATAGCAATTGTTCCCTGGGTCACCAAGTGGGTCTTCACAACTTCTATTAGACATTTTATTTGTACTTCTGGTATCATATAATATTTCATCTTGTATTTTTTTGTCTTCTAACATTTCTTGCTCTGACATCTCAATACCTTGTTAATTTAGATATTTTGGTTTGTAGTCATAAAAAGCTTCCCCATAAGATACGAATGTCCCAATCAATTCTTCCTCTTTATAACATGGTTTCAAAATCTGCAAGAGCATCCAGAAATACAATTCTGTGTTTGCCAGATTATCATATGTATATTTGCGATAACTGATGAGCATAGGTTTTGAATGAAGTATTCTGCAACGATCTGTTCTCTGGACATGAAACTTTCCACTATTACCATCCTCAACCAAATTATTTCTGTAAGTATAAAACTGAGAAACTTCATATAGTGACAACATTTCCAAAAAAAGAGCTTCTTTTAGGATAGTATGTGTCTAGTAAATTTGTTTTCACAATTTCCTTGTTTTCAGGGACAAAGTGAATAAGATATTCAATTTCGAGCAAACTTTTGAACACTCTTCTTCGCAATGTGGCTAATCCTAAAATAAGCCATGTAAAGGCATGAGATTTATTTTATAAACTGGAAGAGCTTAAATGGTCACATGCCTTATAACTGATAACCTCTCTATGAGATAACACTTGATGGCTAGATCCATACAGTGTTTATGTTAAAGATTGCTCTGCAGAAATTTCTTCTCATACGTCCTTCATATCAGTTTTCTCAGCATTTGTAATGTATAAAGTCACATACCGGGCATCAGCAGTTTAATTATCAGCAGCAAATTGGATATCAATGCTCTTATTCCACATATGTAGTATTGAAGGGTTGTTATAATTAATCTGCTATTTGACAACATGTCTAACAGAAGGCATAACATTATTGGAGATTCCTTTTTTTAAATTGGGCTTGGAAATCCTAAGCGACATTTAGTATACATGTTTGATCAATTAAAAAATTTCCTTAAGTAGTATTTTCCACATTTTTTTACTTTAAAATTGTAGTATTTGATCAAAGAATTGCTTGTTTTTTCTTTATTTGGGATTTCACAAGTAACATATTCTTCTATAAACTGAAGGACAGAATCATCAGAGGAATATCCACATTTTGGTGCATTCATTATCCATAATAGCATGTGAGTACGAGATGCACCTCTCGGTTGGTACTCTTTTTTACAGAAGAAATCAACCACCTCTCCTAGGGTTTTTTCTTTTTATTTGTTAGGAACTTAAGCATAGTTTGGAATTTGTGAGTAAAACACCTGCATACATTTGCTGGATCTAAATAACATAATTCTCCTGGTGTTTTCATAGACACATCTGGCAAATTACTGTTAGCTTGTAGTCGGAAAGTGTATAAATCGTCCCATAGGAATTCAGCACAGCTTAAAGTGAGAAACCAAGTAGGTGGCCCCAAATTACTTAACATACATTTGAGTTCTCCGTGACCTCTAAACCAGTATTAATTTGTACCTCTTTGCCATGATATTAACTAAGCCATACTCTAGGTTCTCATCATTACTTTCAACTTTATGTGAAACATCTATAGCTGTTATGTTATTAAATCCTGTTCCAGTTTGCATGACATGGGCAACAGCAAAACGGTAACAAATAATTCACTTTCATATAGTAAAGTGAAAATATAAGGTATGTTTTGCCTAAAATGTGGGTCTTCAAAATAGAGGGCCTTATTACGAGTGTGGCGGTCTGGACCGCCGCCAATGCATTGGTCCGATCACCACATTACAACCCTGGAGAACTGCCAGATCCGGCAGGATCTTGGATCTCGGAATTCTGGCTGTGGCAGAGATCGTAATCTGGCAGGGTAGAGCTGCAAGCAACGCTGCCCTGGGGATTATGACCTCGTTCTCCGTCAGCAGTTTCATTGCAGTAGCACCGCTATGAAAAGGCTGGCGGAGAACAGGTGCAGGGGACTACAAGGGGGGCCCTGCACTGCCCATGCACTTGGCATGGGCACTGCAGGGTTCCTCTCAGCCAGCACCATAGCAACATTCACTGTCTGCTCTGTGAACATTGTGAGGGTGTTGGTGCACCCTGCAGGCAACAGCATTGCCACCAGCTTGATTATGAGCCAGAGACAATGCTGTGGCCTATTTCCCACTAGGACAGTGTTAAACCTGACAGCCTTAGGGTGGTCACCTCTAACTTTTTGCCTGTCTCCCTCCACTTTTTGAACACTGTTGTTGCTGGTTTTTAGACTCTGAGCACTTTACCATTGCTAACCAGTGCTAAAGTGCATATGCTCTCTCCCTTTAAACATGGTAACAATGGATCATACCCAATTGGACTATTTCATTTACTTATAAGTCCCTAGTAGTGTGCACTATATGTGGCCAGGGCCTGTAGATTAAATGCTACTAGTGGGCCTGCAGCACTGATTGTGCCACCCACTTAAGTAGCCCCTTAACCTTGTCTCAGGCTTGCCATTCCAAGGCCTGTGTGTGCAGTTTCACTGCCAATTCGGCTTGGCATTTAAAAGTATTTGCCAAGCATAAAACTCACCTTTTTCTACATATAAGAGACCCCTAAAGTATGCCCTAGGTAACCCATAGGGAAGGGTGCTGTGTAGGCAAAAGGCAGAACATGTACATATGTAGTTTACATGTCCTGGTAGTGTTAGACTCCCAAATTTGTTTTTACACTGCTGTGAGGTCTGCTCCCTTCATAGGCTAACATTGGGGCTGCCCTCATACATTGTTTGAGTGGTAGCTGCTGATCTGAAAGGAGTAGGAAGGTCATATTTAGTATGGCCAGAATTGTGGTATAAAATCCTGCTGACTGGTGAATTTGGATGTAATATTACTATTTTAGAAATGCCACTTTTAGAAAGTGAGCATTTCTCTGCACTTAAATCTTTCTGTGCCTTACAATCCACGTCTGGCTGGGTTTAGTTGACAGCTCCTTGTGCATTCACTCAGACACACCCCAAACACAGGATACTCAGCCTCACTTGCATACATCTGCATTTTGAATGGGTTTTCCTGAGCTGGGAGGGTGGAGGGCCTGCTCTCACACAAAGGACTGCTACACCCTCTACTGGGACCCTGGCAGACAGGATTGAACTGAAAGGGGACCTGGTGCACTTCTAAGCCACTCTTTGAAGTCTCCCCCACTTCAAAGGCACATTTGGGTATATAAAGAGGGCCTCTGCCCCTTCCAACTCAGACACTTCCTGGAGAAGAAACTTGTAACCAGAACCTGCATCTTGCCAAGAACTGCCTGGCTACCCAAAGGACTCACCTGACTGCTTTCTGTGAAGGACTGCTGCCTTGCTGTTGCCCTCCTGCCTTGCTGCTCTCTGGCTGTGGTGAAGAAGTGCTCCCCAAGGGCTTGGATAGAGCTTGCCTCCTGTTCCCTGAAGTCTCAGGACCAAAAAGACTTCCCTCTTGCAACTGGACTCCTTGTGCAGCGAAAATTTGACACACAGCTTGCTAAAACTGACGCACAGCCTGCCATGCAGTGAGAAACTCACCGCACGGAGAAGATTGACGCAGCACCTGCCGTGCCGCACGGCCCACCGGATCAATGCACAGCCGACCTGGGACGACCCAGCCCAACTTCCAGAGGGGAAATCAACGCAGCACCTGCCGTGCCGAAGAAATTTCCACACTCCGCAAGCCCAGGAATCTATGCACAGACCCCGAGGCGTCTGAAAACCCCGCAACCCAAAGAGGATCCACAACCGAGCACCGAAAATCGACGCACAGCTATCCCTGCGTGGAAACTAAACAACGCATCACCGTGTGCGGCCCGAGAAGTCGACGCACACCCCTTTGTTTCCATGCCTCTCCTCCTCTGCAGCCCTTTGGGGAGATTTTTATAATGCAAACCAGGTACTTTGTGCTTGAAAGAGACTTTGGCCCTCATTACAACCCTGGTGGTCGGTGTTAAAGCGGCGGTAATACCGCCAACAGGCCAGCGGTAAAAAAAATGGAATCATGACCACGGTGGAAATCGCCAACACGAACAGCCACTTTAACACTCCGACCGCCACAGCAGTAGCAACAAACACTGCGGCGGTAACCGCCAACAGTCAATGTACCGCCACATTACAACCTGCCCATCCTCTAGCTTTTCCGGGGTGGTACCAACGCCATCAAAAGCACGGCAGAAACAGTACACAGAAGGGAAACCACTCACCTCTTGACACTCAACAAAGAACTAGGACGCCATGGAGCCCGAACGACAGGTGTTACTGATGTTGGTGTATCTTCTCATCTACCAGGAGTACGAACGGCGGCGGTGACGACCACGGTGAGTACTGCACCTAGCACACAGAGGGGGTGGGGGGGAAAGAGTGACACACACACCCCCACCCTCACCCCCAACACCACACACACAAATATATGCATCAACATTACATATACACCCCGTAACCCTCTGGAAGAACGCAAGGACAAAAGTAATTGAGTCAAATGAGTGTCATATTAGAAATAGTCAGATATACGTTACAAATTCAAAAACAGTGTTTACAATATATACAATATGTACATAAGGTGGAACATTGTCCACTCAAAATGTCCGTGGGCCACTGGGCCAAAACTCATAGGCCAAGCCCACACTTGACTCCTGCCTCAATACAGAGAGAACACTGCAGGAGCATCAGGTCAAAAACACACAGGCACCTCAGGGGGACGGGGTGGGGGGGCACCTCAGCTGGAAGATGGGACAATGCCACTGCTCCTGGAGGGGGCTCCATGCCCACAGCCATGTCCTGGGGAGTGCAAGGCCACAGTCTCTCAAGTGGGTGGTTTGCCCACTGCCTGGTCTGGGGGAGTGCAAAGCCACAGTCTCTCAAGTCTCTCAAGTGGGTGGTTTGCCCACTGCCTGGTCCTGGGGAGTGCAAAGCCACAGTCTCTCAAGTGGGTGGTTTGCCCACTGCCTGGTCCTGGGGAGTGCAAAGCCACAGTCTCTCAAGCTGATGCCTTTCTCCACTGGTTCTGGAAGGGGCTTGGTGCCCAGTGTGCTTCATCCTGCCAAGGATAGGGTGAGTGGATGCCATTTTCCACTGGTTCTGGAGGGGGCTCGGTGCCCAGTGTGCTTCATCCTGCCAAGGATAGGGTGAGTGTATGCCTTTCTCCACTGGTTCTGGGGGGGGGGGCTCGGTGCCCAGTGTGCTTCATCCTGCCAAGGATAGGGTGAGTGTATGCCTTTCTCCACTGGTTCTGGAGGGGGCTCGGTGTCCAGTGTGCTTCATCCTGCCAAGGATAGGGTGAGTGGATGCCTTTCTCCACTGGTTCTGGAGGCGGCTCTGTGCCCAGTGATGCAACACTTGGGGTGTGGCAGTTCACAGTCCCTCACCTGGACGTCTGAGCCACGAGATTTGCAGTGACCAGGATGCATGATAGTCCATGGAGGCAGGGCTAGAATCCATCTGGCGGCAGCTACGTCTGCACTGTGGTGGTAGTGACGGTGCAGCTGGGGGTGCTGCCAGTGGTGGAGGGAGTCTCCAGCCCCTCTCCTGCAGCCTCAGACAGCTGCCCACTGGGGCTGCTGCTACTGGCAGTGGTGCTACTATCAGTTGTGCAGGTGGCAGGGCTTGCGGCGGGGCTTGCAGCAGTGCTAGCGGCGGTGCAGGTGGTGGTGCTGGCCGCTATGCAGGTGCCGATGCTGCCAGTGGTGGGGGGAGGCTCCAGCCCTTCTCCTGCAGCCTCGGACGGCTGCCCATTGGGGCTGCTGCTGCTGACAGTAATGGTGCTTGCGGCGGTGCAGGTGGCAGTGCTTGCTGCGGTGCTAGCGGTGGGGCTGCTGGCGGTGCTGCCCGCGGTGCAGGTGGCGGTGCTGGCGGTTGTGCTGGTAGCCACCAGGCCTTCACCTGCTGCTTCGGGCGGCTGAAGTCCCTTGCCTGGTGTTTTGTGCCCCTTCCTCACCTTGGCAGATGGTGGTGTCACCTAGGGTCAGGCAGCTGGAGTCTTTGAGGTGGCCTTGCTGGGTGGTTGTAGCTCCTTCCCATTGCTGGATGCTGTTCTCTTCTTCACCTTGCCAGGTGGTGGAATGGATTTGGCCTTGGCAGGGGTTGGTGGCACACTGGCTGGGCGGACAGCTCCCCCCTTTGATCCTCTGACAGCTGCAGGAACCACAACGGACGTGGACTTGGTGGCTGAGGTGCTGGGCTGAGTTTTGGCCACCCTGGCCCGACGGGCAGGACGGGGGGGAGGGATAGGGAAGAGGTCAATGTTTGCAAGGAAAATCTTCTTAGGGACACTGGGGCGGGAAAATGGAGAAGGTCTGGGAGTGGAGGAAGAGGGAGTGGTTGTAGGAGGTGTCTGTCCGCTGAGTTTGGGTGCAGGTGCATGGGCTGGAAGCTGTTGTGAGGTGGATGGCTGTTGGGTGGCTAGGTGCTTGCATTTGTGTACTTTGGGAAGAGGGGTCATAGACAGACTGGGAGAGGACACAGGGGATGTGTGCATGGATATGGGGTGGTGACTGCCAGTGAGGGGTATGTAGTGATCGGTGTGATGGTTATGGAGGTAGTGGATGAGGATGTAGTGCATGCAGTGTGAGTGGAGACGCAACTGGGAGGGTGGTGGACGAGGAGGAGGACGGGGACACAGTGGAGGCAGTGGATGTTGGTGTGTCTGCATGGGGATGGTGCTTGTGTGAGTGCCTGTGAGATGAAGTGTGGTGCTTGTGTTTGCCTGAGCCACTTGTGTGTTGATTTGGGTGAATGCTGGTCTGAAGGTGTGCTTGGGATAGGCTCGGGTTGAGGGGATTGGGACTGGGTAGAGGAAGTTGGAGGGGGGAGGCTGGATACAGGGACAATGGGTGCCATCAGTGCAGAGGCCAGAGCCATTAAATGCTCTCTGTTGGGCCGAAACGCCAGAGTGAATGCCCTCCAGGTATACATCTGTTTGTTGCAAATGCCTCTCAACACCCTGGATGGCATTCAGAATGGTTGACTACCCAATAGTGAGGAATCTCAGGAAGTCAATAGCCTCCTCACTGAGGGCAGCAGGGCTGACTGGGGCAGGGCCTGAGGTGCCTGGGGCGAAGGAGATGCCCACCCTCCTGGGTGAGCGGGCATGGGAAACACTGAGGGGCTGCTGCAAGGGCAGTGCTGGTAGGGGGTGTGGCGGCTCTACCTGTTGTTGGGGTGGGCACAGAGGTGTCCGCCACCACCAGGGAGCTTCCATCGGAGGAGGAGTGGCTGTCTGTGGTGTCCCCTCCTGTCCCCATCGTGGTGCTCCCCTCGCCCTCCGTCCCACTGGTGCCCTCACCGTCGGTGGATCTGGCCTCCAGGCCCATGTGGGATGCAGCTCTGTCCATCGGCGGTGCCTCTGCTCCTCTGCCAGATGATGCTAATGCACGCAAGGACAGGGTGACAAAACAAAAAGGGGGGGAGACAGAGGATACACTTGGTCAATGCCAGCAACACCACCACCATTGGCGTACACAACTCACAGGGAACAGCCCTATGCACTGCACCATGCACTACCTGTTACAATGCCAGTCACCATCCCATGGGGTACAATGCCTAACGCCATCAGCTCCACACCTGAAACAAACAGGGCCCTGACCAATAGTAGATGCCCACTCCCACTATTGGGGTTGGAGTGCTTCAGAGCCTGCCCAACAAGGGACCTACCCTGCCATGTTCGCCCTGTCCTTGGGGCACCCACAGTCCACATCCCCACCCAGGTAAAAGCTTAACGTGCGCAAAGTACTGAATAAGAATTTTTATTTACACCCTTGTGGCTGCTGTGATGCCCTCAAGTATGCGGAACATCAGGGGGGTCAGGGTACGACGGGCACCTCTTCCTCGTTAGGAGGCCAGCCCCAGCTGGTCCTCCGCCATCTTCCTTGCCCAGCAGCGCAGGTCCTCCCACCGTTTGCGGCAGTGGGTCCTCCGCCTGTCAAAGACCCCCAGGGTCTGCACCTCCTTGGCGATGGCACATCAAATACCCTTTTTCTGATGGGTGCTGACCTGCAGGAAAAAGACAGCAGAAAAGGGAATTAGTTAACCGTCCGGACCGTCACACTCATGGCCCACCATATCCCTCCCATCCCCTGACGCATATACATTGACCACCATACATGCAGCACTCTGGCCAGGACGCCTCAGCCCCACCCTTATATGTGGCTTACATACACAGCACTCCATACATTCATGGCCCACGCATCATGCTAACAGTGTACTCACCTGTTTGTCTGAAAGACCGTGGAGTAACGTGTACTGGGGTAGGACCCCATCCACCAGTCTCTCCAACTCCTCCGCAGTGAAGGTAGGGGCCCTTTCTCCAGACACATGAGCCATTGTCGCTTCCAGACACAGGTCACAGCAGCACTTGCAGTGTAGATCCTCTCCTGTTGAAGGTCAGGTAGCAAGTGAGTGAATAGATAGAAAATAGCAGTCATGTCCACGGGGGTGCGTACCGTCGGCGTACATCGCTATTGGCTCCTGGAACCCATAGGGCCCAATGATAACCAATGCGAACCTGCGCGGCGATCGTCGACCACCTACCGCAACGGCGCACAATGCCAGCAGAATTACCTCATTTCCACTTGTCCCTCCTCTCAGGTTAGGCAGACGCCGTTTCAGGGGGGCACAGGCCATGGGTCCTAACTGCATCACAGCAGACATTGGCACAGCAACTAACTCTCGGATTCACATACTGGTTCTGTAATGGAAGAAATGCATCATTATTGCAATTGGTGTGTGATTATGACCCTCTGCTCACCATTTTCCTCCCTAGGCTTCAACCGCTGAGGATGAATATGAGATGGAGACATCCTCCTGTGTACAGGCCCCTGGTGGACCTTGCGACAATGGAGGTCAGACACATTATACTAACATACAGACTTGATCGGGCCACAATCCAAGAACTGTGTGACCAATTGGAGCTAGACCTGATGTCAGCTATTCGCCAGCCCACAGGTATCCCGCCTCTAGTGCAGGTCCTGTCAGTGCTCCATTTCCTGGCAAGTGGCTCCTTCCAAACAACAGTGGTCATGGCATCAGGGATGACTCAGCCAATGTTCTCCAACGTGTTGACCAGAGTGTTGTCAGCCCTGCTTAAACACATGCGCAGCTACATTGTATTCCCCCAGGTGGAGGATCTGGCGACAGTGAAAGCTGACTTTTATGCCCTGGGACATATCCCCAACATCATTGGTGCCATAGATGGTACACATATAGCATTTGTCCCCCACCGGTGAAATGAACAAGTGTTCAGGAATAGAAAAAGCCATCACTCTATGAATGTGCAGATGGTGTGTTTGGCTGACCAGTACATCTCCCGTGTGAATGTCAAGTATCCTGGCTCTGTGCATGATGCCTTTATCTTGAGGAATAGCAGCATCCCATATGTGAAGGGCCAACTCCAGAGGCACCGGGTGTGGCTAATAGGTGAGCCCAAGGTCCCCACCCAGTATATGTTGGAGTCTGGGTATGGGGTTGTCCCTAAGGGTTAGTGTGTGTCTGACAGTTGTCCCTCGATATTTGCAGGTGACTCTGGTTACCCCAACCTCTCATGGCTACTGACCCCAGTGAGGAATGCCAAGACAAGGGCAGAGGAACGTTACAAGGAGGCACATGGGCGAACAAGATGGATAATTGAGAGGACCTTCGGCCTCCTGAAGGTCAGGTTCCGGTGCCTCCATCTGACAGGTGGATCCCTGTACTACTCACCCAAGAAGGTGTGCCAGATCATCTTTGCATGTTGCCTGTTGCACAACCTGGCCTTGAGACGCCAGGTGCCTTTTCTGCAGGAGGATGAGCCTGGAGATGGTCTTGTAGCAGCTGTGGAGCTTGTGGACAGTGAGGAAGAGGAGGCAGAGGAAGAAGATGTGGACAACAGAAGTAATACCACACAGCAGTACTTCCAGTGACACACAGGTAAGATACTGTAACTTCACTTTACTTTTACGTTTTGTGGTGGACATTGTACATGGCAGCCTGATTTCCCTATGTCTATGGCCACTTACTGTACCCTTTGGCATCTCTATTTTCAGATATCTGTGGCACACTCTGGATCCTGGTATGTTTACTGCTGCCCACTAAAGGTCATACCAATGTATATATAACTGTACATATGACTTGCAATGTTTTCGGAATGTTGTACTAATTCATATTTCAATCATTTGACCGATTCAAGATATGTATTTGTTCCAAGTGTGTTTATTTAAGTGCTCATACGTAGAGGGGGATGTGCAATGGGCTTGGGTGATGGTGGAGGAATGTCCAGTTAGAGTCTAGTCTCTTGGTATCACAGGTGCATTGTCCAATGGGGCATAGAAAGGGAAGTAATGGCAGTTCAAGGTGGACAGGGTGACAGAGTGGGACAGAAGGGCGACAATCAGGAGAGTCCTATTTCCTGGCAGGGGTCTTGGCAATGTTCTCTGGCTTCTGCCTGGATCGCAGGGACCGTTTGCGGGGTGCTTCTCCTTCTGCAGGGGGTGGGGTGCTGGTGGCCTGTTGGTCCTGTGGCGTCTCTTCCTGTCCACTAGCGCCGGCAGAGTTGGAGGACTGTTCTTCAGGGTGTGGCTAGTGTCAGGGGCCCGTTGTTGTGCCACTGCCCTCATGGTGTTGCCCATGTCAGCCAGCACCCCTGCAATGGTGACCAGGATGGTGTAGATGTTTTTTAGGTCCTCCCTGATCCCCAGGTACTGTCCCTCCTGCAGCCGCTGGGTCTCCTGCAACTTGTACAGTATATGGCCCATGGTCTCCTGGGAATTGTGGTATGCTCCCAGGATGTTGGTGAGTGCCTCCTGGAGAGTCGGTTCCCTGGGCATGTCCTCCCCTTGTTGCACAGAGGTCCTCCCAGCTTCCCTGTTGTCCTGTGCCTCTGTCCCATGAACCGTGTGCCCACTGCCACTGACCCCTGGTCCCTGATCGTCCTGTGTTTGTGGGGTTGCCTGGGGTCCCTGTAGTGGTGGACACACTGCTGATTGATGTGTCCTGGGGACAGTGGCATGAGCCCGCTGGGTGGGTGCTGTGCCGGTGTTTCCTGAGGGGGGAGGGTCTGTGGTGGGTTGGGACTGTGGCAGGGTAACCGATTGTCCAGAGGTCCCTGATGGGCCAGGTTGGTCATCGTGATCCAGGCGTGCAGAGCTGCTGTCATCACTGTGGGCCTCCTCTGGGGGGGGACTGGATGTTGCTGGCAACTCCCCTCCAGTGACGTTAAGTAGGGGGTCCTGTGGGGATATAAATGCAGTGTTATTGTACCTGCGTGTGCCATCTTGTGCATGGGTGTGTTTCACTGTATGGTTGTGATTGCCCTGTCAGCTTTGCATTGTGCGACCTGTGTTTGGTTTGGCTAAGTGATTGTCACTAGTGTGCATGCTGTGGTGATGGGTGTCCTTGCATGTCTGTGATGGGGGTCCATGTACTGGTGTTACATGCAGGGCTTGGTTTTGGGATGGGTGGGTTGTGATAGTGGAGTATATGTGAGGTGGTGGAGTGATGGGGGTGAGGGTAGGGGTAGGAATTTGTGATGGCATGCAGGTAGGGTGGGGGATATAGTAGTAAAGATATGACTTACCAGAGTCCATTCCTCCTACTACTCCTGCAAGGCCCTCAGGATGCATTATTGCCAATACTTGCTCCTCCCATGTTGTTAGTTGTGGGGAAGGAGGTGGGGGTCCACCGCCAGTCCTCTGTACAGCTATCTGGAGTCTTGCAACTATGGAACGCACCTTCTCCCATAGGTCGTTCCACCTCTTCCTAATGTTATCCCTTGTTCTGGGGTACTGTCCCACGGCGTTGACCCTGTCCACGATTCTCTCCCATAGCTCCATCTTCCTAGCAATGGACGTCTGCTGCTCCTGTGATCCCAATAGCTGTTGCCCTTCCCGGATGATTTCCTCCACCATGACCCTTAGCTCCTTCTCTGAAAACCTGGGGTGTCTTTGGGGTGCCATGGATGTGGTGAGAGTGATATGTATGAGGATGTGAGGGGTGAAGTGTTGGGTGATGTGTTGTGGTGTGTGCTGTGAGGTGCGTTTATGCTGTATAGGTGATGGTGTTCTGTGGCTCAGATTGAGTGGGTGCTCCTGGCTTTTGTCTCTCTCTGTTAGCAATCTTATTTTTCATTGAAAGGATTGTGGGTAATGTGGGTGTGTGTTTTATGGTGGTCTGAGTGTGCGTTGTGTGTATGTGCATGTGTGTCAGGTGTGTGTAGTTTGAATTGTCCAGTGTGGTGGTGTTTTGTAAATGTGTGGGTATTTTGAGCACTGCGGGGGTACCGCCAATGGTTGACCGAGGTTGAAAGACTGCTGCGGTGATTCATGGGTCCTGATACTGTGGGAGTATTCCTGTTGGCGTAACGGTGTGGGTTTTGGTACCGCCAATTTATCACTGACCTTTAAGCTGGCGGACTTGTGTGGGTGTCTGTATAGTGGCAGATTTCTCTGTGTGGGTCTTACTACCCGTAGCGGTATACTGCCGCGCTCAAGGTATCTTGGAGGCCGTCAGCACGGCGGTAAGCGGCATTTACCACCAGGGTTGTAATGAGGGCCTTTGTTTGCTTTAAAAAGACTTAAGACACTTTATTTCACTTTTCAGTGATATCTCTACATTTACTTATTGCATCTTTTTGACCTGCAAATATCCAGATAAAGATAAATATTATATATTTTTCTAAACACTGTGTGGTGTATTTTTGTGGTGCTATATTGTGTTATTGTATGATTTATTGCACAAATACTTTACACATTGCCTTCTAAGTTAAGCCTGACTGCTCAGTGCCAAGCTACCAGAGGGTGGGCACAGGATAATTTGGATTGTGTGTGACTTACCCTGACTAGAGTGAGGGTCCTTGCTTGGACAGGGGGTAACCTGACTGCCAACCAAAGACCCCATTTCTAACAGCCAGCAGGCGG
The DNA here is from genome assembly GCF_031143425.1 of Pleurodeles waltl. Taxonomy (NCBI): domain Eukaryota; kingdom Metazoa; phylum Chordata; class Amphibia; order Caudata; family Salamandridae; genus Pleurodeles; species Pleurodeles waltl. The sequence goes on from NC_090444.1 coordinate 444,027,648, forward strand.
AAACTTAGGTTTCCGCCCACCGACCTAGCAGGAAACCCATAATAGCTCCGGCAGGGATGTCACCACATCGAAACTCATAATGGGGCCCATGGTCTTGTAGAACGATATTCCAATGCACAAAATGGAATCGGACGATCATCATCATCTCACCCTCCTTTTTTAGTTGGAAATAAAGCTGGATAACATTGAGCCTCTAAAGTTTTTTTTCAGAAATACTAACAAGATTTCATATAACTTCTCACATTTGATAGAGTTCTAAGGTATCACTGATTAAGGCCCTCATTACCACTTTGGAGGTCTTTTGGCAAGACCGCCGCGGTGGCTGCTGCCAAAAGACCGCCAGTGTTGGTGGTATCCGCCCTCCATATTAAGAGTACACAAAGTATTCTGCCTAAAAACAGTCACAAATCCGACACCGCCAGAACATAAGAGGGTGGGAAAGAGGCGGTTGCACCACCTGCATCGCCACACCAACAACTTTCCACCCACCAGATTACGATTCACAAATCAGCACAGCGGTCTTTCCATGGTAGAAAAGCACTGGCAGTCCGAACCGACTCGCTCAGAACACAATCCTGTCAGAATACAACACCACATTGGATAGTTCAAATACCCCACACCGGACACATATCCACACACCACGCACACCTACTCACAGCACTTTATAACACACCAGTACACAACCCAGAATCCTTTGCGCAACTAATGAATTACAAAGACCCCAAGAAGCCACAATTCAAACATATAGCACATATACACCACAGGCACTCTCAGCTAAACACCACCACCTACCACCAATCACTGCCAAACAACCCCACCCCACCAAGCACCTTACACTGCAGCCTGCACACACAGCACACACTCCCAACACATCCACCATGTCACGTCGAAAGCACCCACGTCTAACCGATGAGGAGTTGCGGGTCATGGTCGATGAAATCCTTAGGGTAAAGCAACAACTCTTTGGAGCAGAGGTTCAGCAGACCTTCATAGCCAGGAAAATGGAGTTATGGCAGAGAATAGTCAACTTAGTGGGCACCCATCTGCGCACAAGGGAGGACATCAAGAAGAGGTGGAATGACCTATGGGGGAAGGTGCATTCCATGACGTCCAGGCACCAGCTGGCGGTAATGAAGACTGGTGGAGGACCCCTTAGTCCTCCCCCAGAGTTCACATCGTGAGAGAAGAGGGTCTTGGACATCCTGAGGGCTTGACAGGAATTCCTGGAGGACTGGACTCCGATGAGTAACTAACACTCTCCTGTCAGTAAGTCGTCCTGTCCAGCATGCTTCCTCACCGCCCAATCATTCTCCAAGACACACTTCTTACAATCCAACTTCCACCTACTCACCTAATGCCCCTCTCCTGCATGCCACACCGCCACCCACCCCCAATGCCCACACACTCCCTGCCAAGTGTACGGATAGCACAGCCAATAATAATCATAATGACTCCCACAATGCACTAACCCATCCATCACAAAACCTGCTTTGTGGACGTCACATCACACCTCTTGTATGTATGACAATTGCACTAGCTCCAGCAACTGGATGCTCTGACTGAGGACCACTACATGGCAATGACAGCAATGCAGTGGCACTACACAATGGTAAACTAACCCAGACACAGCACTGTCACCAATCCAAAAGGGCACTAATCCAGACACACGACCCTGAAATGGACCAATCCTGCCCATGACAGTAAGGAGGTATACTCCATGCACAACAGGCACAGTCAGGACAAACAACCTTTCATCCACACATACCCACCTCCCATTTGTGGATCATGCTGCAATGTACAGCCGTTCCCAATCACATATCTAGCAAGCCAGAATGCCCATCAGCTAACAGGGCAAACCTCTCATGTGAACCATCACACAGGAACACAGCCAACCCACTGAGCTAAAGTGACAAGGCCTGGTGCAAACAAGCCCATGGAGCAGGATACACATGTCTCAATCCACCATCCACAAGCAGTGTTAGCAGTGCATCACCTGTCAATGCCATTGCTGGGAATCAAGCCAAGCAAATGTATGCATCAGACTAACAGACAACCCCACACACCTACAACATGTAACTGTCTCTCACTCCATCCACAGGTACCCCTGCCACAGCAACAATTGACAGGTTACTAGAGACTGCCAGCCCTCCTCAGGATGAAGGCCTCAGTGAGGACAACACCACTGGATGTCTAGACAGAAACGACCTACCTGGCCCATCTGGGACCCCTGGTCAGACTACCACTCCCTGCCTCACCCTGCCCACAACAACCCCTCCCCCCCACCTTGTGGCAACAATAACTCAGCCAACCCTTTGTTCCCAAACCTGTGCACCAAGGACTGGTCAATCAATAGTGTGCCAACAGTACAGGGACCTGAGTCGACCCCTCACACACTAAGACAATTAAGGTCCTGGTGAAACTGGGAATGGGCACACCGTACCAGGGGCACAGGCACATGGGGCAGGGGGCATGAGAAGGGACCTTTGGGCCAGAGGGCAAGGCACCCAAGGGAGGCATCTAACCAGGAATCTATCTCCCAAGTCCTGGAAGCATATCAACTATCCCCAGACAAGATGGGCCAGATAATAACCATGATGGGGGGAAACCAGAGGCTGCAAGGGAATGCCACCAGGAGGTCATGCAGCAGTGGCACTCCCACAATGCCACCATGTCCTCCATTGCAGGGGTGTTCAGGAACATCAACACTATCATGAGTGCTTCCTCCACCCACCAGATGGCCCCTTCCACTGCCCACATCACTCCTGAGCCTTCTACATCTGTGCCTGCTAGTAGCATGGAGGCCCTGCCAGAGGAGGCACAGGCCTCATGCACCCCTCCCTCTCTAGCCGGAGAATCCCCCTGCAAACTTGGATGTCCATCCAGACATCCGGCTAGAGCAGATGCCAAGACCAAAAGCACTGCCAGGAAGTTACTTTCACCTGGCAGCTCTCCCTTGTGTGCCACTGAGACACCCTGTTGACTGTTCAATGCCTAAACTCTATTTCCCCATGGCCCATGGACACAGGACCTGTGCTACCTACAGCTGTGCCACCTACTCTCAGGATTTCTTGTACCATGACCCTGCTTATTACCTGTATGCCACTCAAGTCACAATAAACACCATTGATAACAGCCACTACAGATGTGTATTTATTTGTACAGTAACAAAAGAATGTTTACCTATTTGTCAAAGTGCAATGGGCAACAATCCAACAGGCAATGCAAAGGACTGCAGAGGGAGGTATCCTCTGTAGCAGACACAGTACAACAGATATGTGCCAGGGCTGATGTAAGGGAGTCACTATTGTTGACACGCACCAGAGTAAATCTACTCATCCACCCTGCAAAAATGACATTACATAGATCACCATGAGGATAGTAGACATGGTGACAGCTAAAGCACATATGTAGTCCATAGTGGATGTGCCCACTGTAGATGACAATTAAACAGAGCATGACAGATAACACCTCTACAGCACCAGTTGCGGGAAATAAATCAACAAACACCGTACATGGCACCTCTCGTGCTTAAATCCACAGTGCGGACACTAAACAAAGGATACACAACATGCATGCCTCAAGCAATAGGTATAAGTGTCAAAGATAAACAGTTCAAAGTCAGTAGCTTGAATGACATGAGTATGCAGGATTAATTGCACAATACTGGCCTGTCCGTGAGAGATGTGATGTATCCACACTGCAGAGAGTACACATGTGTGAGAGAACACATTACCACTCTGCACCTTACATGCAGTCAGTCACCTCCCACAACACACACATGGGGAAATGAACACATTACACCACCACTGATGTCTCAAATCAGGAGGACTATAGATGAAAAACCAATGTTGAAATGCCACACGCAAATACACAGACAACATACCTGTATGTTACTGGAAGTACTGATTGATGAGCTCAGCCCTTGACTCAGCTCCATCTTAATCATCTGCCCCCTCATTACTTTCCATTTCTGCATCACCTGCCACTGGTCAAGCTGCCTCCTCCTCATCAGATAGTAAGGGTATCTGGCATCTCAGGGCTAGATTGTGGAGCATGCAGCAGGCCACTATGATCTGGCATACCTTTTGGGGAGTGTAGAGGTGGGTATCTCCACAGATGTGCAGGCACCTGAATCTGGCTTCAGGAGGCCAAATGTCCTTTCAATTACACACCTCGCCCTGCTGTGGGCCTCATTGAAATGGTTTTCCCCTTCAGTGGCAGGGTAGCTCACTGGTGTCAACAGCCAGGGAAGGTTAGGATACCCAGAGTCACCTGTGTGCACAGAGGTAGGATATGTTACAGGATGGGTACAGCCACAGGAAACATTTGGATGACATGGGCCATAACAAGGACATACCACCAAATGCTTACATACCTATTAGCCAAACCCTCTCCATCTGTAGAGGTGTTATAATGTGTGGGACATTGCTGTTCCTCAGAATGTAGGAGTCATGCACAGATCCAGGAAACTTGTCTGTCACTTGAGAGATGTATTGATCTGCCACACACCACCTGCACACTGATGGAGTGGTATTTTTTCCTGTTCCTATACACCTGTTCATTGGCACTGGGAGGGACCAAGGGTATATGGGTGCCATCTATGGCATCTATCACATGTGGGATGTGTCCCATATCATAGAAGTGTGCCTTCACATGGGCTAGATCCCCTCGTTGGGGGAACCTGATGTGGCTGTCCAGGTGTTTCAAAAAAGCACACAGTACATCCTTCAACACAGGACTGAACATGGGCTGTGACATCCCTCCTGCCAAGCCCACTGTCACCTGAAAGGAGCCTGTGGCAAGAAAGTATAGCACTGACAGAACTTGAACTGTGGAAGGGATGGCATAGGGATTATGTATGGCAGGCAATAGATCTGGCTACAACTGGGAACATAACTCCATGATGGTCCGACGATTCAGACGATAGGTCTGAATTATGTGCCTCTCCTCCAGGGTTACAAGGTCCACTAGCAGACGGTACACTGGTGCCTGTCTCATTCTCCTCAGGACAGGGTATCTAGGATGGAGAGGAGAAATAGCACAATGTGAAATGCACACACACTTTTGGCACAACACATCTAACTTGCTAACACTGTCCACATGGAGTACACTGCTGGGACATACCATACTGGGCATGCTGAAGTGGCATGGACTCCTCCCTTGATGCACATTGCTGCCCCTGATCAATAGTGTCTGAGATATGTCACATGTGTCAAGTTCCATATGTGGTACACTGACCTGTCCTGCACTGAGCCTGTATTTAGTCATGCCATATATCTATACGGTGACATTTCCAGTCAGCCGACGAGTACCTGGACTTGCTGGTCATCAGACACCCAGCCACATAGGGTCCCTGTGTCATGCATCTCAAATGTATGTCCCAAAACATGATTGCACCACTTAGGCCTACCCCACTATCTGCCGTTTAAGGTGTATGGTGCCCTTATTTTACTGCATAATGGCATGATATGTGCCTAAAATGGCAGCAGCCTGACCTGCAGCACTGGGCAGGTGGTAGTGACCTAATTCCGCTGGCGTATGTCATCATGGCGGTAGGTGGTCGCAAACGCTGTGCAACTTCTCATTGGGTAACATTGCTGCCTAAGGGAGACTGGGGCAATGGCGATCACCGCTGACGGTGACAGTCATGTACGCCTCACCTGACTACTGACACTCTAGCAAGAAAGACCTCCACTACGTGAGCTGCTGTGTACTGTCTCTGGGAGCCATCATGCCACATCCTGCAGGTGATGGGGCCCCCGCCTTCACTCCGGAAGAACTGGCGAGGCTGGTGGATGAGGTCCTACCCCTGTATGAACAGCTTTAGGGGCATCAGAGGAGCAGGTGAGCCTAATGCAATAATCATGTGTGATAGGGGTGTGTGTGAGGGTGAATGGCATACGTGTGCCGGTCATGGAGTACATGCATGCATGCATGCAGGAGGCATGGAGTATAGGCATGTGAACTGTGAGGATGGGTATGTGTGGGCATTTTGTGGGTCTGATGTTTATAGTCCACTGCTGTTGGTATGGTGTCAGTATACATAACTCTCAGGTAAGTGTTGTGTGCTCAGTGTCTGGAGTTGACTACACTGTGATGGACATTTGCCAGTGGACATGGACTATTCAGGTGTTGTCACTGTAGGGGACTACAGCGTATTGTGATGTAATCTGTACATCCAATGAGTAATAGGGGTTTGGTAAGGTGAGATGTATAATAAGGCATGGTATTGATAGTGCATCTAGGTCATGCTGTGCCACCTTAAGAGGGCATAGGTTTGATTCTTGGGAATGAGTCTAGTAGTGCTGTCCTACTTAGGTATTGCTGTAGGTGTGAGGGTTGTCAGGAAGGTGCGGGAAGTAGTGCCATGTCATGACATGATGTAGGTAATGTGTCCTTGCAAATTAGATTGCCTAGCCATGATATGTATGTTGACAGATGTACATGATTAGCTGTGTCAATGGGAGGCGTATGTTAACCATTTTCCCTCCTATCTCTCTCCCTCCCTCCCTCTCTCTCTCATTGTGTGCATCAGCATCGTCTGGCGGAGGAGAAGAGGCACAGGCGAGGGGGGAAGCAGCAGCCCACGGGACCCAGAAAGGTGGCACCACTGACACCGTAGGACCCAGTGGGACGGAGGGCGAGGGGAGTGCCATGGGGAGACCGGATCCAACACATCATCTTTGGAATCCTCCTCCAGTGGACACTCCCTGGCAGTGGCAGACCCATCGGGGAACCACCACAGCACCATCTTTGTACGCTACCCCCTTACTAGCATCGCCCTCCCAGTTGCTCCCCACTCAGTTGCCTGCCCCCTTGATGCCCCTAACCTGTGAAGGTCATTTTGCTACCAGGATTCAAGTTGGGGCACAGTAGGGTGCCTAATCCGTGTTTGGCATCCTCAAACATTTTGCTTGCCTATGAGCTATTTTGTACACAGTTATATATTTCTATTTTTTTTAAAGTCTTAATACTTCTGGGACAAATAGATGTTGGCATTCATTGAACACTTCTTGCCCTACCTTTCTTTCTCCATGTCGGATTTGTGTTTGTGATCCTTAGTTTGTGTGTGTGACATGTGTGTGTGTTGGCTTTGTGTGCTGTTGTGCATGGCCTGAATGTATGTGTGAAGCCCTGGCATCAGTCCCGCTGTGATGGGTGTGTATTGTGTTTGTGAGATATGATTGTGTAGTCACATGCATGTGTGTAGCTATATTGTGTATTGTTCATGTGCGATGTGTAGTGTTGGTGTTGTGTGCCATTGTGTGGTTGTTGTGTGTGCATTTGTGTGTGTGGTGTTGGCTATGTCCTATGCATTGTGTGTGGTGTGGGCGTGGTGTGACAACACATTCATTGAATGGGTGCGTGTTAGTATTGGTTGGTTGTGTTGTGTTGTTTCATGTTGTTGTGTGTATGTGTTGTGATGTGGATATGTGCAGTGAGAGTGGTTGGCAAAGAGACTGTGTAGTTGCGATTGTGATGTGGTTGTGTGAGTTGGTGGTGTTGTGTTTAACAGTGGCGGTGTTTTGTGTGTGTGGGTTGGTATGTGTGTGTGTCACATGTGTGTTGGCAATGGTGTGTGTAGTTTGTGTGTGTGTGTATGCAGAGGTATGTGTGTGTTCATATGGGTGTGCGGATACGTGTATGTGTGGCCGTTGCAAGGCTATGTGTGTTGTTTGTGGGTGTGTACTAATGCCTTTCCCTCTAGTGTGTGCAAGGTGTGTTCTTACAGTTGTTGTCTTCGTCGCCATCGCTAGACCTGGCATTGTTGTACAAGCAGGAGCAGCGGGAGGACTTTGAGTTCAGGTTCCATGGCAGTCTCCGGTCAGCTCTGTGTTCCTGAAGGTGAGTGTTTCCTTTAATATCATCCGTTTCCGCCAGAGTTTTGGTGGTGGTGCGACCGCGACGGAAACTGGTGGTGTACAGCCTCGTAATTTTTCCAGCGGAAACATGGTCCCCGTCGGTCTGAAGGTGCCTACCGCCATCTGTGGTGGCTAGCCCACAGGGCGGATTCCTGGTGGTTCATTGGCTGTATTCAGTTGGGAAGACTGCCATGGTCATAATATGACGGTGTTTAACGCCAGGCCATTGGTGTGACAACCGCCGCCGCCAACATGGTGGTCGCGAGACCACCAAACTTCAAATGACCACCTAAGTCATTAGAATGCAATGGGTGTATACTGTAGTGCTCGTATATTTCTTCTGACTCTTCTTTGTTAATATAAAAAAATCTGCCCTACATTTCTGTCCTCTGGAAAGCATTGGTGTCAAGGAAGTTCTTAACTTGGAAGTTGTTGTAGCATATGTTATTTTGTAACAAGTATGAAATAGCATCTGGTGTTTTTGTGTGAGGCTTATCATTTTTGGCAATTTAAAAAAAAAAAATTGTAGGAACTCTATTAACTAACGCAACTAAAGATTCTTCTAATTTGTGCTGTGCTCCCACAGTGTCAATATGTTTTCTAAAATCTAATGGTTGGAAAACAACCTTTCCTTTTAGAGCACACACTAATTCCTGTGCTTGAAATGTTTCTGATTTTGGTTGCATTCTAATAATAGTTTGAAAAGGATGTAGGGTTCGAATTAAGATTCGTATAAATTAAAATATTGTAAATCAGGCGGTATAGGGTAAATTTTGAAATTATTCCAAATTAACTATGAAGGCATATAGTTATGATAAAGTTTTACAAGGAAATAATAACAAACCATTTGATCAGAACAGAAAACATATCTGTTTTCCGTAATAAAATACTAATATAGTTTTTCCAAGCTACTCTATCTTCTTTTTCTGTTTTTTTCCAGTAAAGTAATATATCTCATTTGTTTTCTATAATGTGGGTGTCTACAGCAAATGCAGACTTTATTTGGAATTTCTGCAATGGTTTCATGAAATATCAAAATATCAAAATTAAATTGTGTGAATTGTATAATTGTATCATCTACTGTAGTCTGTGTGTAACATATCTGTGGAAACGTGATCCTCACAGTCACACCAAAGTATATTGATTCAACATAGTTAGTAATCGATATGACCTTCTCTGCATTACTGTGTAAAAAAACATGATTAATTACCTCCAATTTTGCCTTGTAAATGTTTTTGCTTAAGAGAGGTAAACAAATTTAGTAGTATTTGCATGCACTCTGTTGTCACTTTGAACATAGAAGTGCCATTCTATTGGTAAACATGATGTTTACTTTTTTGTTCCTGAACATCATATTAGTCACTTTTTTCTTGAGGCCAACAACGGATCCATGCATAATTTCAGAGCACTGTCCTTTATTGTTTACAGCTGGAAGCCAATTAGTATATGTATGGTAACTTTCTTCATGAAAGTATGATTCACTACTGGATGTATGTATCCACTAGACTCCAAATATTAAATTTCCTTCTGCTTAACATTGATATTTTAAAACTTAAAATTAAGTATGTTAGTGTTTTCATGTGGTTAATTGCTAAAATAAATAATTTCCTTTTCACTGCAAAGGCTTCTTCCACAATTAACTGAACATGTAGTTTATGATTCAGTTTAGTAGTACGGTGTTTAAAAGGATTTTTTTGTAATAAAGTTATAAGTACTCTGTTTTTAAACTGTTTAGAGATAATATTTCAAATAGTCTCCCACCATGTACGACTATACAAGAAAGAAGAATTCACCTGTTTCATTTCGGATGTATGTTCTTTATATGTTCTTTATACGTAGTTGCATGTTTGAGATCATTTAATATTATTCTTACCATTCTCCTTTTTGTATCATCCACTTTGTCCTGTGGGAAGTGTGCCTACCATTTCTCTCATACATTTGGAGTATATTATCATTTTCATTTTTTTCAGGTAATGTTTTAAAGGCATTGTGGTAACTTTGAGTGTACCTAAACCAAAAAAATAAGGAACAAAAGAAAGAGTACTATCACTAATAAGTACATTGAAGTATAATGTAAAGATTTAGGGACAGATGTAGCAAACACTTTGCGAGTCGCAAATGCGTGTTTGCTATGTAGAAATGCATTTTGCGAGTCGGAACCGACTCGCAAAATGCCTTTCCGAGTCGCAAATAGGAAGGGGTGTTCCCTTCCTATTTGCGAGTCACAGTGGTATGCAATTCGCGGTCGCAAATGGACTCGCAGTTACCATCCACTTGAAGTGGATGGTAACCCACTCGCAAACGGGAAGGCTTTGTGACTGGACCCAAAGTTATTTTTTCAGAGCAGGCAGTGGTCCAAGGGACCACTACCTGCCCTGAAAAAATCCAAAACAAAAGGTTCCGTTTTTTTTTTCTAAGTGCAGCTCGCTTTTCTTTAAGGAAAACGGGCTACACTTTGAAAAAAAAATACTGCTTTATTTAAAAGCAGTCACGGACATGGAGGTCTGCTGTTCCCAGCAGGCCTCCATCCCCGTGAGTGCCCTGAGTCGCTATGGGGTCGCAAATTGCGACCCACCTCATTAATATTAATGAGGTGGGTCTTTGCGACCCCATAGCGACTCGCAGAAGGTGTCTGAGACACCTTTCTGCACCCCAAATTGCGACTTGCAATTTGCGAGTCGCTGGGACTCGCAAATTGCAAGTCGCAATTTGGGAGTTTCCTACATCTGGCCCTTAATGTACATGTACTATTGGTTTAATAATAGATATAATGTTGGTTTCTTCTAATTTACCTTAGATGTAATTAAACAGTGCTGTTATTCCCCTATCAATGAAACACTTAGAAACAAATAAGGGTATCTTTGAGCTTCCGTTCAAGTACAGCTGTAATATAATGTAATACGTAATAGTGTTACATCAAAATGGTAATTATAACAAACCGATACTTCGCTCATGTGACGTAAGTTAGTTAGAGTTGTATGATAATTTTGAACCAACCACAAAGTACATCACAAATAATTAGTGTGGGGACTTTGTTGGCTCTGCTGAGGGGGCGCTGACCCCTGCCAGCTCTGCCTGTACTAAAATCCAAAGCACCAGGAGGTGCTGCAATGAACGTGAGAGAGGGGCCGGGCCACAATCTGCAGTGTGCCTAAAGTGTGCCCCAGCACGTGGGACATGCCCGGATAAAGCCAGAACGAGGAGTGGGCTGTCTGCACCTGTCCGTGGCCGGATGAGGCTGGGCTAGCGCACCCCTCTAACGTCAGCTCCTGGGGGTAAGCTTATCATCCTTCTTGACATATTACTCCCTTGTGGCCATCCCTTACTCAGCGGTTGCCTTACCAAGGAGTGGGAGTTATCCTCAGTTCACTGTTATCTTGTGAGCAGTGTCGGACAGCAACCCAGCAAGCTACTTTGGTTTTCACATTGTGTGCCAGAGTGATCTGGAAAGATGTCCAAACGTAAATTAGAATCTAGAACTGGGGACTCTCTGACCAAAAGAAAGATCAATCAATTACAATCAATCAATTAATCAAATTATTTGTTGAGCATGCTACTCACCCGGGAGGGTCTCAAGGCACGGGCGGTGCTACTGCTCGAAGAGCCAGGTCTTAGGTGCTTCCTGAAGGTCGGGAGGTCTTGGGTCTTACATAGGTTGGCGGAGAGTGAGTTCCAGATTTTGGCTGTGAGGTGGGAGAAGGACCTGCTCCCGGTTGTGGTACAGTGGATGCGAGGGACTGTTGCGAGGAGCAGAACTGGCATGTTGGGATGTGGAAGTTGAGTCCATCGTTGAGGTTCGCCGGTCCGGTGTCGTGGAGAGCTTTGTGAGCGTGGATTAGGATTTTGAAGACGATCCTTTTGTCGATGGGTAGCCAGTGGAGGTCCTTGAGGTGGGCAGAGATGTGTTTGTGGCGAGGGAGATTGAGGTTCAGACGTGCTGAGGCGTTCAGGATGCGCTTGAGTTTTTTCTGAAGCTTGGCCGTTGTTCCCGGGTAGAGGGCGTTGCCGTAGTCCAGTCTGCTGCTAACAAGGGCGTAGGTGACCCTTCTTCTGGTTTCTACGGGAATCCACCTGAAGGTCTTGTGGAGCATTCGAAGGGTGTTGAAGCATGAGGACGAGATGGCGTTGACTTGCTGGGTCATGGAGAGTGAAGAGTCTAGTATGAAGCTGAGGTTGCGTGCGTGGGAGGTTGGTATTGTGGGTGACACCAGGGTGGCTGGCCACCAGGAGTCATCCCATGCTGACTTGTTGGGGCCGAAGATGATGATCTTGTTTTTTTCTGAGTTCAGCTTGAGGTGGCTTGCTGTCATCCAGTTGGCAATAGCGAGGAGTCTGGTGTGGAGGTTGTTCTTGGCGGTTGCGGGGTTCCTTGTGAGGGAGAGGATGAGCTGGGTGTTTTCAGCGTAGGAGATGATGTTGAGGCCGTGGGATCGGACAATGTTGGCAAGCAGAGCCATGTAGATATTGAAGAGGGTGGGGCTAAGTGAGGATCCCTGGGGGACTCCGCAGATGGGTTTGGTGGCCTTTGACCAGAACGGGGGAGGCGAACTCTTTGTGTTCTCTCGGAGAGGAAGGAGGTGAGCCAGTCCAGGGCTCTGTGGGGAATTCCGGCATCGAATAGGCGTGTGCGGAGGGTTTGGTGACATACGGTGTTGAAGGCTGCAGAGAGATTGAGGAGGATGAGGGCAACGGTTTCACCTTTGTCTAGCCTGGTCCTGATGTCGTCGGTGCAAGTGATGAGGGTGGTCTCGGTGCTGTGGTTTTTGCGGAATCCTGACTGGGAGACGTCGAGTAGGCTCTTGTCCTCCAGGAAGCGGGAAAGCTGGTTGTTGACTATCTTCTCTATGACCTTCGTGGGGAAGGAGAGTAGGGAGATAGGTCAGTAGTTTCGGAGGTCTTTGGGGTCGGCTTTGGGCTTTTTGAGTAAGGCGTTGACTTCGGCGTGTTTCCAGCTTTCCGGGAAAATGGCGGTCTTGAAGGAGCTGTTGATGATGGTCCGGAGCTGGGGAGTGATGATTTGGCTGGCCTTATTGAAGACGTGGTGAGGGCAGGTGTCTGCGGGGGAGCCGGAGTGGATGGTGCTCCTGGTTTTGGTGGTTTCCTCATCGTTGGTGGGGGTCCAGGCGCTCAGTACGTTGGTGCAGCAGGGTACGATGGGGTCGGCCATGTCGGTGGTGGTGGGGGACGGCGTTGCGAGGCTTCCATGAATGTCCGTGATCTTGTGGTGGAAGAAGATGGAGAGGGATTCGCATAGGTCTTGTGAGTGGGGAGGGTCGGTGGAGCAGGACTTGGGATTGGTGAGTTCCTTGATGATGTTGAATAGCTCCTTGCTGTTGTGTGTGTTGTTGTCAATTCGTTCTTTGTAGAAGGATCTTTGGGTGGTCCGGCTGAGCTGGTGGTGTTTGCGCATGGTTGCTTTGAGGGCGGTGAAGTTGCTCTTTGATTGTTCTTGGCGCCAGGTTTTCTCAGCTTTCTGGCATTCTCGTTTGGAGGCCTGGAGGTCTGCGGTGAACCAGGGAGCTTTCTTGTTGATGCAGGTGTTGTTGGTTTTCTTGAGTGGCGCGAGGGTGTTGGCGCAGTCATCGAGCCATTTTTTGAGGTTGAGAGTGGCGGTGTTGGGGTTGCTGGTTTTGGGTGGTAGGGTTTGGGCGAAGTTGGAGATCAGTTGTTCCTTGGAGACCTTGTTCCACTTGCGGTGAGGGAGCGGATGCTATTGGTGGTGGGCTTCAGGAAGGAAAAATTAACGCAATGGTGGTCGGTCCAGTGAAGTTTGGTGGTCTGGGTGAAGGTGATGTGGCTGCTGGAGGAGAAGATGGCATCGAGCGTGTGCCCGGCTGAGTGGGTGGGCAAGGTGACCAGTTGCTTGAGGTCGAGGTTGGCGAGGTTGTCCAGAAGGGCAGGGAGTTGCAGTTGTTGGTGTTTTCCAGGTGGAAATTTAGGTCACTGAGGAGCAAGTAGTCCGGGGAGGCGAGGGCGTGGGAGCTGATCATGTCAGCGATGGTGTCGCAGAATTGGGAGCGGGGACTGGTGGTCTGTAGACGAGGGTTCCTCTCAGGGTTGTGTTGGCATTGATGTGTATCTGAAAGTGCAGGGCGTCGTTGGTGTCGGTGGAGATCCTGATGGTGCTTCTGTGTATAATGGCGATTCCTCCTCCTGGTTGTTGATACGGTCTCCTCGGGTGATCTTGTAGCCCTCAGGGATGGCTATGGCAATGTCTGGTTTTGAAGAGGGGTTCATCCATGTTTCGGTGAGGAAGGCAATGTCAGGGGAGGTTGACGTGAGTAGGTCACAGAGCTTAATGGCTTGTGGATGGAGCGGGTGTTGAGGAGGATGCAGTTGAGATGGTTGGGGTGTCTGGTGTTGTTGTGGTGCTTGGGGGCTTGATTGCAGGTGAAACGGCATGAGCGGCAGGCAAAGGGTCCGTAGGTGGGTGGCCTGGGTGCAGGCAGTGGGCCGGCCGGGGTTGACAGTGTGGAGCTCAGCGGTGGTGTAGTGGCATCTGGCAGCATGGGAGGTGTGAGGGGCAAGTGGACAGGCGCTGGGCATGGTCCCGGCATGGACGAGTGCAGACAGGCTTGCCTCGTTGCGCAGAGTGGTTCCTGGCCTTAATTCGGGTCAGGGGTCACTCTAGGCAGCGCGCAGTGACTGCCATTAAGAAGGGGAGGTGGGAGGTAGGTGCAGCTGGGAGGCGGGAGGGGGTGGCGAATGGGGGCACGAGGGGGGCGGGGCCGCAGGGGATGCAGCAGCGGGAAAGGAAACCAGGCAGAAACAGGCAGCAAAGCAGAAAAAAAGGCAGAGTCAGCAGAAAAGGCAATAAGTAGAAAAACTGCACAACAGGCACAAAAAAACAGAGACAGGATAAACACACAAGACAAACACACAATACTTACGTATACCACTAGACACCAGGGATGAGGCGCAGGCGAGCACCTGTGGGTGGTGGAGGGCCTCGAACTTGCGGCAGCAGCGACGGCGGGTTCAGGAGCACGAGGGCAGTCCGGTGGAGCTGCTCATCGCGCAGAGTGGTTCCTGGCCTTAATTCAGATCAGTACACTCAATGGCTACACTGAAAAGGTTGTGGGAAAAATTGACAAAGAAATAATGAGCATTAAAAGAAGGTTCTCTCTTGCTCCCATTCCTACCAGTGATGACATGGACGCATTATATGACTCTCCACCTGATCCTATGGTCAAGCCAGAAGAAGCCGCAGCTGCCCCCATCAACATGGGGTCACAGCTATGTGCACAGGCCTCATTGTCTGCTGTTTTTTCCTCTCTGGGCGTCCCTTCCAACTAATCCCTCTCCTAAACCTATCAAACCTCAAAGTGGCAAACAAAAAAAGCAATACTCGTAAATCAATTAACAAGATCTCACTTGGTCCACAGGGTGTGTGATTCTGCTAATTGTGGCGGACATTCCATGATCAGCACTGAGGTCAAGTTGGAATGTTTGGGCAAAGTGATTGAAACAATTTTGGATGCCAAGTTGAAAGCTTTGTCTGACCGTCTGGAGTCTAGCGAAACTATAGACTCTTATTCAAAAATAAGGCTCAGGGTGCCCCAGCCTCACCTGTATAACTGTTAAAAATGCTTCTTCAAGAGAACAGCAAGAGATCTGCCAGCGAGTGGTCATGATCCCAATGAGGGTGTAGCTGTTGAGGTGCCTGCTATACCCCATGCGATTACTCATGCCGCCACAGCACACCAAACGCAGGATCTCCAAGTGGAGTCCTCCCCTTTTCATATCAACACTTCTATCACCACTAGCCCATGGGTTCAAATAGGGGTTCTCCTTCCAGATGCAATCTCCTTCCAACAGCTTGCACCTATGTCACTGTGTTTACGGATGTGCCAAATTTCCGATCTGGCGTCACAGAGTTGACTGAAGATCTAATTTCAAAATCCATCTACTGGTTCAATGACAACCTGTGGTGGTGAGATCTGATATTTAATGAAGTACTGATAGCCAGGAGGGTGGGCTGGGTGGGGCAATCTCGAAAGGTATTCCCAGGAAACTGTGTCATCATTTCCTTCCATAACCCGAGAGCAGGGAACCTGATTATGACTTTTTCCCAAGGCTGGCACAAGCCCAGCAAAATTAAAATCTTGCCTCTGGGCTATTTCGATATGCCCTTGGCTATCCTACATTCCACCTCAGATAACTTGAAACATGCCTTGAGCCTCGTGAAAGTCCACTCCCAGTCCTATAACATCCATGACCTGAATCGTTTTGGCTTGTTTGGGAGCCTGACTGACGTGGTCTGACTTGAGAACAGTTCTAACAGACACACAAGCATATTGCCTGGGTTTGACCTACATCTAGACAGGCAGCTCAAAGGACATGGTTTGAGGTAAGTTTTCACCAACATACCATTCATTTCCCTGCCCTGTGCCCTTACTGGAGTCCCCCCGCCTGTTGGAGTCATTCATTCAAGCCTTTCGAGCCCTACCCCTCCTTGGTAGACCACATTGAGGCAGGCCCCATCAGTCCAGTTGATACCACTCATCAGGTTAAAATGCTCTTCTGGAATATTGCTGGTTTACTTAGCAAACATGATGATGATAACTTGGTTGCACTCATCTCCAGCCATGACTTGATATTTTTGAAAGAAACATGGGCTGCTGAACTGGTAAATGTGAATAGGTATGTTGTCTACATGGTCCCAGCAACACCGACACCTGCTGGGTGAGCCAAGGGAGGCTTTATGGCCTTCTTTGTGTGTCATGCTCAAGTGCAAAATTTCCTGTTTAGCTGTGAAAGTCCAACAATCCAAGAGCGTTTATTGTCCTGGCCAAATGATACCCACCTTGTCGTCATCAACTTTTATAATGGGCTTTTTGGTGCGGAGGCATGACCTAATTTTGTCAACCTGTCAAACTTTATTCTGGGGTTTGACTCTGAATTAGCCCACTTGAACTTTGGGTTTCATATTTCGGTTGGGGGCGAACTCTGGGGTTCATATTGTGGTCGGGGTGACTTTAACACCAAACCTGGCCCATAACCCAGGTTAAGGAGTTCTTAGAGAAAGCCTGGGCGAGGGTTTGCTCCCTAGCAAGAGGATCCGAAAGCCAATGCCTTTTTGAGCGTTGTTCACATGATTAATCTCATTAATGCTTGTGACGCTATTGACCCAGCCCATCATACAAATGTGACCTATGTTCAGAGGAATATGGGTCAATTATCGATTACATCTTTGTATCCAGGCTCCTCATGAGGCAGGTCACTGGGAGGGGCACCACTGTTACAGCCTTGAACAACCACAACCCCCTATGGCTGGGTCTTAGTATCCATAAGGGAGAAAGTAAGGCAAGTGTCATCCCCTCCTCATCCATGAATGTTAAGTCCCAAGGGCTTTGCCTAGCATGAAGAAATGCTGACCTTGGTGCTGTATTGAAGAGCTTGTGCACTAGCCATCTGAACACACTCTTGAACTGTCCCACCTATATAATTCAGTCATGGTCCATGGCTAATAGCTTTGTCCAACTGTGGTTAGCTATTAATAGCATTCTTATGAAACCAATTGGGTTGGCCATCATGAGGGCTAAGTGGTTTGACTCTTCCTGCAGAAAGGCCTCTGCTAACTTGCATAGGGTCCTAAAGGGGAATCCCAGAGACAGTTAGAAGATCAAAGTGTATAGAGCTGCGTATAAAGTGACCTTGTGAAGTAGGCATGAGGATATTAAAATGAAATATGGGGGAGGCTAGTCCAGTCTGCAGTCAGAGGGATTCCAAGACTTTTTGGAGGGTGTTTAAGGACATTGGTGCCCTGAGATCTAGTGACATATCAGTTATCACTACCATTAGCCCAGAGGCCTGGGTGAGCCACTTCAGTGCCCTTTACTACTCTGACAAACCTCAGGATTTTCAAGAGCTCCAAGTGTTTATCCAGTCTCCATGAAATTCACCCTGGAAGAGATCCGCAAAGCCATCATTAAGTCCCCTTCAAACAAGACTCCTGAACAGGATGGGGTCCCTATGGGCTTATATGAATCTGTCCTGGATCTGTGGGCCCCATTACTTTGCAACTGCTCTAATACTTTTACCTGTTGCGGCCTCCCAGACCAATGGCACCCCACCACTATCATATCCATCTTTAAAAAGGGCGAGCCATAGTCTCCAAGTTGCTATCATCCAATATTCCTGTTGGACTCTGCGGGAAAAATCACAAGGAGGGTTGTGCTAGAGTGTTTGTTGTCCTGGGACACAGAGAGAAAGACACACTTGGAGCTGCAGTATGGCTTCCATGAGGGGGTGGGCCTGGTGTGCAATGTCTTAATTTAAACCTGCTTATCAGTAAGTACACCATCGCAAAGTGTGTCTCCATCTGCCAGGCCTTAATGGACCTGTCCAGCACCTTCAACGGTGTGGTCAGGTCTCAGCTGGGGGCCTATTTGAACGATCTGGGGGTGGATCCGCCCTGTCCAATTTTTGTAAGCCTTACATTTTGATCTATCAGTGTTGGTTAGGTATGGTACTGCTGGAAAACACACCTCCAGCTTTCTGCTGGGGAAGGGTGTTTGCCAGGGGTGTGTGTTGGCCCCTATCCTCTTTCCGTTGTATGTCAACGGTCTTCAGGAGACTTTGAACACCTGAACTGCGGATGTCCTGATGGTGGGCAGGAAAAATGTTGCTATGTCACTTTACTTGGATGATGCTGTCTTATTGGGGAGAACACACAAGAGCCTAAACACTCTTTCAGAAATGCGTTCGTTTCATTGGGTCCTTGGGCCTAACCACAAACCATTCAAAAAAGTACACCATGTTCTGTGGCCCAAATCCATGAAACCAAGGAGTGTATATCTCCAATACTAACAGGTCTTAGCTTAGCCTCTCACTTTGGCAGAAAGTCTATGGCTCCCGTGCTGGAGGTATTTAGGAGTATGTGCCTTCCCATTCTTGCCTACAGGGCTGATATTTGTGGCTATCCCAACACCTCTAAACTCCAGACCAAGGAGAACAGGCTTCTGCTCCACATCCTGGGTGTACCCCCGACCTGGGCCACCTATATTGTCCACCAGGAGCTTAGTGTTTGGTTTGTTGAACTCATCAAATTGGCCTCACTGATGCTTTGGTGTGCTATTTGGATGAATCCGCACACAGGCTTGAACAGGAAGGTGATCTTGGATTGCCTTGCCTGTGATAGAGGCTTAGCCATTTCCTGGTTGCTAAATATTAAACAGGAAACACACTCTTGGATTCCCCCTCCAGCATATATAAGGCTGAACTAACGTGGGTCAGGAGAGTGTTGTTAACCAGTAATAGACAGCTTAGAGAGGAATGTGAATCATCTAAAATCTCTTTTAGGGAGCATGTTAACCTGCAAACCACCCCCAACATGGAACCAGACTTGCTTTGGACGGATACTTCCTGGGACAGACTCCTGTTAACTAATTTTAGGTTTGGTATCACAAGGTGGCATTTAAGCTTTCCTTTGGGTAAATCAGATCCCACCAATGTGCTAATACGACCCTGTGACGAGACCTCACCCCAGAGTCTGCTCCATTTTAAATTCTGTGAGTACTACAGGGCCTACTCAGAACGGTTTTTAGTCTCACTGATTAGAGAGTGTGGTATTATAAGATGTGCTGATGCTCTGGTGTATTTGTAATCACTGAATTTCCCTCCACTCTGTTACATTGTTTGCTCATGTTCTAAGTGTGCCTTTGCCAAGAGAAACTTAATGGCCTTATAATAGTCTGAAGCTGTGTGTTGCTGGTACTTCGTGCATGCTTTTATCTTGATTGTTTTATTATGTATGTATTTATTCACCTGCTAATTGTATAAGCATTGGAACTGTTTTGTACCATGTTTTTAACATTTGTACTGTGCTTTTATGTGTTTTCCTGCTGAAATAAAGTGTTATCTGATCTGATCTACTGTGGCACATTTGTAATTCTGACTCTATTGGTGAATATGGTCATATGAACTTCATTTCTACCGAAATAGCTGTATGTACTCTATAGTATGTTTAAAGTTAACAGTCTATTTATGAATGACTGGGCTTCAGTTGTACTGCTTGGGCTACGTTTGCAGCCCTATGTTATACTGAACCAATGAGTATGCTTCTTTCAGAAGTATAATATGTTACAAACAAGATCACTGGGCACTGTTGTAGGCTAATACATAGAACTATCACTTTACTGCATAGACTAACTGCTTTTTGAAGTTATTTGCTTGTGGTTAAAGGAAATAGTGTGTGTATGGATAATTGAACATAGTAATATTTTTTGGGCTAGAGAATATGCCAAAAGAAGAGAAATAGAGTTTATTTTAGGTGAACCAACCGGAGTGGCGGTTTTCCGGCCCAAGGAGTTTGGGGGGTGGCCTCGCCGCCCGTCATACTCATAATTAAGCCCCCAGTTTTAATATACATTCTAAAGCATAGTAAAAGAGATGTATAAGACAACATAGCTTGTTTGAGATGTCCTCATTAGCCACAGATATAGCTAAAACACACCTTATAACTTAAGATTTACTTAATTGATTTGCTTGTGGTACCCAAAAGAATCACCTGCACTAACTACTACTTAATACTGTCAAATTTCCTAAAAATAAAGCTTGTGTTTTTGGTGCTATGCAAAATACAAAAGTCAATGGAAAATGCATTGGATTTCAAGCACGTTTTGGAACTTAACTTTTTTCTTTGCACCCCCTTGACCAAACGCCACTAAACATTCAGTACATCCTAAATGAAACAGTGGCAGCAGGTCTGTAAAGTTTCACACAAATTTGTAAAATGGGTGCAAAGTTATAAAGGGACAAATAAATGGAAAATCTCTATCTCTGGTCACCCTAACTTTAAATACAGAGTAGCTCATGCCACTCTGTTTTTTACAAAAAACACACACACACACACACAAACACACAAACACACATATTTTAGAGAAAGAGAGAGATTTTTAAGTGATAACGCAACTAATGTAATTATAAATTATTTTGTAATGTTTGAAATAAAACTAAATGAAACATTTAAACTTGAAAAAAGTAAAATATTTTTTAATTAATTGGATGTATAATGTTTTAACATTTTACCAAGTTTACTAAATATTTAATAAAAGAAATATTAGTGAGGGTTAGTGCTTTTTTAACACTGTTGTTTAAAAATTCATATTAGTAAATTAAATTGATACATTTAAATTATTTTAGAAGTTAATATATTGAATTTACATTGCTATTATGCATTAAGATATTTGTATTATTATTTGAACAATAATTGCTTTAACAATTTTACCAGGTTGTGGAGTGTATCCTGCATAAATACATATTATGCATGCAGTGCCCTATTAAAGCAACAAGAAAAATATTTTGTGAATCTGTTGCAGACATATTACACACAGCTGTGTTCATGGTGTATGTCACTAAAAAGAGGAATAGTAGATGGGAAAGTTACCCTTACTTCTAAATGCATAAAGGGTCTGAATGCTGTCAGAACACAACAGTCTCTCATATTCATTTGATCATCAATTATTTCCATATTACATAGTGGCCTTTGTTACAACACCTTATATGTCTGTAAATAAACCATCAGTCCCAGGACAACAAGCTAGTGTAGAATATTGATTCAATGTAAGAAAAATGGAATGCAGATTCAATATAGTTAAAACTATTAGTCGCATGCTGAGAGCAGCCTAATTCCTTGATGAGTTCAAGTACAAATGTTTGGCTTCTAGCAATCCAGTGCTGCTTACATATATGCAGTTGTGATTCAGAAAATCCAATTCTCCTTTCTATAGAAGACCATTTAAGACTCTTGCTGTCATTATTGTTTATTCAAAAGTGTAATACTAACTTGACAGTCCACCTTGCACACATAATAGTGTGTATTCCTATGGCCCATAATTAGAAGTTTAACCATGAATCTTGTCATTACATTATATTATAGATTATATGGCCAATAAAATAAATGACATGATCACTGTTGCAATTAGTGAGTATCTTTCGTTACCATGGAGATTGGAGGCCTACGTTTATTTCTGTTCTTTGTGTTGGATTTTGGCCCATAAAACAATTTCTGCATCTTCATTGGTGCCTGACCACTGTTGGTACTTTGCTCCTTATTCCTATTGTTCTACATAACCTTGCTGTTCTACCTTATCAGGTATCCCTTCTAGTTTGCATGAGTTTGTTTTTAAGATTGCCACTTCTTTTTAGTTCAAACAAGGATTATGGTACTTTATGCTCTCCTACTTTTAGATTTATTCATTTTTTTCAAACCATTTGTTATGGTAAGAAGTGTAATAAGATCCGTTTGATTTTTGGGAGAAATTTCAAAAAGATTGTCCAAATATTCTCATGTGCTCTTTGAGGAAGGTAGTAGTTTATCCCGTTTCATAATGTGGTTGTCAATGTATTTAAGCAATTCCTCTAGGTGCATTGCTGATATGTTGGGCTGTGGTTGAATGTCCTTAGGGAACATACGATTTAAGAGCACATTAATGGTAACTATCAATTTCAAACAAAACATTTTTTAAGATCATTTAGTGTAAAGTACCATTTTCAACATACCACCCTCCACATTAATACTTTTGTCCCAAAAAGCCAATTCATGTTGCTGAAATGTTTTTTGGTAAATTTCACACGTGAACAAGGCGGTGTTTGGTGCTATATATATATATGTATATATATATATATATATATATATATATATATGAACCAAAGGTTACAGGGACATTATAGTTAGGAAACAGAATTTAAAAAAACATAGAAATTCACTGAAACAACCAAAGGTTAGAGGAACGTTATAGTTAGGAAATAGAATTAAAAAAAACATAGAAATTCACTGAAAAAAAAACAAAGGTTACCGGACGTTATAGTTAGGAAAAATAATTTTAAAATACCATAGAAATTCACTGAAAAAGCAAAGGTTACAGGGACATTATAGTTAAGAAATAGAACTTTAAAAAAAACAGAGAAATTCACTGAGAAAACCAAAGGTTACAGGGACGTAATAGTTAGGAAATAGAATTTTTGAAATAAACATAGACATTCATTATAAAATAAAGGTTACAGGGACGTTTTAGTTGGGTTTTGAATTTACTTATACAAAACCATAGAAATTCAGCAGTTATATTTACAGTATTTCAAGTGCCCAGAGACCGCCACATCCTCAGCGTTAATATTTAATGGAATGCCAGCCCCCGCGGCCCTGGGGACCAACACCTCCCTGGGTCTTTCATCAAATGAAATGCAGGGAGTGAATAGCCCCTCCCCCCACAGCCCCAGGGATGCCACCTCCCGGGTCATGAAAAAATAAAGGGTGGGGGTGGTATCACCATCAGCAGCCCCAGGGACGTCACCTCCCGGGGCTTTGATCAAATGAAACATGGAGGGGGGTCACTGCCCCCCCCAGCCCTGGGGACTGCCACCCTCCCCTCCAGCCCCAGGAGCCGTCACCTCCCGAGGCTTTAAACAATAGTAATGGAGGGGCTTCCCACCCGCAGCCCCGGGGACCACCACATCCTGGGGCTAATTAGAAAGGAAATGCAGGGGGACCGCTCAACTCCCTCCTGCAGCCCTGGGGACCGCCAACTCCCCAAGGCTTTAAACAATTGTAACGGGGAGGCTGCCCGGCGCCCTGCAGCCCTGGGGACTGCCACCTCCCTGGGTCAATACTCTTTGGAGTGGGGCCATACAGCCCACCTCAAGGAGCCACTGCCATCCCCCAGGGTCAGCTCCTGCTATGTCCTGGGATGCCCAACCCTGGAACATAGCTGTTTGCTCTGCCTTTGACAGTTCCTACCAAGTTAGAGCAAATACTTTACTTTCTGAAAGCGAGAGCTGTCAAACAGGACCCCCATATAATTTTTTTATCGGTTGCCCTAGGGGATGCACCCCCTGCACAGGTATTATGCACAGTCATTATGTGGGGGGCCACTAAACATAGCCCCGGAGAGGTGGTGGTCCCCAGGGCTTCTAAAAGCACTAGGAGGAGG
The DNA here is from genome assembly GCF_031143425.1 of Pleurodeles waltl. Lineage (NCBI taxonomy): Eukaryota > Metazoa > Chordata > Amphibia > Caudata > Salamandridae > Pleurodeles > Pleurodeles waltl. The sequence goes on from NC_090444.1 coordinate 444,051,442, forward strand.
GGCCTGTGCACCCCCTCCTATCTTTAGGCCATGATGCCCCTGGGACGTGGCCCACCCGTGGGGGCAAAATAACTGAGAAATGCGGAAGACAGTGATTTTTAAATTTCAGTGAAATCCACGGGTCCAGCCGCAAATTTCACTGAGATTTTAAAAAAATACTTTAAAGCCCAGCAGGGTCCCAGAGGGACCCCTGGACCAAGGTTAGGGGGTTAGGTATACCTTCCCTGCCCCCCCTTTTCTTTTTTTATGTTTTATTTTCCCAAAATGAATGCCAACACTTCTTGTTTGAAGTGTTGGCAGCCAATCAGATCTCAGCAGGAGAGCTCCCTGGATACACAAATTTATTTCCCCTTTAATATCTCAAAAACTTCTGAACAGATTTACACCAAATAAAATAAAGCGTGATCTGCGGACCAAAAGATACCTTTTTGCCAAATCTGGTGTAATTCCATCCAGCGCTTTGGGCTGCAGACATGTCTAAAGAGTCTATGTGAATGCACATGGGAAACACATTTTTTTGACCCCTCCCCCCTTTTTATCTTGGCCCCCTCTTGAAAGATCCTCCCACAACTTTCTATGCACAACAAGCCCCATGTGGGCACTTTCTTTTGGAGAATTTTGTGAAGATTCGTCAAACAATGCCAAAGATATAGACAAGTCAAAAAATGCTTTTTCTATGGAAACTAGGTCCTAGCCATAACTATAATCTGCCGATCTATATAGATATATGTATAAGGCTTTGTCTTTTTTTCCCTACCTGCAAGTTCCTTCCCCAGTCACAGCATGAATATGTTCTGCCATAAACCAGGGTGGGTAACCCTTTAATAAGCTGTGGCCTTCATTTATATAGCTTGTTTTGAGCCCAGCCAAACTGAGGTTGCAAAGCATCCCTGGGCTAGTGGCTCATGTAACAGCGGTGAATATGAAATCTCCTGTTTACAGTACATTCAACTACATAGCACCAATCATTCAGTACTGAAGGTAAAAATCAACTATTGTTTTGTAATCAAGTGTTTGACAGCAATATCCTGTTTCAGCTGGAGCCTCTCTACAACAGTGGACATTGGGGAACTGTATTACCATTTCATTTTCTCTTCTTTGCCAATTCCTAAGGCATCCCAACAGATCCCTCAAGAACATTTCTTTGACATAAACAAATGTGTTACTCATGTTTCTCCAGGAGGCCCATGGAGACACCAGATCCCATCACTCATTACCATGGATGAGAATGGAAAGTTCCCTGCAATCCTGTATTTGTCTGACTGTAGACAGTGCTCAAGTAATGAAGATAAAGGGGTGCCAAGCACCAGCAGGATGGTAAGCCGGTCTGCAAGATAAGTAGGGGACGCTTCTCATAATGGCTTTGTAAATTCTGCAGCTGGTTTTGAAGATAAAGTAGGCCAGCAAAGGGAGCCCATGGATTGCCTTCAGAATATGGGTGATGTACCTTTATTTCTTCAGGTCCAGAATGAGAAGTGCTGTAGTATGTAGAATTCTCTTAAGTAGCGCCAGTGTGGAATCTGGGAGGCCATGGAGCAGGGCATTTACTGGCATTCAGATCCAAGAGTATGAGGGCTTGAACAGCTGTTCTGAAGTCACTTTCTGGAAGAAATAGTTTTACTTCATTTAGGAAAGACAGCTGTTACTAGGTCAAATTTGTTTTGTTTGTTGACAATGTGTTCCTTAAGGAGTGAAGGTGCTGTCCAGGGTGAACCCAGGTGACTTAGCCATCATTGAAAGTTTGGGCTTCTTAGCCTTCAAGGTTCATGTCATTTAGCCAAGTTTGTATTGTTACTCGTTTGTTGTTCTTGACCAATACCAAGAATTCTGCTTTATTGACCTTCGGGTATGCACTGGACATCCAGGTCTGCATGATGTGCAGAAAATGCTTGAGGTGTTGGATGTCTGAAGCAAAGGATGCTTTCACATTGGGTTGTGTGTCATGGGCATACTAATGAATCTTCATGTTTTTATCTGTGAACAGAACACCAACTGGCTTTGAGGAAGTTGACTATGTCAATGAGATCTGCATGGGATGGGGCTTTGAAGGATGATCATTGTGGAAAACCATGGGAAGCCGGTGGGACATGAAGCATGCTTGAGGTTGTTGATGTGCTGCCAGAGCATCTATATTTTTTCACTAAAGAAGAACTTGATGGCATTGCACATTTCTGTGGAATGAGGAACAGGTGGGTCTATCAGGGGTTAATACAATGCTTGATTGCCTTCAAAAGCATTTTTCTTCTGTTGGAGGTTCCACGTGTGAGCTAGGCAAATGGCCAACTATTGAAACCAACTGCTGATACCTCTGATCAAGTCAAGAGATTTCCTCACATCAATGGATCTGCGGGATGCCTACCATAAAATATTTTTGCTGAAAAAGACTGGATATATTTTCAGTTTTTTATATGTGAGGGCCATTTTGAGTTCAGTGTTTTATTAAATGCTTCACATTGCATTCATGTATTCATTATAAATGTATGATGTTGATCATTATATCATTGCTTGTATTCATTAAATTGTGTGATGCTTTGATTGAGCTTGATAGCGCTTCACTTAATTGTTATGTCTTCAATAGCACGATTTATAAATCAACACATTTAGGCAAAAGTGCAGAAGAAAGGACACCTTTCTTTTCCACACCTTATATCACAAATCATGAGCCTGTTTTTTTCATAATAATGTTGAGAAATCGGTTATGACTTTGACACAGAGTCATTTTGGACGAGCCAATCTTCAGGGGTATGAAAGAGCATCAAAACAGCAAGTAATCTGGTTGAAGGTCACACTCTGTCATTTTATTCCCAGCATAGCACAAAAAAACAAAGACAGAAACTCACCTCACTCATTGCAGCCTTAGAAATATTTAAAAACCATGAGTGACAGGTATGTCTGTGAAGAGGGCATACAGAAAACTAGTTTATGCGTCATTTTTGGTGCTAGTATAAATATTCACTGTTTAATATTTAAAATTTCTCCTATTTACATGTATCACATTTTTGCTTTCCGCTAATATTTTTATATCTGCAATATTGCACATTTATGTAATATGCACTAGAACCGGGCTTTAATATTTAATAATACTTTAAAAAAATGAATAGTGTGGATTTTGAGTGTGTGTCCATCATTTGGGTCTTTCCTATTTGTATTGGTAAGTTAGTTCATACCCGTACTTGTCAGGGGGCTGTGATATACATTTATAAAGGGACTTGTAAAAATATCTCTGTTTTAAATTTTTTAAGACATTGGGTTACTTGTTGAGGGGGGTGAAACCCTACTCAAACAGCAACCACAAACCTTGTCAGGGTGAAGTTACAAGCAAACCCCAAATTAACTTGTGCTTAACCCTCTGGTAGCTTGGCATAAAAGCAGTCAGGCTAAACTTGGAGGTAATGTGTAAAGTACTTATGCAGCACGTTAAACAGTAATAAAATGAAACACAACACAAGAACAATCCCACACTAAGTTAAAAGAACAGAGTAAAATCTAATAACTTTTTCAAGAACAAAATGACAAAAATTCAAGCAATAGAAGGAGGGACATGAAATTTTGAATATTTAAGTGAAAATAGCGCCAAAAAAGCACAAAGCACAATTTGTGTTTATCTGGTAGCACCAGACCAGGACAAAGTCACAAGTTCATGCCAACCAGGATGAAGAGTGGGCTGGATACAGGGGCCCAGTTAGGCCAGCTGAACAACAGTGCCTTAAATCCTGGTTGCAGAGTATTGTGAGGTCCTGCATCAAGGAAGCGTCATGCAGCCAAGGCGATGCGAGGTCCTGGAGAGGAGATGCGTCGCACAGCGGTGGTTCTGGGATGCTAGGAGGCTGCTATGTGAGGTCCTGTGTCGACGATTTGTCGCACACAGGCTAGTTGTGGATGCATCGCTGATGTGCCGTGCAGAGGCAGTACCGGGCAGGCTGATAGGCTTGTGATGCAGGGTCCTGCATTGTTGTTGAGGAAGCCATTGATGAGGGGCTTACAGCAGGTCCAATATGGAGTTTGGTGAGACGATGCACCGCATAGGGACTCCAATGCTGAGTTTCTAGGAGATGATGCAGTGGTTCTATTGGCATCACAGTTGAGCTGTCAAAGCACCTTTGGGCCCACTTCCAGGGGTCCTGGGCTAGAGTGGCACCACTTGGCGGGTGGGACTCACAGCAGGCGGAATCCAGGCACTGTGTCCACATGGTTAGAGCTTTCTGTCCTTGAGGCTTTGGTTAGGAGGCCAACCAACTAGCCCTTAGAGGCACTCTGGTGGCCCTAGGTTCAAACTGCAGGTCCAGTCCTTCTCACTCAGCCAGTGCAGCAAAGTGGCAATCCTTCTTGCAGCAAAGCAGCATAGCAGTCCTTCTGTTGAGTCTTCCACAATTTCAGATCTGTACTAAAGAGTTGGGGGTTTGAGAACCAATATTTATACCTGGTGCTCGCTTTGGAGTAGGAGAAGTTTCTAGTGGCTTCTACCCCCCTGAGGTGTCAGGCAACCCCTTTCTCCTTGCCCTGGCCCAGCTTTACCAGGGACATGAAAGACTAGTGACAGACTCTTTGTGTGAGTGGTCTGACAGAGCTTTTGAGATTGTGCAAGTGTGGTAGGTCACAGCCGCTCTCCCCTCGTCAAGCCAGATATGGATCATCCTGCAAACACCTATGTCCCTTTGTCTCACTGTCTGGGTGCTATACACAAAGACCAATGGTCAGCTACACCTAGTCATGTGACCAAGGGGCAGGATACAGCCACCAGATGGTTAGGACAAGAAAATGCCAACTTTCTAAAAGTAGCATTTTCAGAAGTGTGACTAAAAATCCGACTTTACCATAAAGAGGGCTTTTAATTAAAATTCTTTAGACACCAAACTCAAACTGTCCATCTGCTCCTAATTGAACGTTATCACGTATTGAATGTAATAAGGTAATACAATGTTATCCCATGGGAGAGGTAGGCCTTGCAGTAGTGAAAAAGAAATTTAAAAGCTTTTCACTACAGGACATGTAAAACCTAAAAAATACATGTGTGTCCTTCTCTGTAGATACATTGCATCCTGTCCCATATGCTGTCCAGGGCCTAACATAGGATGACCTAAATGTATTAAAAAAAGGTTTGGGCTTGGCAAGGTAGAAATGGTAGTTATAACTGGATACATAGGCTACAATGGCAGGCCTGAGACATGTTCAAAGAGCTACTTAAGGGGTTGTCACAATAAGTGCTGCAGACTCACTAGTAGCATTTAATTTACAGGCCCTGGGTATATGTGATACCACTTTATGAGGGACTTGCAAGTAAATTAAATGTACCTATTGGGTATGAGCCAATTCTACCATGTTTAGGGGAGAGAGTACAAGTACTTTAGCACTGGTTAGCAGTGGTAAAGTGCACCGAGTTCTAAGACAAATAAAAAATGAGATCAGCAAAAATAGGAGGGGTGAAGGCAAAAAGTCTGGGGGAAGACCATGCTAAGACTGGCAGGTGGAAAACCCTTCAGCTTTCAAAAAGGTTTACAAAGCTGATAGCACTACAGATATGCCCACTGGATGCAGAGGGTATCATCATAGATGACTGGCAAAAGCAGGTTTCTACAATCAATCACTTTTCCACTGTGACAATGGGGGTAGTGGTGAGATGATATCCAAAATGGACTGCTCATCAAATCAAAAAAGTCATTTCTCCTGCTAACACAGTGCCTCAATTTTGTTGGAGCATGAGATGACTAGAGGAGATGAAGGGATGCCTTTTTTTTACCAAAGCTTCGAATTTAGGGGCATATTACAAGCCTTCATCTTTTTACGCTAAGGAGGCATTAAAAAGTCCCCCACCATGAGCCAAATTTACAAAGTGGCGTAATGCATGCATTGCACTACTTTGTAACCCCTTGCGTCACATTATAATTCCACTAGGTATAATGTATGCAAGAGGGCGTTCCCACGCAGGGAGGCCCAAAACATGGCGCAGTGAAATTTACAAGATTTCACAGCACCATTTTTTCGGTCAGTTTTAACACCTGCTCAGGGCAGGCATTAAAGTGACGCTCTCATAATAACCTATGGGCCTCCCTGTGCTTTGTTGCACTAGCGCCATAATTTATTGCACTAATCCAGCAAAGTGCCACAATAGCACCATAAATTATGATTCTATTGTGCTGTGTGCCAAGGTGCACTGCATAATAAATACGGCGCTACAATGGTGCCGTTAGGGGATCGCAGAATGAGGCAAGAAATGTGGAACATCAAAGCTGATGCTCCACTTTCTTGTAAATATGCCCCTTAGTCTTTGCACAGTACTCTAGTGTACCCCTTTGAACCCAAGAAGGCTATAGTTTAAGCTAGGTAATGGTTTAAGACCACGTTGTCCACCTTGTTATTAGTTATCTGGTTAAAACTGTTTATGTATCATGCAACATATGATGATACATCAGCAGCCTAAGTGGTGGTTGACGTGTAGGAACCTGCTGAAGAAAACATGTTGAGCTCCCATGACTCCAGCAGCCATACCTGCAGCTGCTAGCTATCATGCTTTCTTGTAACTGAGGGCCTGTTTACGGCCTTGGCGGATGGGATACTCTGTCCCAAATGGAACTTGTAAAACGGCGGACAGGATATCTGTCACGTTTTCCAAGGTCGTAATCAGGCCCTTAGTTTCTTGCTTTACAATAAAATATATTTCCTAATATCTGGGTGGACACACAGCTACAAACAGTAGAGGTTCCATAGAGTCCTGAAAGGTACCTTCCCAGGTTTCTGCATTGAAGAGCGCACAAATCTGTGTTTTCAGAATGGAACACATGCCTGTGAATGCCCTGCTGTATAACTGAGCGTTTCATATAGATCATGTGTCTAATATCCTTGAATCAAGGATTCCTACTAAATAAAGCAACACTAGTCAGACTCCTAGACTGATACCAGAAAGAGAACCGAGCACGTTCCCAAAAGTATCAAGTAAGGCAAAATGTCACTTAGCCAAAGGTGCTGAAGCGGCAAACTTTCTTACTTGCACTTAGTCCTGCATCGACCATTTCTTGAGTCTTTTACATTTTTGCTACCCTCAGAAATGCAGGTACGGTTTTTAATATTTTCTTCACACATTGCTATACAATACAGTATTTAGAAACAATTTTGAATGTTATTTTGTGTTTAGTAAATGAAAATGAAAGTTAAATTGTATAAAGAAATAAACATTATCGTATCACTGCTTGCAGTGGGGGCATCTGGGGGTGTATTACATAAAGTGCCCCTTTTTCTGTGCCCCTGGGGAACTTTGGCATTAGAGAACGGACCATAGATGCAGTGTGCCCTAAATTTAATACGGCCTAATTTCTAGACTTTGACTTACTAAATCAATTCATTCTGGAATTTGTAGTCTTTTTGTGATTTCAATGGAACTCACATAGTTATCACACTGAAAATGATTTGAAAAGGAGCAATTCAGGACTCGAAAGCTTATATACTCCTCAAATGGAGTCATATAGTACGCTGAAAAAACGTTCGCAAGCTGCGAAATAAGAAGAGGTATGCCACCTCTCTTGCTTCAAAGGACTTCAATACCGATTTGTCACAATAGCACATTGAGCTACTGTCACAGAAATTGGAAATGGGTCTGTTTTTTTCACTAGGAGGGTATTTTTTTTTTTTAGAAAAAAGGAAACCTCTAAAGCGTTTTTCGCCTGGAGATTTCCACACGAGAGTGATTCCCTTAAGAAGAAATGCCCCTTCCATCATGGCATCTTTGGAGACCTGCTTACATCGGTGCTTGATTTCCGAGGTAGGATTGCAAATGTGATCTCTGCAATACAAGTAAGCAATCAATTATAGTGGAATGCCTACTTAAATAGATCTGTAATAATTCTGGACCGCAGCTGTTGCCAGATACTTCTCTGGCAGGAAACGTCTCAATTACTTCAGGCAATCCGTGTATACATTTATGTGGGAGATATTGCCTCCCGACATAGCCCACTGAAGCGACCATGCTTCTACTTATAAAATGCATCCTTTGGTCCCTCTGCGGACCTATATGTTTAGGGAACCTGCTAGCCTACTTTCCGCCACATCAAAGCCCCCCCCAACACTTAAGGGCAAGAGAAATATAAGGCATGCAGTGACAAAGAGAAGACGAAGCAGGAGACTGTATGAACTGTTGCATTGTGATATCCACTTCTGTAGAAATTTCCTGCTGCAATACCTTTACCCCCCTTATCCTTCAAATTGTCAGAATCGGGTTGAGCAACAGATCATTGGACAGCAATGGACAGTGAGTGGGACTCAGGCACTCATATGAACCACGAAAACCCAGAGTGGGGGCACCCACATTAATTGAGGAAAACACTGTTGGCACACCCAATATGTATTACAATGTACCATTTGTAAAGTACTTAATACACCATCAGAAGCCACAACGTATTTTCCTGGAGGATGGTGATCGGCTTCCTCATTAGTTATGCTTGGTTTGCAGAGCGAGGGCTCAAGGTGTGACCTGTATGGGGAGTGTTGGGTGTAGTGAGTGAGGCTTGGATGGTACTCCAATAGAGTTACAGCAGAAGTGCCACTGTTTTCAGATGTGAAGTTAAGCAGAGAAAAAGGAATGTACAAAGTCACTCGCCTTAACTCACTCTACACTTAGGGCAGTTTCAGTAAGTGTCATTCATGCGGATGGTCAACAGGAGACTAATTGTAGTTTTAATTCATAGCTGTCTTTTATGCGCCATTGTAACCTAGGGCCAGATGTAGCAAAGGTTTTGCGACTCGCAAACGGCGAAAAACGCCGTTTGTGAGTCGATAAAGCCACTTTGCTATGTTGAAATGCATTTTGCGAGTCGGAACCGACTCGCAAAATGCATTTCCGAGTCACAAATAGGAAGGGGTGTTCCCTTCCTATTTGCGAGTCGCAATGGTATGCATTTTCATTTGCGACCGCGATTGCGGTCGCAAATGAAAGCGCAGTTACCATCCACTTGAAGTGGATGGTAACCCAGGCGCAAACGGGAAGGGGTCCCCATGGGACCCCTTCCCCTTTGTGTCTGGCACAAAAAATAATTTTTCAGAGCAGGCAGTGGTCCAATGGACCACTACCTGCCCTGAAAAATACCGAAACAAAAAGGTTTCGGTTTATTTTTCAAAGTGCAGCTCGTTTTCCTATAAGGAAAACGGGTTGCACTTTGAAAAAAAAAACCTGCTTTATTTAAAAGCAGTCACGGACATGGTGGTCTGCTGTTCCCAGCAGGCCACCATCCCCGTGAGTGCCCTGACACGCTATGGGGTCGCAAATTGCGACCCACCTCATTAACATTAATGAGGTGGGTCTTTGCGACCCCATAGCGACTTGCAGAAGGTGTCTGAGACACCTTTCTGCATTCCAAAATGCGAGTTGCAATTTGCGAGTCGCTGGGACTCGCAAATTGCAAGTCGCAATTTGGAAGTTTGCTACATCTGGCCCCTAGTACTTTATTCTAGATGGTCCAATGTAGGTGAGCCTAACTGCAACACCCAAAAAGCATCTGGTTAGGCAACTCCAGTGTTGGTCCAGAAGGTCTGCAGGCATTGCAAATTTTCAGGATTCAAATGTGAGCCATTCATGCATCCACCAGGAATAAGCGCTGTTCCACCTCATTACAGCTTCTGGTCCAAAAGAGGAATCCTCATTCTACGGTTGCAATAATCTTGAATCGGTCAATTCATTTACCAATGTCATTTCTACTCTCCTTCCTTGCTCTTTGATGTGCTTCATTGCTTCCCTGCTAAGTTCGTACAGTTGGATTACCATTGTACAGATGCATACATTTAGGGACTCATTATGAGTTTGACTATATCACCACAGGATCGCCAAATTCATGTCATATTACAATGTTCCCTCTGGGCTGACTGGCGGGAACATTGTAATACGCCAACCTGCTGGTCAGTCCAGCAGGAACAGTCCTATACCGTAGCACATTGGGGGCCGACCAGCACCCTCAGAATGCGCACTGTCTGCAAGGCAGTACGCATTCCAACGGTACTGGGTGGGGGGGCCTTCACTTCACATGCCATGCACTGCCCATGCCTTGGGCATGGGCAGTGCAGGGCCACCCCTGTGGACCCAGGCACTGCCTTTCTGCTAGCCTCTTAATGGTGGGGTCCCCACCATGAAAAGATTAGCGGAAAGGGGGGTTGCAATCAGCCAGGCAGTGCTGAGTTCAGCATCGCCCTGGCTGGGTACAACCCGACCGCCGTCACCACATCTGGAATGATGTTCCTGGTGGGAATGGTGGTCTTTAGGCTTGTCCGCCTGCCAAAGTTGTAATTTGATGGTTGGACCGTCTGAAGTGCGGCAGTCCAAGGCTTTAGTCCTACGACTAGCAGCCTTGTAATGAGGCAGTTAATAATTTGCATAGACAATGGTTTTCCTGAAAATCTGGTATAGGTCCAGAGAAATGGTGTCAAAGGTGACACAAGTCAACTTTTTTTTGATCCATTCAATGTAGGGAGAGGTAAAGGAACATCCTTAAGGTACCTAGTAGTTCGACACCAAATTAAACAAAAGGACTGAGAAAACATTTTTAATTTTCATAAAAATGCAGTGTTGAGCAAAAGCGAATAGTTTTTTACTCACCGTAGGATGACAGCTGATGGTAATTGTGTCTACCTTCTCATTATGTGACCTGAATTGTTTTTTTAAAGGGCCATGTAGTGAAAAGAAAAAAAACTTGCCTTTTTACTCAGTCTTGGATCACTAAAAATCACAAAGAAGGGATTTGGAATGGGATTTGGAATGTTCCTTGGTTTGTATCTGCAGAGTTTTGTTGTAAAACCTACTGAAACGACATTCACTAGATGGCTTCTTTAAACCATGACACACCTGCTCCTGCAGAAAAGACATGGAGAGCATAGCTTATAGGAATTCTAATCATTTATAGATTGTTTTGCTCCACTGTCTTCTGACTGGCAGTGTTAAGCTAATAACCTGTGTTTGGAAACATACAGCTAAATATGTGACATGTTTAGTCATTTAATTGCACTGTATTGAAGCATTTCTATAGCTGTGACCATATGTGGGAAGTGTTCTGCTGTCATGAGTGACCATAACCTTGTCTATGATTGTACTTAAGACTAAAACATGTTGGCAGCTACACAACCTTAACCTAGTGATGGTGGGGCAGTTGGTGGTTGAGGTGATGGTGTTAGAGTTGGTGGCAGTGGCAGCATATGTGTGTTTGTTTGTATATGTGTATGTGCGTGCGCACGCACACCAAAAATGGATGGTAATCCAAGAAGTCCCAGTAATCCATAAGGCAACAAGTGAAAGAGAGAGATACAGTCAAATGAGTAAAACTATGCCAAGTCATCAAGAATGAGAGGTTCTGACATGAGCAGTAGCCATGCATCTTTTTAAAGGCAGGTATATTCTGTTGCTGTACAAATACACCTCCTGACTGGGAAAAGAAGTGGAAGAGCAATCATGGCTGGCAAATGGTATATAAACTATACAATTTTTAAAGACCTAGATTTCGTATACACCTGCTAGACTAAAGGAGGCCAATATATTTAGAGCAGTGATTTATGTCTTATATCCCTCTCTTGATCCCAAAGGCTTATGTAGGCAGATGATGCCTGCACCAGGTCATGACTCAGATTTTACCCAGACTCACACTCTATACATGAGAATGCTTCGTAGGTGCACAAGAATGAATGGGCATGCTCTGTATTACTGTTCAGTCCCCAACCCGCCATGCAAGTGCAATACTTTTTCTTAGATCCCAGAGACCCTTCCATAGCAAGGAAATGCTAATGCACCTTCTTTCGCAATCATTTTGTTCCATTGCTCAAGCCACAAACATGCATGAAGACCTTTTTCAGACATAACCTAATGAATGACCTGGAGGACCTTCGGGTGGGGTATCAATACCTTTTCTCATTGGAATAAATTAATCTCCCCTCAATGCACTTTTTCATACTTTAATGAATTTAATTTTCAATCAAATTTAATAAATCACAATAAACTGTTTGTTCGAATCAGGAAGTAATTTAAATCCCCCAATCCTCTTTTCGATGTTCTCAACCAATAGCAATGCAGCCCTGTCCACCAATACCAGAGCAGCTTCACACCAACCAACTTATACCAGAGTAACACACAATGACGTCAAATTCACTTCTTGTGGCAATTCATTTGTTTCGCAATTGTGCCTCACACAATCGCTTCACAAACACTGAATGCAAAATATTGTGAGCAAAAAACCAACAACCTGTCTGCTTATTATAGGATAGGGTAACCAAACACTTCAAAGCAGTACGGTGATACACCTTCCAACTATGGCTTTCACAATTACGCAACAAATTAAACTTCACCAGCAAATCCCACTCAGGTTGATACAGATCCACCATGTGCTCTCAGAATTCTCTTAATACCAAGCAATCTCTCATTCAGGCTCTATTGGCACTGTCAACGACATCTCACTACAAGCACCTCAGTGCTGACAATAAATTCACCAAGTATCTTCTACACTTGTGCATTATCCCTGGATCTTAGGAGACGATGGACCAGTCAACAACAACAACCGCGGACAATTTTTAGCAACATGCACCACAACCAAACAATTACAAAAACTCAGCAAAACACTTCACAACATCATACTTTATCGCAATCTCAGGACAAAAGCAATGAAAGCGGAAACCTTATTAATACTTACACATCTGTCTTCCACAGGAACAACACTGGAACTTAATCAATCTTCGGAATGAACCATGGGACAGAATTTGGGGTGGGCACATTTAGAGTGGGCATTTCGCATGGCAGTAATCCTGTCTTCCTAACACTATGCTTAACTCTATCTTTCCCCCCTCGTGGGAGGAACCATAAATCTGCTACCAGTTTTGCTTGAAGAGTATCCCTCCTCAGGATTCTACTTCGACCGAGGTCAATAGATCTTTTTACATAGCATATGGGTGTGAGGATACAGGCATCATCTTCACAATAAATTAAATATGAATGACAGTATGCCCAATGTGGCTACACAAGAAAAGTGCAATCTGAAATACAGTCCAAGGGTTTTCATTACAAATTAAGGCCCTCTTTGTGAACATGGCGGTCCGTTCCGCTCCGCCGGCGGTGGCGGTAGAAACCGCCAACAGAGGATCAGGCCAGACCGCCATATAATTAACCAAACGAAACACACGCATCCCGCGCACCACCCACCGCCAGGAAAGGAGCACCGCTGACGACGACAGAGTCCGCCCACAGGCCGTTGGAAAGGCCCAACCCGCCCATCAAATTATGAACCACCATTCCGCCGCCAGTTCCGGGGCGGGAACCACCGCCACACAAAGCCAGGCGGAAAAGAAACAAATAGAAGGAAAGACTCACTGGAGTTCCACAAAACGTGCAGCGGCAGCTATGGACAGAGAGCTGCTGATCATGCCAGCCTTGCTCCTCGCCATATATCTACACGACCGAGACCGCTGACGAAGACGATGACAGTAAGTACCGCAACCTACGACACAAGGGAGAAAAGGGCACAGTTACATACCCACCCACTCCACCCACTTTGCAACACCCCCCCAACCCTTCCAAGCAGCACAAGTCAGACACCCCACACCAAGAGTGACGTACCCGACCGAAGACCACTGCAACTTGACCATAGTACATAAAATAGCCCCACACCATAAAAAATTATAAACAAACACCAGGGTGGAACTGCGTGCAGCCCAAACAGAGGCCACAAAGAAACTTTAATTTGTAGCTCACTGAGCAAAACAGTGCCAACAGGGCCAATGGCCAGTCCATAAAAAGCAAATTGTCCTTGGCCACAACTAGCCACACCTGACTCCCACAAGTGCTGGGTACTCCACTGAACGGAGCACCATATGGGGATCCAGGCACCTCACGGAAGGGGAGGTGGGGGGATTTCCAACGGGGTGGGACTTAGACTTGCGTGAGGAGGTTAGAGGGGGGTGGGCTTCTCCTCTGAAGGGGGTGGGGGCTGTTTGGCTCGGGTGGAGCTGTATGCCTTAGGCTCTGACCGGGCCTTCTTCTTCACTAGAGAAGGGGCACGGGAATGGGAATGCCGGACAGGGGTGGGCTGTGATGTGGAAGGAGCGGAAAGGGCAAGGAGGTGGGCACGTTTTGGGACAAGACGGGGTGGGCCAGTGGGTTGGAACAAGTCTGCACAGGAGAGGAAAAATTTTCTTGGCAGCAATTGGGGTGGGCGTGGATCAGGGCGTGGGAGTGGAGGCAGAGGGAGTTGATGTAAGGGGTGTAGGTGTGCGTGTATTGGGTGCAAGTGACTGCTCAGTATGCTGTGGTGTGGTGGATGTCTGATAGGTGGGTGTCTTGGTGCGTTTAAGTGTTTTGGGAGGTGGGGGTGGACACAGTGGGAGAAGACAGACAGCTAGTGTGGATCTATGTTGGGTGGGTGTCTGCAAGTCTGGTGAGTGTGCTGCATGTGTCAACTACAGTAGAGGTGATGAGTGCAGGTGTGGTGTATGGGGTGCATGTATGGCTGTCTGCTATTGTGGTGAGTGCAGGAAGAGGAGCAGAAACAGTGAGTGAAGGTGCAGTGCATAAGTGTGTGGATGTAGAGGGGGCAGACAGGGAGGCGGAAGAGGCAGGAACACTGAGGGAAGTGGATGTTGTTGTGTGTGCAGGCGTCTGTTGGCTGTGTGAATGCTTGTGGTGGGAGGTGTGGTGCTTGTGTTTGGAAGTGTGCTTCTTGTGTGTTGATGTGCCTGTAAGCGGGTCTGATTGTGTGCTTTGGACGGGTGAAAGGAGTGGTGTGCTGGAAAGTCTAGAGGAGGTTGGAGGGGGGACGGAATGGCCAGGGAAACTGGCTGCCGTCCGAGAGGAGGACAGAGCCTGAAAAGATCTCTGTAGGGCAGACACAGCACTGTGAATGCCATCTAGATAGGCATTGGTCTGCTGCACCTCAGAAGGCAGACCCTGGAAGACATTGACGAAGATTGTCTGCCCTACAGAGGTGGTTCTCGGGAGGTCAACAGCATCCTCTTTGAGGGCAGGAGGGCTGACTGGGGCGGGGGAGGAGGTGACTGGGGTGAAGGAGATGCCCACCTTTCTGGGTGGGTGGGCACGGGCAACTCGTTGGGGAGCAGAAGGGAGGGCGCTGATGGTATGGGTGGTGGCGAAAGATCTCACAGTAGTGGTGTGTCCACTAGTGCCCATCACCGCCGGAAGACCCCCATCAGAGGAGGTCTCAGAGTCACTACCTCCTGTGGTAGTAGCCTCCCCAGTGGAAGTCCCCTCACCCTCCCACCCACTGGTCCCCTGGGCGTCTGTTGTCTCTGCCTCAGAGGATCCGTGGGCCACTGCCTCCCCACTTGCCGGTGCTTCAGCTCCCTCGCCTGATGTTGATGCTGTACCAAACAAACACAAGAGAACAGGGATGGGGAGACAAAACAGGAGAGACACTTGTAAATAGCTGAATGCTGATACACAATGGCCAGACATACACCTACCTAGCAGACACACCCAACAGGCAGCACCGTGCACTATGCCCATGGCCATGGCCCTGACTACTTAGCAGTATACTGACCTACACCCATCCCCTGAAATTGTATTGGAGCTGAGGTAGGTGAACCCTGACAGGGACCCCCCTACACCCTTTGGGGAACATACAGTAGATGGACACCAGTCAAATTTCCTGCTCTAAGCACCATGAGCCCTATCGCACACACACTCATCCTTCCAGGCTGAAGTATGGTCTGTGAGTACTCACCCCCTTGTGACTACCGTGCAGCCTTCAAGCACCCATCCAGGTCTGGGTACGCCTCCGCCAGGATCCTTTGCATGAGGGGGTCAGTGCCTGACGGGCACCCCTTCCACATTGGGAGGAATTCCCCAGCTGGGCCTCAGTGATCTTCCGCGACCAGCGCCGCAGGTCCTCCCACCTCTTTCGACAGTGGGTGCTCCGCCGGTTGTAGACCCCAGGGTCCGTACCTCCTTGGCGATGGCATGCCAATGTGCCCTCTTCTGGCGGGCGCTGACCTAGTAGGGTGACACAGAAATGGAACACAGAGGTCAGGCACCTGCACAATGGGAAGAGCTAGCAGATTGTCAAACATAGGACAGACAGTACTCCCAGACATTCAGGACAGTGGCAGGCAGCATTCCATGCACAAAGGCCCATCCTGGCTCACATGAGCACACATCTGTACAATCCACTCTATCCATTACTCACACAGTGCCCCACAAGCCCCGACTCACCTGTACCTCTGGCCGGCCGTACAGTCTGTCGTACCCCTTCCGGGTACCCATCACCTACGCGGTCGGCGGTCTTTCCCGCCATGTTCATAATGACCGCCTAAGACTCAAAGAGACATAAATGAATCTCAAAAAAAGACTGTAAAGATACAGAATCAAACCTACTAAAGAAGTTCAAACTAACTGACATAAAAAAAGAGAAGGCATTCAATTAACCATACCCGAAAAAGCAATAAGAAAATCTGAAAAAGAGGAAACAAACCCTGTCTAATAGTTAAACATTTAGAGCCTGATTATGAGTTTGGGTGTCGCACCTCTACACCATCGCAGTGACAGTCTCAAAAAGACTGCTCGCCCCGCCATATTACAAAGTGTGCAGCTTGAACTGCTGACTTTGCTGATGGACTGGTGACTACCAGTGGCGCGGCAGGATGCAATGTTGGAGTCATGGCTGCAGCTAACTGCCGATTACGAAAACACAGTTGTACTGGCAGTCCTCTTGTGACGGTTTACTGATGGAGGTAGGCCATTGTGGTACGCTCTCAGCAAAGCACCAGAACAGTGCCTATTTGATGGATTAAAAAACAACGCAGCTGACGTCCATTGACCATGTGGACACCCCATCCCAGACCATGAGTATGACTTTATTGTGAGCAACTGTTTACAAGTCATGTAGCATGTAGTGGTCTTGCTAATGTTGAAGCCACTTTAGTAGACCTTGTAGCTGGGGTCTACTGTACATTTTTAGTAATGTTCTGTGATTAAAGCTGTTGCTCAAGTATGTTCTGGCACATGCAATAAACCTATTTGTATTTGTCATTTTAGCATCCTCATATGCAAGCGGAGGAGACAGGGCCTACATCTATGGGGAAGCAGCTGGCCATGGTATCTCTGTTCGTGATACAACAGACACTGAGGGACCCAGTAGTCCAAGGGTGAGGGGAGTGCCACAGAGAACAAAGACTCAACGGTTTCATCATCACAGTCAAGCTCCAGTGGACAATTCCTAGTAGTGGCAGAACACACAGGACCAGTTCCAACACCATTCTTGTCCACCACCCACTCTACCATCTCAACCCTCCCTGTTGCTCCTCACCCAGTTGGCTGGGCCCGCTCACCTAAGAGGGAAGTCGTCTCCTTCGCTCCAGGCACCTTACCCCCTGCCCCTGTTACCACTGCTACCCTGAGTGAGGAGGCTATTGACCTCCTGAGAAACATCTCTGTGGGTCAGATGGCAGTACTGAATGTCATCCAGTTACGAGGCAGCCATTTGCAACAGATGGTGCCTCACCTGGAAGGTATCCTCAGTGCTATATCTGCCTACAGAGATCTTTTCAGGCTCTGGGCTCCTCCCCTCAAGGCAGCCATCCACCCATCCCAAACTTCCACCCCACCTCCTGCCTCTTCCCCACCCAATTTCCCTATTCCCATTCCTGTCCCAAGAACACTCACCCATAAGCACGCACACACCTCAACAGCCCCAAGTAGCACACAAAAACAGAAACGCCACAAAACACACAAGGACGCAACCACTCACCAGACACTCACCCCCCTCACCACCACCACCACCACCCCAACATACCTCCAGACACCACACCCACAGACCCATCCACCACCCTAGCATACTCCCAGGCACCACAACCACAGACCCATCCACCACCCCAATATACCCCCAGACACCACACACATAACATGCCCCAGACAACACACCCACACCCACAGCCACAGCCCCATCCATCATCCCCAAAATACCCAGACACTACACCCACAAGACCCATCCACCACTCCCAGCATTCCCGAGACACCACACCCACAGCGAAAGACCCATCCACCACCACTAGCATACCCAGCAAGTCCACATCAAACACCACAAAAAACAAAAGCCCACACTCACCCACACATCAGACAACTACAAAACACAAACATGATACTTCAGTCACACAGACAGCAGCACCAAAAACACACCCATCCACACCTGACATTTCCACTCCCTCAAACTCCCAACCCCTAATCACTCAAGGACATCCTACCCATTTTCCCAAGGAAAGTGTGTTGTTTGCCCGTACCCATGTAAAACCACCCCCTCTCAAAGCCAAAGGTACCTCTTCTTACCCCACCCATCTCTTCCACATCAAAATCCTCCCCTGTGAAACCTTATCCTCCCACCACTAAACCCAGTCATACCCCAAAGAAAACCAAACCCATACCAAAACCAAGGACACCCCTCCTGAAGACAGGACTACCCCTCCCAAAACAATTTACACACCTCTTAAAGTCAGGCCCACCCCTCCAAAAACCAAGCCCACCCGTCCCAAAACCAACCCCACCCTTCCCAAATGACATCCTTGAGGTGCCTGGACTGCCTACTGGATGCCCCTTCCTGGGGAGGTTCCTATGGCAGTGTAATGAGAGGCATGTTTAGTGGCACACAACAGTGTGCAGGACCACACATTATTATGTTGGACAGGTCATTGGCTTTTACATTATTACCTCCTTTAATTGTTTAGAATATAAAACAATTGCTAGTTGTATTACACATTAGTCTTGACATTACCTTTCTACCATGTTTATGTTTATGGATACTTTGAGATGTATAACTACAGTTGTGTTTGTTTCACCCTGACTGATGATCCATTTGATGTGGTTGGTTGACCTGATCTTAGAGCAGTGCTGGAGTCACCCAGGACAAGGGAAAATGTTGAATGGCTGAATATGTGGGATATAACCCAATTGGGGCTGACATTGCATTGGGTGGTATTTCATATGGTAAGTATTTCATCTTGGTTTGGCTAATGTCATCATAATTTGGGTTGCATTTCTCCCTATAATGAAGTTTGGATATGTGTTTAATGTGTGCATGCTAGTGATTTGTCTATCCACACATGGAGGGCTTTCAATTGTCATACCTTTGTATACATTTTAATGAACATATACACATTTTCATGTGTGTAATTTACACCTACTTTATCTAAATGTGTGATAACTGCTGTTACTGCTGTTTTTGCTTTCGTGACTTGCACTTGCACATTTCCCACATATGCATGGCACTTGGTTATGCTATTGGTTGTCCTTGATATACTTAAAGCCACTGTTCCTGTGCAAATAGAGTTTTTGAGGCATGTGCAAAATGGATTGTGGGCCAGGGCACCAGCCTTCCAAGGGTCCTACTGGTAGAGGCAAACATCAGTTGTGGAGAGTCTTTGTGACCTTTGTATGTTTCTCACACAGATTATTTTGTATCCCATCTACCTAACATTACCTTCAGATGTGGGTAATATGTGAAAGCCCATTACGGAGCTTTAGTAGAGAAGGTGTGTTTTGTGTGTGTTTCAGTTTCATGACACATCCATACAGATGTATCTTTGTTATCACAACAGGGCCTAGCATGTGAACAATGTGAGGGTGTCACTTAGATTAATAGGTGTGATACTGATGAGGAGGTTCTGTTGTGTGACACAATTCAATGCACACATCACTATCCGTGATTATGAGATGTGCACAAATATCGACTTTTGTAGAGTGTATCTGTGCAGTGTCAGTGACCTGGCCGAAGAGGGCATCATAGATCTGTGATTGGTCATACATTGAGAAGAATTTCAAACAGGGGCCCACAAAATATGTTTGGCCCAGGGACCACAAACCCCTTGCAAAAGTCCATGGCAGGGCATCTATTTGCTGTGGAGTTGATGGAAACAAGTAAGTGTTTAGTTTACCGTCGGTTGTGTCCACAATGGTGTCACTTTTTTAGCATCATCATGCAGCACACGCAGTCGAAGTACATGTACAACTGGTTCCATGTCAGCAAAGGATGGAAACAAGTCAGTGTTTAGTTTACCGTCGGTTGTGTCCACAATGGTGTCACCTTTTTAGCATCATCATGCAGCACAAGCAGTGGAAGTACATGACATCTGGTTCCATGTCGGCACAGGATGTGTGAAACTAAGTATCACTGTGTCTCTGCCTTATATCCCTTCCTTTCCACCAGCTCAGATGTGGTGGTTGGAGCGCCAGCGGGTAGGCACTTTGTAATTAGTCTGGCCCTCCGGCAGACACATTGGCCTATCCTGACCCCACAGTCTAGATTTGCTGGCGGTGTTGGTGGGACCGAGGCGGTCTTTCATCTATGTAATCGCTTGCATCGTCATCAGGAGGTCGGACCGCCAACACTGCGGAGGTGAATCCCCCGCCGCCACCATGGCAGTACCAAGACCGTCAAACTCGTAATCGGGCCCTTAGTTATTAAATTCTACAGTTTAGTCACCTGAAAATGGGATAGCCCTACAAATTAACAGGTCCGTATTAATATGTGCTGGGTCAAGCACTATTAGGCAAGAAGACAAAAAACACAAAAAAGGCAAAAAGATTTTGGTAAAAGGAAATCTGAAAAAAGAAATAACTAACTAAGGTTGGCAAAAGTAACTAAAAATAGAAAGGGAAAGTGTCAGCATTTTAGAAGCTCAGTCAAGAGTCTTTTTTCTCTGTATCAGGGGGAAGATATTGCTAAGTGTCAGCAAGGCAACTCCAAGGGGGAAAGGGTAGCAAGGGCTATATCTCCCAGAGTCCAAGGGGTTCAGCAAGCATCAAAGAGTGGGGAAGGTCTGCTGCAAGTCCAAATGGGGAATAAGATATTAATGTTCATAGGGCACAATGATTCATCCATCCATGACTCCACATGATGCAGAGGATGAAAATATCCATTGGCAAGCAGTCATACAACAAAGACTGTAACATCAGTGAAAGCTCCTGCGTTCTTCATGTGAAACACCTTCAATGTTAGCTAATCAATGCAAATTGAAACATTTATATACATTGTCAGCTTCACAGTTCTGAATGTTCTGTGCTCAAGGTTGGGTTCCCAAGCTCACTATGTCTAAAACAATAAAGCATCTATTATCAGGCTAACATTCTCATTAGAATCTTGTCTGAAAGAAAAGCACAGGTTAGCAAGAATAACTAAACATTTTCTGCACAGTCAGAAAACAGGGCCTTGCAGGCCTCATTTAGGCTAAGCAAAGTGGATAAAAACGGCATGTTCATTTAAGCAATCAATACGCATTTAACATTCTAAATTATAAATCCAACATTAATTAACTTCAGCAATGTTCATGTTACAGTAAAACTCAAAACAAAATAATTCTGTTAACCCTTTCAATTAACTATATTGCATGGTTACATTCTCTACATTTGCAAGTTACTTTAAAAATACATCTCTCACAAAAACTATTATTGTTCCAATGCAAACTGTTAATTAACATGATAAACTATAATGTGAAAACAAATGTATCTGTTAAACATAAACAATAAACTACAAGACTATACCACATGCCTTTCGACTAATAATCTGCAGTAAATACACGTTAATATTGCTTTCAAAGCACTACGTTAAAACAAAACTATTAGTACATTGATTAACAAAATATATAAACTGTCACGTATAGATGGTCACTGTGACACGAGAGACAATACTGGAATTTCTGCTACACCGCTACCATTGCCTGGCCCTAAGTTGCTCTTATGAATCAAATGTTCGTCCACATCAGACACTCAAACCTTGCATCACAGGATTAGATCATTTTCCGAGTCAGCTATCAAGAGGCTGTTCCACGACCATGACACCAGCGGAAGCAGACTTTGTAAGCCCGTTGGGTCTGCCATGCAGACTCCATCAAACTGGAAATGTTGTTTCATCACTCCCTCGTTCAAAACTCTTTTGAACTTCTTTGCCACTGTGCATCACTCGAGCTAATTAACCGGTTTTGTTCCAGTCTATCAGGTTTGCATAAGCACTAACAAGAAATGGTTCACATCATTATTGTACGATCCAGCCAAATGGCCACCATCTCTCATATATTACATTTTACACATAAGCCATAAATTCACGTCGGTTGCAAAGCAGTCCACTGGGGGAGCAAGCACAAACAACACAGCAGGAAGCAAATGCCACCTTAGCCCCACCTAAATCACCGTAAACTTACAGTGTTACTTCGACAGCCGGGCCTCGCTGGGGAGATTTTGCTGGCGAGCTCTCGGACTCATGAAACCTAGCCCAGCTGCTGCCAGAATCCATGTCAAACTGCATCTGGCACCCATCTACCTTCAGCCATCTCAAGTCCTTGCTCCAATCATGTAAACGCAGAGACTGGGCTCCAAGCAGCCTCTCCAACACACCAGTCTTTGTCCCACCAAGTCGGTTCAGCGCTTTGGATTTTCATTTCCCTCATATTTTACACCAGCGGCTTTGCAAAGGAGGGAGAATAAAAATAATAACAAATTCTGGACAAAAAGGGGGCTTTCTTAAGCCGTGTGCTCCTGTCAAGCTTTACTGGACTGTCATTAAACGGTGCTGGCTTCAAATGTATTTTCCGGGGTTTTCAGCGGAGACTCTCTGGTGCCTGCAGGACGTGAATGGGAAGGAGAGCAGACTGCACAATTGCTGAATTGTTTGCACGGTTTCAAAAGTGCAGTCAGCTATCCAAACCATACATGTTAAAATATTGAATGCAGAAGCCACGAAAACGCTGCACGTCTCCTATTCACTTTAATAGATTTGTATGCTACCAGTCTTCTGCTGTTAATGAAAAATTGACACCTGAGTTGGAAGAAAGCACAGACACCGCATGTGTGGGGGCATTCAGACATATGAACATTAGCCTCGCAGGCAACAGGTACTGGTGCTGAACCACTCAGGTCTTCAGATGCCCAGGTGATTGGCAAGGTGAGTGTGAATGGTCTTGAGGAGGTCAAAAAGGGGAATAAAGCAGCCGAATCTCCCCTTCCCACCTTGGTGGCTTGTTGGGTGGCTGCAAGGGTGTAACAAGGAACCCTGCACCCCTACGGAACAGGGGGCTCCCAACTCTTCAGGGGGACCCCCATTCAGTCCAATATCAATGAATATCAGTGAGATATGCGAAACTAATGGGCCTCTCATCACATTCTGAAGGAGGGCCTCATCATTTTGTGTGATGCCTCTGGGCAGTTGATGTGGCCTCAGAGTACCATTGATTGGGTATTAGTGATAGAATGACTGCTCCAAGGTTGTGTTTGGGAAGTGAAGGGGGGTCCTCAGTCATATTTGTTTTTATGTTGCCACCTTTTGGCCTTTGTGTCTAACCTGCTCTCTCCAGAGAACCATGCATGTGTGAGGTGTTGCAGTTTGACAAAAAGGCTAGATGTTTTTAGACAGAGCCTACAAGACAGTACATGTGCTGTCTCCTGCTAAAATGGCTTACCATGAACACAGAGGTCCACCCACTCCAGTCCAATCCACCCAACCGAAACCAATTCACCCCACTCCAATTCAGTCCACCCCACCCATATCCAATCTTCCCATATCCAATGAACCACACTCAGTCCAATCCACTCCATCACACCCTAATCAACCCCACTCAGTCAGTTCAATCCACCTCACTCCACTACACTCCAATGCACTCCACTCCAGTCTACCCACTTCAGTCCACCCCACTCCAGACTCCCACTCAAGTCCACCCCTCCTCACCCCATGCCAATCCAATCTACTTCACCTCAAAGCACTCTACCCCAATCTAATCCATCCCAGTCCAGTCCACCCCAATTCAATGCAATCCAATCCAATCCAATCCAATCTATTTCACCCAGTCCAATCCACTTCCTCCAGTCCACCCAATTCAACTCACCCCACTTCAATCCACTCCACTCCACCCCACTCCAACCCACCTCACTCCACTCCAATCCAACACACTCTACCACAATCCAGCCCACCCCAGTCCCAGTTCAGTCCACTGCACTCCAATTCAACCCATCCAACCTACTCCACTCCAATCCACCCCACTCCAAAACAATCCACTCTAATCCACCCCACTACAATTCACCCCAGCCCAATCCAATCCACCCCACCCTATCCCAGTTCAGTCCACCCTACTCCA
This sequence comes from Pleurodeles waltl, assembly GCF_031143425.1. Classification (NCBI taxonomy): domain Eukaryota; kingdom Metazoa; phylum Chordata; class Amphibia; order Caudata; family Salamandridae; genus Pleurodeles; species Pleurodeles waltl. Next base: position 444,075,514 of record NC_090444.1, read on the forward strand.
ATCCAATCCATCCACCCCACTTCTATGCAATCCACCCCACTCCAATCCACTCCAACCTACACCAGCCCAATCCACCACAATCCAATCCAACACACCCCACCACAATCCAACCTACCCCTCCCCAATGTAATCCACCCACCCCACTCCAATCCAATCAATCCCACCCTATCTCCATCACTCCAATCCACAAATCCCACCCAATCACCCACCCAATCCAATCTAATCCACCACACTCTAATCCACCTCACTCCCATCCACCTCACCCCAATTCAATCCACCCCACTCCAATCCAATCCACCACACACCAATACACCCCTCTCCACTCAAGCCGCCCCAATCTAGTCCATCCCACTCAACTCCAATCCAATCCACCCCACTACCTCAATCCACTCTAACCCATTCCACCCTATTCCACCCCACGTCACTCCACTCTACAACACTCTCTGCCTCTGAATCCTGCTTCCCTTTACTCAACTATAAAACACTCTAATCCTCCTGCTCCACTCTACAGCATTCAGACAAATCCACTCTACAACACTTTACTCCCCAACTCCACTGTGAAACTCCACACCACTAACCTTTAGCCGTGCTGAACAGGATCCACACTGGTGTACACCATAGCAAAACAAAGCCGATAGGTCTTGTATAGGCAAGACCTATTGGCTTTGCCAATGTTGTTTTTTGTTTTACTTTAGCCATGCAGCACAGCATAAGGGATACTGTCCAGTGTGGTTAAAAACAATTGGCAACGCCAATAGGTGACAAAAGGTGAGGCATATCAACTTTGCTAATGCCTGTTTCTTCATTTTTTCCCTCTGATATGGCATTTCGTTGTCTTTTTTCTGGGCATGAGGGGCTGTCTGCGTGTGGAGTGCATGTTTGAATGGGTGCTACAGGCGACATTCACACCTCTGCAGTTAAGGATGGCACTACACTGTGGTAGAAACCCCATTTTTGCATTCTTAATGTCTTTGCCCCCACACCTAGGTCAATTTGCACCAAACCTTGAAAATAAATATTTTCTTTGTATGCTTTTTCGTATATTCTGGTGTTTGTGAACACTGTTAAAGACTGAAAAATAATTTAAATATGTTACACGTTATGAGATGAACTGTGCTTTTGTCTAAAAAATGGAGAAGTTCAGCAAAATGTTTTTAATAGCTCCCAATGTTAGCAAAGAGAAAGGAAGATTAAACATAAAATAAAATGAATCATTGAATCATTTATACAACAGCTTCAGCCTTATAATGCACGGTGGGGAAGGGAAATACCACACTGCATTTCTATATTTTTGTTTCAGTGTATTTGATCTACGGGCGATGCCACACCCCTGTAGACGAATCTCTCAGGCCTCAGGTGGGATTTCGTGGACCTGAATGCAAGGTCTGGCATCTTGGGGGCTGAAGCTGACTGCAGGAATCTTCGGGTGGGAGTTCCTAGACAAGGGAGATAAGTCCGCCAAGAGGCGTTGATGAGTTTGTGCATCCATCAATCATCGGGGTCAGCGAGCTCCATTGAAAAAACTCTAACATTTTAATTTTAGACCCGTACAGGACTCCTGATCGGAATCTACTCACCCTGCCCCCTTTTTTGAATTTCACCAGTTCACCAGAGTTTACTGCAGCTGCAATTGTTCTTATTGATAACCTAGTGAGGTGTTATATTGTATAAAGATGGATGGAAATAATGGACTCATCATTAGGGATACGATAAGGCTTTTACAATCCTCTTTGACCCCTCGCGTTTAATCTTTTATGGAATCAGCAATCAATAAAATAATCGTGTCGCTTCTTGGTAGGGTGAGGGTTGTCTTTTTATTTAATAATTATATTTTACAAGCTTGTGTCAATTTATTTCAGGAAATTAATGATGTAGATAGCCTTCGTCGAGCTTTACTATTTCCCATTGTTTTTCGTGCAAGGAAAATCTTCAAACATTTCAGAGGTTACACTAACACGCTCAACTATAATAACTTACTACGGTTGAGTTGTGACATTGTTTCATTATTATTATTTTCATTATTAAAAGTGACTAGGGATATCACAACGACTATTATAAGGAAATTATAGACATGATTTACACAAGGATTGTAGGTTCCCATGTATATTTCATTGTTTTGTATTGCTATAGTATTTATATAGTGCCTACTACCCCTGAGGAGGCATTGAAATGCTCTATGCCAGGCAGCACTCTGCTGTGATAACCCAAGGTTCATGGTTAGTCCAGTGTTTTTTGGTTACTGGAATTGATCTTGTCTCCCATGCTTACTTACGTTTTTTTGTGGTAGATTAAATTAATAGAAGATAGGTGTGCTTCTTAGTAGGAGACTTGTGAGTTCATGCAGATGGTAGGTGGAATTGACAAACTGAACCAGAAGTGATGCAGGGATATTACTTACAAAGCAGTTTGTTATGATCTTTGAAACAGGTGGGGACAATTCACAGAAATGCAATAGCAGAGATTAAGGCAAAGACATGTGACGGTGCAGTCTTTGAACAGAGAGAGCAGGCATGCTGGGATGTAAAGTTGGAAAGTGCCATTTGAAGTTTCCATGGAAGTGCTTAGGAACATAGAGGAAGCCTCTTGAGATAGCATGCAATCTGAGGATGCAACATTGTATATAAAAAAACATATTTACCGTGCTCTAGGGGGTACTTTGGTACCACTAGATTCAGGCGAACAGTCTTGCTGTTGCTCTGCAATTCCAGACCACCATTTTAGCATGGACAGCTGATCAGCTCAAGAGTTGGAAGTATAAAGTGATAGCTGGAATCATATACTGGGAAATAGCAAGCGATTTAGGCAGTGCTTAAAAGAAGAGGTAACCTCGTGATCCTAGCAACATGAGAGAAAATGTGGGGAAAGTAATGCAAAAATTGAACAGGAGAATCTGCAAATGCTGGAGCAGACATCTTCCGCTTTTCACCCTTAAAGGTTTCTCATTGTATTGTTTACAAAAGCCAAATTAACCCATGTTGATGCCCCTGGTTTAGCCTGGCAAACGTTTGGGAGAGGAGAACCTTCCATGGAAATGAAAATGTTTACCTTCATTCCAGTGGGTGGAAAGTGGAGATCCAGGCACTAAATTTAGAGGGTCAAGACAAGATTACTTTCAGAATTTGATGATCACATTGTTAGGATGGGACTGCAGATTGGTTGTTCCTCAACTGTGCCATTTTGTGGATGGTAGGAGTGATGGTGGGACTTTAGTTTCTGTTGTTCAAGGTGAGGAAGTTTCTTGGGCAAGCTTGTTCCTTTGTCAGTCCCATATTGCCTCGTTAGGAAGATTGAGTTCCAGGGATTTTACACATCATCATGTCTGTTAGACCTGTCAGCCTTAGGGTGATCTTTCCCCAAAAGTGTTACCTTCCTTCTCCATTTTTGCTGATCCTGGTTTGCTGACCTAAGGACTTTGCACACTTTACCACTGCTGACTAGTGCTAAAGTGCATGCACCCTCTCCTTAAAACACGGTAACACTGGCTTATGCCCAATTGGCATATTTATTGTACTTATTAGTCCCTATTAAATGGTACTGCATAGAACTAGAGCCTGTAAATTAAATGCTATTAATGGGCCTGCAGCACTTATTGTACCACTCACTTAGGAAGCCCTGTAAACATGTCTCAGGCCTGCAACTTCAGCCTGGGTGTGCAGTGTGTGCATTTTTAAACTACCATTTCAACCTGGCAAAATAAGCCATTTTCCGGTCCTAAGCCATTCTTTTTAGTGCAATAAGTCACCCCTAGGGTAGGCCCTAGGCAGCCCAGAGGGCAGGGTGCAGTGTAAAAGTTGCAAATGTACTTTTACATTTTACATGTCCTGGTAGTGAAACCCCCTAATGTGGTTTTTCACTACTGCAAGGCCTGCCTCTTCCATAGGACAATGTTAGAGTTACCTCATTACAATTAATAAGATGTCATTTCCAAATGGGAACAGTTAACCAGTTCAGGTTTGGTGTCTTTGGAATTGTAAAGAGAAATCCTCTCTTATGGTAAAGTTGGATTTCAAGTTACAATTTTGATAATGCCACTTTTAGAAAGTTGGCATTTTCTTGCCTTGTCCATTTAGTGCCTATAACCTGTCTCTGGGTCACATGACTGGGTGTATCTGACAGTCGGGCTTTGTGTATTCCTCCTAGACAGCCACACACAATTAATAGCTTAGGTGTGCCTGGATGGGCCATCAGTGGCAGGATGGGCGAGTGTACCTGGGCACAGTTCTACTTACACTTGAATAGGCTGTGTCTGCGCCCACACAAAGGGCTGCATACCCCATGTAGTTAGTCTGGAGCCAGGACAGAGGAGGCAGGATGCCTGAGGAATTCAAAGGGAAACCTCTAGAAGTTTCTCTCACTTCATAACTAGGTATAAATGTTGGATCTCAGACACCGACTCTTCAGTACACTCCTGGACCTGTGGATACTCTGCCAAGAAGAGGGATGTCTGTTCTGCTGAAAGGACTGCTACCCTGCTGGACATTTGCCTTGCTGTACTGCTGCCTTGCTGTGCTAACTGCTGCCCTCGTGTCCGACAGCAGATCAACACAGCAGGATGCATGCCCTCTGCTTCGCGGCACAAACCCCAGCAGAACCAATGCATTGCATCTGCTGCTAGGATTTTCCCGGTGCAAGGACTCTGCATCAACCTTATAGCCCCAACGGAACCGGCGCCTATGTGAAGCTTTCCCAACGCAGACCCTCGCATTGCAAATCTCTTCTCAATGGCAGCCTCAACGTTGGTGCAGTTGCTCACATAGGGTCTCAAAGCTCTTTAGAATCGGCTGTGCAACGCATCCTTGATTTTGGACTTCACAGCGCAAGCCCTCGTCATCATGATCCTTGATGATGATGCAAGACCCTGCAAGGCTGCTCCACAGCTCCTCGGACCTGACACATCACCTCAGCTGCGTAAAGCTCCCTCGACGTGGGACCTAGCAAAGCTCCACAGCCAGTTTTTAAAGGTACTCTTGTTCAGTGGTCCATGCTCAGTTACAGTAGGCCTGAACTTGTGACTTTGTCCCAGTCCAGCTAAACAAGATATCCATATTTGGTGCTTTGTGCTTTTTGGCACTATTTTCATTGGAAATTGCATGTCTCCAGATCTACTAATTGGATTTTTGCCACTTTGGTCTTGTTTTATTTATTGAAAATACTCCTTTTTGCTAATCTGTTGTGGTATCCTTTTGTGGTGTGTTTTCACTGTGTTGCTGTTTGAGGTGTGACACAAATACTTAACACATGCCTCTCAATTAAGCCTGACTGCTGTGTGTCAAGTTATCCGGGGGTTAAGCACAGGTTAATTTAGGGTTTGCTTGTGACTTCACCCTGACAAGGATTGTGGTTCCTGCATGAGTAGGGTTTCATCCGTCACAACCAGTAACCCAATTCCTTACAATGCCCATGTTGTGCGTGCTCCTCCTTGTAATCAGCCCTAATGCTCCCTGCTATGAGAAGTGTGCCTTTGTATAAAGGCTGTGTCCGGGGAAGGGAAGAAGAAGCCTAAGAAGGACACTTGAAGAAAGCAAACAAACAACACTAACCTGGATATGATGCAGGAAATACTGGATGCATTCTCAATGCACCGACAACATGCCTGAACAAGCACATTGAAGAGCCAGAATGAAGGGCAGAGAAGTGAGGCACATCCACCTGTATGTTTGGAAAAAGCTCTCTCTGCTCCTCAAAGGCCATCTGCAACCCCCAAATCCACCCTCTCTATTGTTCTTGCAAAACGCACCAATGTATTCAAGGTGCAGTAGCGTCAAAGGAAATACTAATCAAAATAAAACAATGATGGAGTGCAGATTGAGCAGACATCTGCAGATGCACCAAGGCCACACTCTAAGGGCAAAATCAGGTGTGCCAGTTCGATGAGGCACAATGCAGGAGCCCAGCACTCAGCCCTCACCAACCTCATCCTTCGAATAAAATCCTATCACAGCTGTAATACCGCGGTCAAGGTGCCTCTGGCAGCAAACAGCAACAGAGCCTGCAAAACACCAGCACTGCTCCTAAACAACCCATCGACTCCACCATACCATAACTGTCTCCTGAGAACTCGACCCACCAAACTTGTAGTGTGCCCCATCCCATACAAATGTGAAATCACATGAAATCAAATGCCCTCCTTCCTGCCATGAGGGCACCCTACAGCACCTTTCCTTCCAGGACTAATTCCCCTACTGGGGAGGGGCTCGGTGGGATGTTGATCGCTCCCTGCAAGCACAGCAGCCTGGCTACCTACAAGCCTTGCAAAGACACACCACCACATCAATCTCTCAAGGCCTTTATATACTCACCCAAGGAAACACCCGGCTCTTTGCGCTCTTGCCAAAAAACCTCATAACAATCTGCAAATCAGCAATGAAGCATCACTAAAACTGTGAAAACCATGGGGCAACCAACAAACCTACACCATCCCACAACAAGATCCAGAACAACAGATGGATGACATTAGGGCAAATATCACAGACCCCATGGAGTTTGCAAGGGACAGAAGAGACAAAGACATCAGCACAGTCGATGATGGCAGTGGTAACGGTGGGAGCCACAGTGCCATGCCCTCTATTCTCCGTGTGTGTGAACCTACCCCTAGTGTGAACTTATAGAAAATGTGATCTGGAACACCTTTCATAAACTCTATGAGAAACCCATGAGAGAGAACAGATTTATCTCAAACATGGTTCATCAAATCCCAGCACAGGATCAGATCAGAATTTTCACAGGGTGAAATCATCTTAGAATGCACCACAATTCCTAAAATTAGTATGGGGCTACTAACAAAATATTTAGATTGGGACAAAATTCTGTTATCATCCTTTAAATGTGCTGCTTTTTGTTAGGAACAGTGACATTTTAATGTTATCGGAGTAATTTCTGAAAATTACGCAATTACATCCATTTGAATAACTTGGAGTAACATGGGAAAAAAATGTCTACCCAAGAGTACAAGAACAGAGCATGAGTGGCTGGCTGCTACTGTTCCTCTTCTTTTGCATTTATCATTAATTTCTTAGTGAAAAATGCATCCTCAGGTTTATTTTGGATGTGTGGGTGCACTTCGCACCAAGAAAATGATGTTAAATACAGGGTTTTGCACCTCTCGTGATACTGCATAATCTTGTGTAATTTTGCTATAACTTCATGTAAATTAAGCTACAGCAAATTGCGCAAGTTACGCTCACCTATACTTTTTGTGATCCTCACAAGCCAGCTTCCACTTCTTGCATTTCAGCAGGGACAGTGTCCGCTAGTCCTGTACTGGTAGCCTCAACACAGGGTCAATGTTGTTGACAGCCAATCAAGGTGTCAAGGTCAGAGGCCACATGCCACTTGGGGTCAGGGTATTCTCACTTTGCCCACTTATATATGTTTTAACATTTATTTTCAGGACACCAGGTCCGTGGCCCTGAGTCCTGAAATGCCTGCTACAATATATTGTTCAGGTAGTGGCCACCCAATCAGGATTGGTTAGACCCCTTAAATGGTCCAGTGATTGAATATCTGGCAACCAACAGTCCAAGTATACCTGTTTTAACCCATTCATGACTACGTCAAGCACCTCTTTAAAAACTAATTTCTTGAATACTGCTTGACGGATTTCCACCAAATCACAAAAAACAGCCTTTCTGAGTAAAGATCTAACTTTTAACCAAATTTGGTGTAATTTCATTCCACTATTTTTTCTGTAGCTATAACAGACATTTTGTATTGGAATTAATATTGGAAGTCAACGCTATGGATCCTCCTTTCTCTTACCCCCTACACTGTTGGCTAACCCCAAAACTTTCTAGGAAGGTGCCAAGGTGGATGAGCTTTTCTTGGAAAGTTTAATGAAGATTGGTCAAACTGTGCCAAAGTTATTAAGGAAACAAAAACACTCTTCCTATTGAAATTATTGAAACGTTGATCTAACTGCAACTACATAGTGTCAAATCCCTACCTTCTTCCAATCCCCACTGCCCCCATTCCTGGAGCACTGTCAAAAGAAACACCTACACCCTACCTCCAACACCAAATATATTAAAGAAAGTCAAATGCAAGTCTAATCACCTGCTCCACTCCTGTCCCATTAGGCAACCTACCATGCACACCATAGTCTATATTTGAAGAACTAGCACCGGCACCATGCCAAATAAATGAGCAAAATACATGCTATAAAATCTCTTAGCACATGATTACCAGATGACTCTCCCCCACCTGGACACTTTGCGCCTGATTCACAAAGAGTAAATTTACACCTTTGAGTAACTTCACAAGTTTCTGGTATTCACAAACTAAATTAGGTTAAATATTTGATAGCTAAATTATAAATATGTTGTATCTGTATTTGTTGACAGTTGTTTACATTTATTTGTACTTGTAACTATTTTAAATAATCTAGTTCCACATAATTTCCCATTGGGTTTTATTTTAAGAACCTTCCTTCATTATTTTCTATGGGAGGCTGTTGCAGTACCAGTGATTAACCTTGTGTTGTGCTGGGCATACTACAAAAGTGTAAGTTACTACAAAAGTGTAAGTTACTACAAAAGTGAAGTTTGCACATAGCAAGGAGTAGTAAACCTTCTTAAAGTTGTACACGCACTCAAAAGTGCAGTTTGTGAATCAGGCCCTTCCAGACATGAGCTTTCATTAAACACAGTGCTAGAATCAAGAGGGATGCAGCCAATTCCGGAAGCTATTACTGAGCAGGATCGAGGATCTGTCTAGCCCCCGTGAGGTATGCTGAATGTGTCCCAGTGTAATTTGCCAGCACTGGGACACTATTTAGAAGCATTTTCAGCTTTCTGTTCGGAGCAGCAATATGCAGGCGACAAGGGGGTTTTCTTATTTTAGATTCCAGATTGTCCTCAAACAAAGGGCGAATTTAAAGGGCCAACAGCAGTCCTTTTTTCCCAGTATAATCCTGGCTGGGAGCTATCTGGAGCTTAAAACCTAGACACCAATGTAACTGAGGGAAACAGTGGCACACAATTTGTTGTAACTTCACAAGTGTTAAGAGAAAATACGATTTGAAGGCAGGTTTCTGACTTTGCGCATCCCATATGTACAAGAGGTATGCATGCATTGTAAGAATGTCAGGTGTACCTGAATGTACGAGTATTTACATGAATAACGCTTTAAACAGCACTCACTATTTTTCTTATTTCTTTCTTTTAAGCATTACTCATCCCAATGTAGGGTGTCAGAGTGCTTTACATTACACTCATGTTATACACTGACAATGAATCATACAAGTGTATAAATCAATATACAGGATGTTACAGAGGACAATGAGAGTTTCAAGGTGTAGGAGTCACAGTCACACATTCTCTTACTAGTAAGGATGAGATTGTCTTGAGGTTACTTTAGCTATTACACATGCGTGGTATTTTAGCCTAGTTCTGCAGCTTGTGCTCTTTAACTCTGAGGCATGCTTTTTGTATTCTTCTATTATTTTAACAGAAGCTTTATTTTAGTGGAGATGTTTTTATTATTTTATCAGCTCGTCCTTTTACACAGACTTCTGTTATCATTTTCTCTACACGATATTTTCATTCCGTGCTTTATTCAAGGTTGCACGCGATAAGTTACAAATTATTGCCGGAACAAAGTGTTCACCATGTCCCCAACTCTTATACACAAAAATATACGTGTTGTCACATCAGGGCAGTTTTCACAGAACTCCAGATGTTTTATTATAAAATACCTCACTGCCCCCTACAAGATAGAGGGGAATTCCAACCAGTTGTCATTGTACACTGCACGTCCCCTTTGCAGTTCTCCATGTGGGAGAATTTGCAGTAGACCAACAGACCTTTTATTTACCTACAATCACAGGTATGGGGTATGGGGTTCTCCTGATGGGCAAATTAGGGCTTACACTGCCATGCTCTTGTACAGAAGCTTAGTAGTGCAGGTAGGGATTTTAGAACCATTGGTGTGACAGTATGGTAGGACTTTTTCTAGGTTTCATGTTTCTTCCCAATGCCTTGCTTTTATTATGTTTTATCATCCTTATAATCTCAACACTTGGCTCTTTACATTGAATGCAGTTGATTCAATACAACTGAACCAAGTCCTGCTTCTGTTTTGCCTTTGCATGTGTGAAACATATGTGACTGAGACAAAGGGCTAAGATATGTTCCACCACAATTTCCCTGAGAAATCCAGATGACATGCTAAGGGCTGCCAGAGAAGGCAGTTATCGGTGGGACCACTGCCTGCTCTGACAAAATATTTTCGCATCCATTCACTAAGGGGAAGGGGTCCCGTGGGTTGTAATTGCAGCAAACGTGAGGCTCCCCCTTACAAATCATTTAATAAATAATGACCTCATGGAGGATGGAGGAACAATAACATTTGTAGTTGAGGCAAATCCAGCATATAGAACTGACATTTTTTATTCTTTGGTCACTTTTCCAGCAGTGGATGGGAACACGCACACCTTGCATCATTATATTCCCGCTGACACACCCGCACAATATAGAGCATATGGATATTTAGAAATATCTCTATCTTATCAAGAAGACCCAAATTGGCTTGATGGCACCCTACCACAATTTGTAATGCAAACATTAAATACTGCCTCAGCAAGGGCTGCTCCAGCGCAACCACATATGGTTGCGTCAGGCATTAATCCTGCAACAGTACATTCGATCATGGGAAAGGTACCAACCAAACGTGAAGAAATTCTGTTTTGGTAAGCACAAAAAATAAGTTCTTTGGAAGCAGTGTTTCCCCATACGGGACCCAATGATAAACATATAATTTTTACAATGTGTTTGCCATTCGGGATGGTTCCCTCAGTGGACAACTGCACCACATGGGGTGCTGTATTTGCTGTACTCTACACTACTGCACACGGTACACGAACACTTGCGAATCCTCTGAAAGGGATAAAGCAAACTGAAGATGAATAAGGGGCTGCCTTGGCCCTAGACCTGGGGATACAATTAATGAGTAACTTTGCCATGGTATCCTCAATAATATTAAGTAACCTTAAAGGGGTAGCAGTAGCTCTGGCAGTACACATGCTATCACTGTGAGCTATTCTGGTATAGGTCGGGATAGTTTGGGAGCCAGACTGAGTAAACCACAACTACAAGGTAAATCCAGTAAGGATTCTACAAAAGCAAGCTAAGGAGGGTTCTTAGAAATGCTGGGATAAACTAAAAAAAAATAAGGATAATGTAAAAAATCTCAGTGTCTGGAAACCTTTGAGAAACTATACAACTTAAGAAATAGAGATAGTTTGAAAACTCCCAATAGATATCCTTTCAGGACTCCCCGGATAAATGAAGTGAGAGAGGTGGGCGTTCAGAACAGTGAAATGAGTACATGAAACCAAGAAAAGATTCACAACGCTTGGTTGAAACTTCCATAAAAAATTAAGAGAAACCTCACCAACAGAAACAACAATTTAAAAAGAGAAAGGTGGCAGCTATTTTGGCCCAAAATGCCAAGCATGTTGCAAGCTTTAATGAAGAAAAGAAGTGGGCACTGACTCTGCTAGACAGCGTGACAGAGGTCACAATAGTATGCCAAAATCTTCAAGGGCTTCAGGATGCGACAGCAACTAACGACTATATAGAAGTCGAAACTGCAGACAAGCGTGTCTCCCCCCGAAAGAGTTTATAAATTGAAATTGCAACTCGAAAGAGACATTGAGTGCACAATTAAAGTAATATTCTGGGAAAAATTGACACCATGCTATGATATCCTATTGGCATAAAAGGTTTGGCCACCAAAATGTGCCTGCAATCTTCCATTCAGGGAAGAAGTTATTATGCCTTCTTTCTCACCTCTCGTTCCTAGGGAATTAGGGGAAGCTTATGCAGAAGATTGGGCATTAGCACAAGCCCCTGTGCTGTATCACACTCATATGGGGTGGGAGAGAGACTCTCCATACCACATAATATCTATTAGATCAGAACCATATCCTCAACCTCAATACCCCATCTAAAGCACCAGTGAGAGAAATACACAACTTGAGTACTAGGGTGTAATTGAGCCCTGTGTCTTACCCATGAACCACTCCTTGTTTCCTGCAGCTAAGCTGGGCCATTCTTATAGAATAGTCTTAGATTTCAGACACTTAAATAGTCACACACACACATTTGTTATCCAAAATGCACACAGCACAGCACGGAATAACGGTTTAGTGCACAAAAACTACAAAATGACTCTGGATATCTCTTGGGTTTTTCTGCCAAAATATAGCACCTGAAAGCAGGGTTTTAACAGCATTTAGTGCATCAGACCTTCAAAGAAAATTGTGTAGCCTCCCACAGGGGTATAAGAACAATCCTGGACTGTTCTCAGCACTTGTAAAACCCATTCTACACAAGATCGGACCTGAGACATTGTCCTATGTAGATGATACCTACCTTACACCTGATGATCTCTTAGAACATTTAAGACGGGCATGCCGCATTGTTTTAGGATTTGCTGAAATAGGCTATAAATACAATTTCAGGAAAACTAAAATTGTCCTTTTCCTGTGTTCCGTTTTTGGGATAGTTGTTATCTGATGAAGGAAAGAGCCTGGAGCCCTACTTTCTAGAAAAATTTGCACAATTACAACCACCAAATACCATTAAAAACATTTAAAACTTTGGCATGAATTACATTCTAGACTATGCACAACACTTAAAACCTTTGTATGATTTAATTCACCCTACTTTTCAAATACATATTGGTTAGTCAAACACACATGCATTCTGAGAGCATTGCAGCAGGACATGCTTGAAGCAAAACATATACACACATGTGATAATAAAATAAATTTGGTCGTCAATAATTGCTGGTGCCATCGGATTCACCTATGTAACATTCAATAAAGGTGATACCGTACCTATAGCATACAAATCACATCTGTACTCCACAGCTAAAAAACGCTTGGCTCCCAATGAAAAGATTCTGACTGCGGTTCAGATGGATGTCATCAAAGAGAGACCTCTGTCCCAGGGGAAGCGCATTATTGTCGTAACCTCTATACCAGTCCTCAAGGCTGTTACAAAAGCCAGCGTCCCAAATGCTAAAGCACTACTACCACATTGGATCCAATGGGCAATGTCTCTGGACAATGTCTCTGACTGCCACTGATGTAGATTATGTTTCTGATGTAGATTATGTTTTGATCCAAAACTCCAGACTCAAGAATTCATTCAAAATGAGCTTGAATACCCAGTACCAACAAATATCTTGCATCTTGACCAATATCAAACATTAATTTATACAGATGATTCAGCACAACTGGTGGTAGGCAAAACAACAGAATTCAGCAGCCTGTGCGGTTGTGAGTGGTGTCATGAAGGATGGCAAATTCTTTCCTCAGAACACTTACACGGAGACCATAGGGGACTGCACTGCACAATTGGCAGTGGTTAAGGGCACTGGAACATATGGATGAAAATCAGCATTACTGGCACCAAAATGGGCTCAGAGATTTAAAAGGGAACAGAATCAAACACAGATTATTGTGGGGATAAGAAGCAGATCCTAAAGAAATGCTACCCAATGCCCATGTATTTCATACAATGGATCACCAGCATGTAGGAATACATGTTTCAAGCAATACCTTGGCTGATGAAGCAGCCAAATCAGCAGTAGCCTTGGCTTCTGTTGCTGCGATTACTCATTCCAGAATGAGGTTGGATGATGAAACACTGGCTGTTGTGAAAGCCTCAGCAGGCAGTAAGCCCTTGCCAAAGGTGTATGCTGCAAAATATTCCTACCACATAAGTGCACAGAGCATTGCCTTTGTAACAATACGAGGGGTGGGTGATCTCCAACCAGGATCAGAGACCAGGAATTGATTAGAGCAGCCCATGAGGGATTTGCTTCTGCACATGCAGGTGTGGCGGCTACTATTCTGTTATTGCAAAAACATTACTGATGGCCAGGTCTATATAAACAGACCAAACAGTATGTCCGTTGTTGTGACATCTGTCAATAAATAAAATAATCCATTGTCAAGTGCCCACCACAGACACCCCTCCTAATTTCTATCATATCACTACAATGTGTGCACCTGGACCATTGTGCTCCTTTGACACCTGATGGTCCATACAAATACATCGTAGTCACTGTTGACTTTTGCTTCAGATTTCTAAGGGTGTGTTCACAATGATCAGCTGACACTCGAACTGCAAATAAAGATTTGCATGTCTTTATCAGGACATATGCAGTTGCTGCATTTCATTCAGACCAGGGCCCTGCTTTTGCCTCAAGGGCATTCAGAGACACCATAGCAAAGTTGAGGCTCCAATTGCATTATTTGTCTACCTATCATCCCAAGGGTAACAGTATAGTGGAGCAACAAACCAAGACTTAAAGCAAACCTTAACAGTGAGAGTATTAGATACAGATCATATTTGGCTTAACCACCTGTATGGAGTCTAGAGAGCACTTAATAATCTGCTTCGAAGGTCCCTGGGAGAGCACACCCCATACGAGGTTCTGTTTGGCATACCTAGGTATGTCCCCGATCTTGATGGCTCTGACGTGGTGGCGGCAGACCCACCTTTTTGACCTAAATGAACTCGTCACTGTCTTGCAGTTATTACAGCAGTTCTGTGATGAAAACTCATCTGCATGTGCCTCCACCTTGGGAATAAGGGATGCACCAATAGCACCGACCTGCTGGATTCCAAAAGTTGGGAATCTGGTGTGAGAAAAAGTTGCTGTGAAAAAAGAATTTGGCCTTTCATATTGAGCATCAGTTCCAGTCCTGATAATACATGGTATCAGAACTGTCATCTTACCAACGCTGCCTGGTTCTAAAGGAAACTGCTTCATATCCATCGACAATTTCAAGTTACACCATGTGGCTGATCCTACACAGCAGACCTAGGGGAGTCCTGGGTAGTTCCCAAACCCCTATCACTACCAACCAGGATGTACCTCTACAAGTTTTAGCCAACAATGCTGACACAAGCTTGGGGAGGGTGGAAAATTATATTTCTTATTGGGACCAGTAACTTCTTCTGCAACAATAGACAACCATACTTCTGATCAGTGTTATTCAAATTCAACACAAACAGATGGAGCACTTTACTATGAACCACCAAAGGACACATCTGTCATTTCTACCTTTCCCACATCGGCTCCAGTATTTGCATGAACTACTTCTGGATATTTTGCCAATATCAACGATTCTTTCACCGACTCCTTCACGTCTTCTGCAGGACTTGTATCAAGAGCACTTAAGCTGTCACCTACCTTAAAACTAACTATCTGATTTGTCCATGGAACTATCTATGGGTCCTATTAACTGTGCTTGCCTTTCTGCTCTGGTTTTGTCATTGTTTTATTTTTTACTGATTCATGGTCATTACCTTCCTGAACTCTCTGCTGTTGAACTGAGGGAGGAGATCCTAAAACCACATTTGTCTTCACAAAAGGTTCAGGGAGACTTGTCCCTAGTGAACAATTCAGCTATACCGATTCCTGATGGGATTGTTTGGGATAAAGTATCCCTTTATGTCTTTGAGCAGGCTGAGATCCTTCCAATACCATATCTGCTTAAAGTTTCAATGAATATTATAACACCAGGAGTAGTTTCTGATGATTGAGATGTAAAAACAATTGATTCTATGCTTACTGAGCTTGAATATTATACTGTATTTGAAAGTGGAAATGTTTATCAAACAACTTATAGCAATATGTTCTGTTACTATTGTTATGAACATCATTTCATACATAAAGCTAGCACCATGAGAAATATTTATAATTGCAACCAGTGGAAACACTGCCTGACCCCACCAGTGGGGAATTCTAAAACATATATGGAAAAATGAGTATATTTTATTGGGCCCGATGTAACAAATGTTGAGCCTTATTACTTCAAATTACCCCCTATGAAACTGCAAAGTATTTTGTTAATAAATATCAGATTGATTTATTCTGATTCCTTCGTTTCCCAGTTGACAAAAGAAGGCTATGAATATTGGTTAAAGTCAGTTGACTTAAAAAGTGTTTGGGGAACTACATTTTGGCAAATACAGAGAAGGAAAGCTTTGATTAGAGCATGGCTTATGATTCCCCTGCAAGTTATTTTTCTAAATGACACCACACAGCAAACTAGTTGTTTAGGCTTGGTGAAAATTAAGGAAATGAACGCACCCAGTATTCTCTCACTAGCTAAATTAAAAAATTGGCAGAAAATAATAAACATTACTGAAGAACAGCTTGACAAGTGGGTCCAGAAAGGAACATTTTACATAACACTTTCAGGTCCTGATGGGTGGTTATTGTGGCCAACGGATACAAATGGTTGTCATGCACGTTTTGTAAAATCCACAGGGGGTTTTAGAGCAAGCCGACCTGGCCCTCATTACATATCACCACAAAACTCTGATATTGTCACCACATATAGAGTAGGGAAACAGTGGCTGAAATCTTCCTCCCTAGCAGCCGCAAAGGAATACCTCAGTCTCCTATCAGAAGACACTTGTCTACATGATTTCCTGTTGGGCCCCAGAAAACAACTAAAAAAGTGCCTCCTGTAAGCAATTTATAATGAAATATGGACATTTTCCCAAAAGTCCTGGTTAAGGCAAATAGATCAGAAATACTCACAGAAAGCATTAGCGGTTGTAGATAATGGAATGAGCACCTTGTCGAACCACATATACATGCTCAACAACATAATTTCTTCTGAGATTGACATAATACAAAATGCCATGTCATCTTTACAGCATGGACAAAGCCAACTAATGTCCATAATGCAGTTAGGTTGGAAGTTACAAGTCCTGAAAAGAAGTTGCGTACCATGGCAATATGTTAGCTCGAAAGACCTGTTTGCCACATTAAATTTAACTCCACAGCAACAAATAATGGGCAAGAAAGAAGCGATTTATGTCATGCTTAACATAAAAAAGTTGGAAAAGGTGCATTTTACTGTGGCTGAAATACCATCTGCTGTCTGTGTAATTCATGGTGTTATTAATCTGCCTAATCTGCCTATTTGCAAACTTCATTTCACCTCAAGCTTAAAGCACATTCCTATAGGCAGATATGGAAGGCTAGGAAATAGTTACATCCATGAAATGTGGGAGCAGCCCTTCCCATACAAATTTTTCAATGGCATGAAAGAGGTCTTTCTTAGCTGAAGCAAGGTTGAGACTTCTGTGAGCCATTCTATGATTGGTAAACAGCTATCCTTGCACGGAGCATGCACCTGTATGCAGATATGAAATGTTAGGAGATAGTTACATTCATGAGGTGTGGGAGCTGCCCTTCTTATCAAATTTTTCAATGGCATGAAATAGGTCTTTCTTAGCAGAAGGGAGGTTGAGACTTCTGTGAGTCATTCGATGATTTGTAAACAGCTAACCTTGCACGAAGCATGTAATGCTTCAGTAGCAAATTTTGCCTATTATCTGATGGGAGTTTCTGTCCCTTTGATTCGTCCAGCATTCCAGGTGCCCTCACATGGGAGCTGTGTGGTTCTGAACGAAAAGAACTGTTGTAGAATGCGAGCTGGAATTGCCTACGTCATTTTGGTCTCCCAAATTGTCCCTTGTTGCAGTAATGTGCTTTCTCCCTCAACTCCAGCTTACATCTGCCCGTGAGACCTATTTTCTCCAAGTGGTGAGGTCAGCTGCAGAGATACAGGGGGTCATTCTGACCTCGGCGGTAAAAGGCCCTTACCGCCGGTCAGAAGTCCGCCATTCTATCGCCGCGGCCGCGGTAAACCGCCACGGTCATTCTGACCACCAACTGTGAAACCGCCAAAAACCCGACATCCAAGGAAGGCCGCCTCATCAGCGGGCCGCGGAAAACTGGAGATGACCAAACCTCCACCGTCACGCCAACACAAACACGCCCATGCCATTCTGACCCACGAATCCACGCGGCGGTCTTTCAACCGCGGTATTCCATTGGCGGTACACACCGCCGCGCTCAAAATACACACACAGCTCCAAAACACAGCCACATAGGACAATTTGAAATAGACACACCTGAGACACATACAAACAACACTCCCACACATCCAATCAACTATAAAACACACACCCACATCACCCACAAACCCCCACTAGTTGGAAATCGGAGAGAAGGCGATAGAGATAGAGATAGAGAGAGCGAGCACAGCAACCCCAACACACACAGGAACCCAACTTCATCACCCACACCACATTTACGCACACATCACCACACATCACCACGCACATCACCACAAACACCACCCCACACCTCATCCACACCACCCCATGGCACCCCAAAGACACCCCAGGTTCTCGGACCAAGAACTCAGGGTCATGGTGGAGGAAATTATAAGGGTTGAGCCCCAGCTCTTCGGCACACAGGTGCAGCACACCACTATAGCAAGGAAGGCTGAGCTATGGCAAAGGATCGTAGACAGGGTCAACGCTGTGGGACAGCATCCCAGAAATCGGGAAGATATCCGAAAGCGATGGAACGACCTACGGGGGAAGGTGCGCTCGATGGTGTCGCGACACAACATCGCTGTGCAGAAGACTGGCGGCGGACCCCCACCCACTCCACCCCAATTCACAGCATGGGAGCAAGAGGTAGTAAACATCCTGCATCCTGATGGCCTCGCTGGAGTACACGGAGGAATGGACTCTGGTAAGTCGAATCTCAACTACTTCACCCCCCCCAACCACCAGCATGCCAACCCCACCCCACCCCCAATCTCAACCCCCCAGCACACAACCTCCCTGCCAATGTCTCACCAGCACAACCCACCCTAAACAACACCAACCCCTGAATGCCAACACAAACCATAGACAGCCACCACCAAAGCATGACCATTGCACATACCCATAAACCCCCCCCCCACCACCCTCACAACACCTCCCACAAGGGAATGCCAGCACTGGGGGTCAAGGGCACTCAAAAGGCACGCCATGGCACACACAGAAACAATAACCATACTCTTTTACCCCTGCAGGGCCCGAACGCCAGCACACCGCCACGAAGGGTCCAGATTTGTCCATCCCACCCCCAGAACAGGCCCCCAGCGAGGACAGCAGCTCTGTCGACCTAGAACCTGATGACCAGCCAGGACCATCGGGGACCTCTGGACAGTCGGTTCCCCACACACAGAAACAGGCCACAGCAGACCCAACCCCCTCTGGGAACACCAGCACAGCTCCCACCCAGCGGGCCCATGCCTCTGTCTCCAGGACGCGTCAAGCAGCGGTGTGTCCGCCACTACAGGGCACCCAGGCTGACCCAACACCCCAACAACAACAGGGACCTGGGGGCACTGGTAGTGGGCACACCGTCCAGGGGACAGAGGCCCGGGGAAACAGGGCAACTGGGAGGGCTGCTGTGCGACAGGGGGGGGAGGACAGGCCCAGGGAACCGACTCTCCAAGAGGCCCTCACCACCATCATGGGAGCATACCATCACTCCCAGGAGACGATGGCGACGGTACTGGCCAGGTTCACCGAGATCCAGGCACAGCAGGAGGAACGGTACATGGGGTTCAGCAATGAACTCAGGAACATCGCTACCGCTATGGGGACCATAGTCCAGGCCCTCAACCGGATAGAAACCACATTGCGGGACCATGTGGCACCACAAAGGGCCCCTGTCACTAGCCAGGAACAGCCTACCACCTCCGCCGGCGCTAGTGGTCAGGAGGCCCCCACAGAACGACGGGCCACCAGAACCCCACCTCCTGCTGAAGAACAACCACCCCGCAAGAGGAACCTGAGATCTCACAGGAAGACAGAGTAGGATGCCAAGACCCCCGCCAGCATAAGATACCCCCTGATGTCATCCCACTGTCCCACATTGTCACCCTGTCCAACCTTGAACTGCCCCTGCTCCATCCTTCCACAGGCATATGGAAAATGCACCTGTGAAACTGAGAACTGGACTCTGCCATGGACATAACTCCACCCTCACCCATCACCGTTTTAATATCATGTACCAATATCTAGCACTAAAAATAAATCACTCATTGCACTGAAATCATTCAGGAGTCAGCCTGTATTATTTACAAATGTATAACACATTACTGATCAATAATGTTCAGATATTTTTGTGATGACAACATACCGATGTCAATAAGCATTAGTCCATGGGCTAACCAAGCAGAAGTCACGCAGTGGGTCATACAGCACTGAAAAGGGAAGGGAAAATCAACATCAGTTTAAAAGAACTGGGGGGAAATACACAAAGTAAAGATGCAGGGGGCTTTCAGTAAATGTTAAATGGCGTGGCTGATTCTTACCTGTGTGCTACTGAAAATACTGTTGGATAACTCTGTCCCTGTTGTCTGTGTCGTCCTCTTCGTCTTCCTCCTCTTCACTCTCCGCAGGCTCCACAGCTGCTTCAACACCACCATCTGGACCATCCTCCTGCAGGAAAGGCACCTGACGTCGCAATGCCAGATTGTGAAGCATACAGCAGGCCACGATGATCTGGCACACCTTCTTTGGTGAGTACATCAGGGATCCCCCTGTCATATGCAGGCACCTAAACCTGGCCTTCAGGAGGCCAAAGGTTCTTTCTATGATCCTCCTAGTTCGCCCATGGGCCTCATTGTACCGTTCCTCTGCCCTGGTCCGGGGATTCCTCACTGGGGTCAATAGCCAAGGCAGGTTGGGGTAACCAGAGTCACCAATTAGCCACACACGTTGTCTCTGTAGCTGTTCCATCACATAAGGGATGCTGCTATTACGCATCACATACGCGTCATGCACTGACCCAGGGAACTTGGCATTCACATGGGAGATGTACTGGTCAGCCAAACAGACCACCTGGACGTTCATAGAATGGTAACTTTTCCTGTTTCTGTACACCTGCTCATCGTCTTTTGGGGGTACTAAAGCCACATGGGTCCCATCAATGGCACCAATTATGTTGGGGATATGTCCAAGGGCATAAAAATCACCCTTCACAGTGGCCAAATCAACCTCCTCAGGGAATACAATGTAGCTCCGCATGTGTTTCGTCAGGGCAGACAACACTCTAGACAAAATTTTTGAAAACATAGGCTGAGACATTCCAGATGACATGGCCACTGTTGTCTGGAATGAGCCACTTGCCAAAAAATGGAGGACTGACAGAACCTGCACTAGAGGGGGAACTCCTGTGGGTTGGCGGATGGGGGACATCAGGGCTGGCTCCAGCTGGGCACACAGTTCATGTATAGTGGCTCGGTCAAGTCGGTATCGTAGTATGATATGGCGTTCTTCCATTGTCGACAGGTCCACCAGCGGTCGGTACACGCGAGGATTCATCCTTCTCCTCGCAAGTCCCAGCGGACGGTGCCTAGGAAGGACAACATGGAGCACAGAGTCAAGCAAATCACAGGTACGTTCACCACAGCATGCCTAGCACACGATTATCTATGTATTGAAAGGCGTGTATGTGTGGCAATGCAAGGCCTAGGCCTGTGTGACGCAGTACAAATTATGCCATGTGGGCCCTTGAAATGGCGGCTGCCTGACCTGTGAAGTGGGACAATGGGATGTGAGGTCAATGCGCTGGCGTGGCACACCGTGGCGGTAGGCGGTCGAAGACCGCTATACGAAGCCACATTGGTTAACATTGAAGCCTATGGGTTTCTGGAGCCAATGACGAGGTGTGCCGGCGGTCGCGGTACGCACCGCCGCGGTACGCACCGCCGCGGGCGTGACCGCCATTTTCTATCTGCTTAATCACTCGAGACCTGATCATCCACAGGAGAGGACCTATACTGCAAGTGCTGCTGTGACCTCGGTCTGGAAGATACAATGGCTGCTGCAACTGGGGAAAGGGCCCCTGCCTTCACGTCTGAAGAGTTGAAGAAACTAGTGGATGGGGTCCTCCCCCAGTATGCGTTACTCTACGGTCCTCCAGACCAACAGGTAAGTACACTGGGTGCACATGGAATGGGCTATGCCTGTGTTGAGTGGGGTGGATGTATGATGGTGGGGTGGGGAGCGAATGAGGAGTGCAACGCACGACAGATGAGAGCATGTGCCACATGGCAAATTTGGGGAGGGGGGGGCATTCACATCTAACATGCAGATAAATGATGATTTTTCCTTTCCCACCCTGTACATGTCAAATAGGTCAGCGCCCTTCAGAAAGTCGACATTTGGCGTGCCATCGCCAAGGAAGTCCGGGCCCTGGGGGTCCACGTCAGACGGGGCACCCACTGCCGCAAGAGGTGGGAGGACATCCGCTGCGGGACCAGGAAGACCGCCGAGTCACTGCTGGGGATGGCCTCCCAACCTAGGAGGGGTGCCAGTCGTACCCTGACCCCCCTGATGTCCCGGATCCTGGCGGTGGCCTACCCTGATTTGGATGGGCGCTTGAGGACATCACAGCAGACACAAGGGGGTGAGTATCAGCACATTCTGCTATCTTTCTGCGCAGTGGAGGCGTCTGGGTGGGGAAGGAGGGTTGTGGGTGACATTAGGCCAGGGCGTTTTCTGTAGTGTAGTCCTCTCCTTTAGGCATGGCCCTGTGCCCCCGCCCCCCACCTCTGTAGGGTGCCAAGTACAGCTATCCATGGTCCTGCATCATCCATGTGTGTATTTGTTGTGCATAGACCTGTAGGCCTGGTCACAAGTACTGAGTAGTATACCCCGATTGCGCAGCGTAGTGCATGAGGCCCCTGTGTCTGTCCTCTCCGCCAACGGTGTTGACATTGCATGCACTCAACCTGTTTTATTATTTCTCCCCCCACCCTTTTTCTTGATCATCTTGTGCATGTGTGCATTAGCATCATCAGGCGGAGGAGACTTGGCATCGGAGCACGAGGGAGCTGCAAGTCACAAGGCCCTGGTGGGCCGTGGTACAGACACCGAGGGCACCAGTGATCCGGAGGGCGAGGGGAGCACCACAACGGGGACCGGTGGTGACACCAGCGACACCGACACGTCCTCGGATGGGAGCTCCCTAGCGGTGGCGGCAACATCCGGGCCCCCCGCCTCTACAGGTACAGCCGCCACCCAGCGCACCAGCCCCGCCCTCCCAGCAGCCCCTCTCCGTGCCCGCTCGCCCAAGAAGCCGGGCATCTCCTTCACCCCAGGCACCTCAGGCACTGCCCCTGTCACCCCTGCTGCCCTCAGTGAGGAGGTCATTGACCTCATTCAGACCATCATTGTTGGGCAGACTACCCTTTTGAATGCCATCCAGGGGGTAGAAAGGGAGGTGCATCGGAGCAATGCCTACCTGGAGGGCATTCATTCGGGTCAGGCTGCCCATCAACGATCGTTCAATGCTCTGGCCTCAGCACTGACGGCAGCCATTGTCCCTGTTTCCAGCCTCCCTCTTCTAACTGCCTCCAGCCTGTCTCTGTCTCCTGTTCCTCTGCCTATCCCATCCACACCATCAGACCAGCCTGCACACACGTCAACACCCAAGGTCAGCTCATCCAGACACAAGCACCACAGATCCCACAAACACTCACCCAAGCAACATCCAGATGCAGACATGCCAACAGTCACTACCACCTCTGTGTCCCCCTCCTCCTCGTCTCCCTCCTCCCTCCCTGTGACGTCTCCACTCACACCTGCATGCACACCACCATCAGCCAGTGCTTCCATCACCAGCACACCCTCCAGTACAGTCCGCACACGTGCAGTCACCACCCCCACTGCCATTTACACGTCCCCTGTGTCCTCTCCCACTGTGTCTGTCACCCCCTCTTCCAAGACACACAAACGCAGGCAGCCACCCACCCAACAGCCATCCACCTCACGACAGCCTACGTCACAATCACCTGCACCCAAAGACAGCACACCTGACTCTCCTACAACCACATCCTCTTCCTCTACTCCCATCACCACTACTCCCACCCTTTACCTTGGTCCTAAAAAAGTTTACCTCTCCAATCTTAACCTCTTTCCCTCCCCTGACCCACCCACTCCATCTGCTAAGAGTCCCAAGAGCACCTCAGCCACCACCAGCCCAGCTTCGAGTGTCACTGTGGTGCATGGGTTCTGGAGTCCACCCTCTGGCAGCAGTGACACTTGTATCAGCAGCAAGGGGACAGCCAGCCCCCCCCCAGGCAAGAGGACCCGGAAACTCAAGGGCCGCCGTGAGAGGACTGACACGGCTGCCCCCAAGGACCAGAGTTCGGCCACTTCACCTGCCACAACATCCAGGGGAGGCAAGGGCCAGAGAGCCTCTTCTAAGGAGTGAAAGGGCAGCAGGGCGGAGAAGTCAGCCAGCAGGAGCGCGGAGCAGGAGGGCCCCACAAGCCCCATCCCGGCTGTAAGGAAGGACACCAAAGGGCCCAGGACTCCGTCACCGAAGGGTCCTGCGACTGCACGATCGGAGGGCGACTGAGCGGGGAGTCCAGGCCAGGTCTGGCTCCCTTGAATTACTGGACAAGCACCGCTGAACAGGGCCCCGCCGTGCAGAAGAGCACCGCTGAACCGGGCCCCGCCACGCAGAAGAGCACCGCTGAACAGGGCCCCGCCGTGCAGAAGAGCACCGCTGAACCGGGCCCCGCCGTGCAGAAGAGCACCGCTGAATAGGGCCCCGCCGTGCAGAACAGCACCGCTGAACCGGGCCCCGCCGTGCAGAAGAGCACCGCTGAACCGGGCCCCGCCGCGCAGAAGAGCACCGCTGAACAGGGCCCTGCTGTGCAGAAGAGCACCGCTGAACCGGGCCCCGCCGTGCAGAAGAGCACCGCTGAACCGGGCCCCGCCGCGCAGAAGAGCACCGCTGAACAGGGCCCCGCCGTGCAGAAGAGCACCGCTGAACAGGGCCCCGCCGTGCAGAAGTGCACCGCTGAACAGGGCCCCGCCGTCTCAAGCACCGCTCCGCTGGGCCCTTCCTGTCAAGCACCGCTCCGCTGGGCCCCGCCATCTCAAGCACCGCTCCGCTGGGCCCCGCCGTCTCAAGCACCGCTCCGCTGGGCCCCGCCGTCTCAAGCACCGCTCCGCTGGGCCCTTCCTGTCAAGCACCGCTCCGCTGGGCCCTTCCTGTCAAGCACCGCTCCGCTGGGCCCCGCCGTCTCAAGCACCGCTCCGCTGGGCCCCGCCGTCTCAAGCACCGCTCCGCTGGGCCCTTCCTGTCAAGCACCGCTCCGCTGGGCCCTTCCTGTCAAGCACCGCTCCGCTGTGCCCCGCCGTCTCAAGCACCGCTCCGCTGGGCCCCGCCGTCTCAAGCACCGCTCCGCTGGGCCCTTCCTGTCAAGCACCGCTCCGCTGGGCCCCGCCATCTCAAGCACCGCTCCGCTGGGCCCCGCCGTCTCAAGCACCACTGGCACAATGACAGTGCCGGATCTGTCTCGAGCTACTGTTCACAGTTCACTGTGCCCACCATGCCTCCTCCTTGACCGGTGGAGACTATTATCCACCTGATGGACTGTGGCTTTGCACTCCCCAGGATGGTACAGTGGGCAAGCCACCCACTGTAGAGACTTGAGAGACTGTGGCTTTGCACTCCCCAGGATGGTACAGTGGGCAAGGCACCCACTGTAGAGACTTGAGAGACTGTGGCTTTGCACTCCCCAGGATGGTACAGTGGGCAAGGCACCCACTGTAGAGACTTGAGAGACTGTGGCTTTGCACTCCCCAGGATGGTACAGTGGGCAAGCCACCCACTGTAGAGACTTGAGAGACTGTGGCTTTGCACTCCCCAGGATGGTACAGTGGGCAAGGCACCCACTGTAGAGACTTGAGAGACTGTGGCTTTGCACTCCCCAGGATGGTACAGTGGGCAAGCCACCCACTGTAGAGACTTGAGAGACTGTGGCTTTGCACTCCCCAGGATGGTACAGTGGGCAAGCCACCCACTGTAGAGACTTGAGAGACTGTGGCTTTGCACTCCCCAGGATGGTACAGTGGGCAAGCCACCCACTGTAGAGACTTGAGAGACTGTGGCTTTGCACTCCCCAGGATGGTACAGTGGGCAAGCCACCCACTGTTGAGAGACTGTGGCTTCGCACTCCCCAGGATGGCACAGTGGGCATGGTGGCCCCTTCGTGGATCTGGCGTCGTGGACTCATGTGGCTGTGGTGCCCCCCTTCCCTTCCCCCTGAGGTGCCTGTAGTTTTGTCATCAGATGCCCCTGCAGTGTTCTCTCCAAAGGACTCAGGTCTCCTGTGTGGGCTTTGCCCTTGTGTTGATACACTTTGGCCCACGGACACTTGGAATTTCGTTAGATGTGCAGGACTAATTGCCTAGGTTTATCGTATGCACTAAATATTGATTTGATTTTTTAAAATTGTTATTGCTATTTGACCATGACTTATCAGTGGGTTTTTATTTCCATAAATTTCGATTCACAATTTAATTATGTCCTTGCTTTTTTCACGGGGTTTGGGTGGTGTCACTGTGACTTGTTGCTCTGCATTGGTGTGTACATAGTTTGGGGGGGGTGGGGGTCGCATATGTGTGTGCCGTAACCTTTCCCCCTCCCCCCTCCCCTGTGTCGTAGGTGCAGTACTCACCGTTGTCGTCTGCGCCGGCGTTCGTACTCGTGGTAGATGAGCAGGTAGACGAGAGCAGGTAGGATGTTTAATTCGGGTTCCATGCTGTCCTCCTTCCTCGTGGAGTGCGTAGAGGTGCGCGTTTTCCCGTTCGTAGTCTGTTTCTGCCGTGTTTTTATCGGCGGTGCTCCCGCCACAGAAAAGGTGGTGGATTGGTGAGTTGTGATAGTGTGGGCGGTACATTGTCTGCCACCTGTCTGTTGGCGGTGACCGCCGCGCTGTTTGTTTGTACCGCCGTGGCGGGCGGAGTGTTAATGTGGCGGGCTGTGTTGGCGGTTCCCGCCAGGGTCAGAATTCCATTTTTTGGACCGCCGGCCTGTTGGCGGGTTGGCCGCCGCTTTATCACCGACCGCCAGGGTTAGAATCACCCCCACAGTCCCTCTTAAATACTAACTTTCCTAAACATTTCGGTGAATTAATTAGGCATATTTTAATGCCTTGAACGCTGCTGGGATTGTACATTTCTTTAAGGCTGTTGGTTCTGGTTTTGTCAGCCATACACTCTATTTTTTTAGTGTTTTCAGGGGATTCTCTATTACTTTGGCATTAATTGGTGGTATTTTGCTGTCGCTATTCTTTCTTCCCAATGGCTGCCCCTTATCAACAAGGAGGACTGATGGTGCTTCCACGAGCCCAACTGTGTTGTGAACGCATGATGCAGTACTTTGGAGCACAACTCTTGTAGAGCTAAAGTGCAAATGGTCTCTGTCATTCAGACCGGTTTTGAACTGTTTGCAGCCTGTCCTTCACTGCTTGTGGTGCCTTTTTGAGCATGCACCAGAATTATGTCTTGCCACGCAGCACATACCTTCTCTGAATGCTGATCTGTTGATGTTCTCGCTGAGGGTTCATTACCAGATGTGCACACTGAGATTGTGTTTGTTGTGGGAAGCTTCTTATGAGTTGCCCTTTGATGACCAAGTGGCTCTTGGTGCTAGAACACCTTGCACTGCATGGGATGCTGCTGCCTCAGCTGGAGCTGAGGCAATGGAGCATGAGTGCTCTCTTGCCTTCGAGACCAACAAATTGGTTACATTAACATCTGCCAAAGTGGGGTCTTTCCTGGATGCTATTAAAATTTATGAAATTGGCAATTTTCTAAAGGGCCATGATTGATGCTGACCCATTGAGATTTAACTCTATTTTCCACTGCTATGTTTCTAGAATTCTAAATTGACCAGTTTTAAATTGACCCACTTTTTGTCTGTTTACTTGTCAAAATAAACATTTTATTGAATACATTTTAGTTTTGATTTTAAGGTCATAGATGTAAAAATGGCTGTTTTGCTTTAGGCTTTGTTAGGGACCTCTACACCTTGAACCGACTAAGGGGAGGGTGTTGTGAGGTTAATTTAGCTATTACACAGGCACGTTATTTTAGCCTAGACCTGCAGCTTGTGTCCTTTCACTCCAAGGCATGCATTTGTAATCCTCTATTATTTTAGCAGAAGCTTTATTTTAGTTGAGATGTTATTATTATTTTATCAGCATGTCCTTTTACACAGACTTCTGTTTTTCTTTTCTCTGCACAACATTTTCATTCTGTGCTTTATTCAAGGATGTACGTGATACGTGAACAGTTACAAATTATTGCCAGCACAAAACGTACACCATGGCCCCAACACTTATACACAGAAATATACATGTTGTCACTTCAGGGTAGTTTTCTCAGAACCCCAGATGTTTTATTATAAAACACCTCACTGACCCCTACAAGATAGAGGGGAATTCCAACCAGTTGCCACTGTACACTGCACGTCGCCTTTGCAGTTACTGCTGAGATCGAACACACTCTCTCCCTCCATGTGGGAGGATTTGCAGTAGACCAAAAGAACTCTTTTCTACCTACAATGACAGGTATGGGGTGTGGGGTTTTACCAGGGGGCCTGATGGACAGGTTAGGGCTTGCGTTATGATGCTCTTGTAGAGAACCTTAGTAGTGTTGGTAGGGATTGTAGAACCATGTTGGACAGTATGGTGAGACTTTTACTATGTTTCACTTTTCTTGTCACTGCCTTGCTGTTATTGTTTTATCCTCGTTATAATCGCAATATATGCCTTTTTACTTGCAATGTAGTTGATTAAATAAAACTTATTGAACCAAGTTCTGCTTCTGTTTTACCTTTGTATGTGTGAGACGTGTGACTGAGACAAAGGGGTAAGACCTGTTCCACCACAATTTCTATGAGAAATTCAGATGACATGCTAAGGGCTGCCACAAATCACCTTTGACTCTTGGGTACTGGTGAGGTGCTGCTAGCTGGCTAAACGTGTTAGGCTGGCAGCCATCCCAACGCATAGGATCAGACTCAGTCCCCCATGCCCGGTGGTGCTGCCACCCAAATCCAGCAGTCTTGTTACTATAGCGAGAGTCTTTGTGACAATATCTCAGGAGTGCATGGCTGGGAGAAACAGACAGACAGGATTTATAATGTAACACGGTGCTTGGGGTTACCTGTACTAATAAGACTTTATTACTACCCAAGGAAACCCTTTTTAACAGCCTTAAAATAGCAGAGTGAGCAAAAACAATAACGTTCTAAACCTATGCTTTGCATGTGCATACAGATCCTTGATGCTGGTTTTTTCCTCCCTGAGCTATATTAGAAGGATTTACAATGTAAGAATTGCAGGTAATAAAAGGAACTCTGTGCCAAAAGCAGCAACCCACTTACCTTTCTGCATAACATAATAATCTGTCATTTGCATGTTACATGCCGCACTTTGGTTGGCAACACATTCAACTTCTATGCTACTTTATCAGTCAAAACTGTGACCATACAAAACACAGATCCCTCCAGCAAGTGCATCAAGCACCAGAGGTATTTTATTACTATGCCCCGAGATTTACAGGGCATACAATGCTCTCTGCAGCAGGTGCATTAACCCCATAAGATATTTTAAAATATAGCCTTTCCAACCAATTTAGCCTGAACAGATTTCATGTCACGTTTCTCTTTATTGCCAATTTATTTGTGGATGAGGTTTTAAAAACAAATGTATAAGTTGACTGTTAGACTGGTTTTCATGACTCCGCCCCTCATGACTGCACCCTCTTTCTATTACCAAACCTTGACCCACACTTTATGGGATCCCAGAGTAAAGTGTTTCCAATTCCAGTACTGTGCTATCATGAAGCTACAATTTATGCAGCTGCATGTGGGCGTGCATGAATTTGGACTTAAAGAAGCTAACAGGAGAAACAAAGCAATTTGTGAGTTGGTTCCTTTTCTTCAGGCATACTTGACAGCAGCACAAAGTTATTATAGTTCTCTATTTAGTACTCCCCAGCTCACATAACAATGCTGAGATGTAGTGACAATCACAGCTCTTGCATCATACTACGCTGCACAGCACAGCTGCCACAGCTGGATTTATCGTTGGTGGCACCCGGTGCAACAATCTTTGTCCACGGATTCCCTCATTGCCACCCTCCAACAGTGCCCCTCACCTCGGAATAGCCCCTCTCGCACATGTATTTAATTTCATTTATAACTCTACTCATACTAATGTAGGATGTCAGAGCACTTTACATCACACACATTACACAGAGACAATGAATCATACAAGTGAGTTAATTTCGAGATTTCAAACATAAAACAGTGGTTGGGGTTGGCTTCACTAATAAGAATGTATTTCTACACAAACAAACGCTATTTACCTCCCTTAAAATAACAAAAGATGGGAGAGAACATAGGTTTCTCAACCTATGCCTTGCAGTGTGCCTGCAGCTCTTTGATGCCAGTTTATAGTTCACTGTGCTATTATGTGAACTCCAAGTAACAAAAGGTTCTCTGTTACAAAAGAAGCATATTGCTGAGCGTTCTACATAAAATAGGTATTTGCTCTACATGGGTCGCATGCTTTGCGGCACATTCTGCACTTTTTTATGATGATTCAAAACGGTCAGTAGACAAACCCCTGATATCCCTTCAGCAGGTATATTAATCACCAGAGTTGTCTTGACATTTTTATTGTTGCCTGGAAATTGCTGGACACACAAAGAACTCTGCAGCAGGCGCCTTTAAACCCCTAAGAAATTTCAAAACATAAGACCCCAGAACTCGGCTTGAGGACACCAATCGAACCGCCCTGAAGCTTGAAGGATGCTCATCTCAAGCACCCCGCACATACACGCATGCCATTAGAAAATTAAATCCATTATTTTAATTCTCCCATGGGTTGCAGTGCACTCCCACTATTCCAGTCCTTTGACAGACGGGCAGAGCCTCCTTGAAGGCCTTCCCTCTCCCCTGAAGTCTGAGCGTGCTTGTTGTAGAAGCAGAGGGCGGATGTTGAAGGAGCGGCAGAGGGCGTAATCAACTAACAGGAGAGAGGATGGGTCTCATTGGCCCGCGGGGACAGAGGGACTCGGGGAGGCCCCAGTACATTAGTGCTGATCTGTATTCCCCCGAGAGTGAGATTTTGCTCTGGCTGAGCTGGTGCGTGCAGGGAAAAACGCTTTCATTTATATTAATACTAGAAAGAAGTGCGTGGCTCAAATCAACGCCGGCTATGTACAGTATTCCTAAACGGAATTAAAAACCCTATTACCTCAGGAAACTAGGCAGGGCAGGTAAAACGAACAAAGAAGCAGTAAGTGAAAACAGAAGTGGTAGGCGTTATCTGAAAAACGACTGTGTTTGATCCCTTTTAGACTGTTTGATTATCAAATGTGTGTGAAGAAGGGATGAAAGCATGTCAAAGGCACGAATCTGAGAAAAATGGATAAACCAACCTCATATTTGGCAATTTAGTTTCAAAATACATAAAGTATGGGGAACTTCAGCACAGGCATCCGAGCCAAATTTCTCTTTGGGTACCAATCATTCCCACTGAGGAACAGGAATTCTATATGTTTACTAGTAATAATTCAACAAAGGATGACCATTTTACATAGGATTTATCACACATATTACACAAATATATATATTCCTCCCAAGAATGTTCCCGATCAGAACACACAGCCAGGGCCGGACTGGGAACTCAACGCAGCCCTGGCAAATTTTGTGAGACTAGCCCCCATAGGATGCATAGCGAGTGAGCCTGACCACTACAATGGGGCTTGCCCCCTTTCCCCCCCAAGTAAGTTTGGGAAAAAATTGCCAAAAAGGTGCATTCTACAACACATTTTTATTATATATCCAACTGTATTCGTTTTTAAAGCATAGTAAATGATGACCATATAGTGCACCAGGATACGGCTATCTTTATTGAGACTCTTCAACGATTCCCTCCAATCACCCTCTCATCTCTCCATAGCTCCGCTCTCACATGTATTTCATTTGTTTTATAGCACCTCTCTTACTAGCGTAGGGTGCTGGAGCACTTTACATCACACCCACATATGGACAATGAATCATATGTGTGTAAATCAGTGTATGAAAAATGTTACATAAGACAAAGGGAACTACAAGGTGTAGGATTCACATGTCATCCATACTGGAAGGCATTTTTTAAGAGTGCTTGGTCTGGGGAAGCATAAACTCAGGATTCACAATGTAACACAGTGGTTAGGCTTGACTTCACTAATAATTTAATCAAAGACTGTGAAAAAAAAGTAACTTTCTAACCTGTATGCAGTTTGCATGCAGCTTGTCGATGGCATTTCATAGCTGACTGTGGCAGAATATGAAAAAACGTATGGACTGCACAGTAACAAAAGGATCTTTGTGACAAAAGCAGTATCCCACTGAACTATGCACATAAAATACTGTTCTGTGCTATCCATAGTACACGTTCTTTGCAGGAGGCATATTAACCCTCTAGGTTACCTTAAATTAATCAAAACTGTCCCTAGACAGAAATCTGATCTCGTTCCAGCAGGTAAATTAGTCAGCAGAGTTATCTTGGCACTCTTATTGTCTGAAAACTGTTGGATATACAGGACCTCCGCAGTGTTTTTAAAACTGCTCTACTGCTACAAAACCGCCCCCAGTGAAAATAAGTGGCCCACTTCCCTTCCAGCCTCTCGGGTAAACACCTGATGCCCAGTACTGCAAGCCTGGCCTTGCACACAGCACACACAAACCTCCGCAGTGTAAAGCTGCTGGGAAGGTGTTCTGTTGTAACACATTCCTTTCGTTTTATCTTCTGAAGAAGTTAAGTCTTTGTTGAAATTGAAACAAAGATCTGCTTCCAAATATAGCTTCTAACTTGTGCCAGCCCTGGCAAGTCACAGGCAATTTGCATCACAATTTGTGTACATGACCCAACTACTGTTGGAAGTGAGAAGTGGGAAGGGGTAACCTATAGTGACGGACAGCTGGATTACTTCAGGTAATTCACATTTCACCTAGTCTTCTTTTCCACTGTCCATTCATAATTCTTACTATATGAGCTGTCTGACCTCTTATCAAGACATCATGTGACCCATCCAGAGCCAATCAAAAGCAGTAATCTACCCTTCTATCTCATTTCAATGCCCCTCCTATCACACTGGAAATATAAATAGAAGGTACCCATTACATTTCCTGCTATCCCACACCATATGGGGATCCAGGTTGTGCTACTAGGAATCAGGGACAGAGGGTTCTAATTATTGGTATGAGAAAGAAGAATTCAGAGTAATGAAGATTACTTATAAGTAACTGAATCATTAACATCTCAACCCAGTTCTTGTATCACTACTTACAATATGAGTAATATATATGTAAGGATATTAGGATACACCAGATCAAAAAATGCAACCTGATTCCCAAAAACAACAGGCATCCCAACTGATGCAGAAAGAAATTTTAAGCAAAGAAATCAAGAAAAATTATATTTTAGGACATAGTGGCAGCCAATACTCTGGGACCAAACACTAGAGACTCAAGATTTCCCATATCCAATCTTCATTAATTGCAAGTAAATTATGTGGTCAATGTGGCTGCTTTGAAAATATCTGTAAGTGAAGCTCAACAAGCCTTTGACAAGGAAGCAGCCATTCTTCCACGTGGATCTGCCCAGTAGCCTGCTCAGTGAGGTTGCATCTTGTGAAGCATAGGCCATTTAAATCACAGTCCTGATCCATCTATTCAAAGTTGAAGTCATAGCTTTCTGACCATGTCATAAAATGCGAAAATTGATTAACAGATTCTCATATTGTCTATAGTCTTGTGACCTTGAAAACTAAGGGGGTCATTACAACATTGGCGGTAAAAGGTGCTTACCGCCGTGCAGAAGACCGCCAATACACTGCCGCTGCGGCGGTAGTCCGCCACCTTTGAAACCGCCGAAATTCAGACACCCACACAACACCGCCACACCAAAGGTCAGTGATAAACTGGCGGAAAACAATCCTCCACCTCCACGCCAACAGAAACACGCCCATGCTATAACGACCCACGAATCCACGCAGCGGTCTTTCAACTGCGGTATTCCATTGGCGGTACACACCGCCGCGCTCAAAATACACACACATCTCCAAAACACCGCCACATTGGACAAATCAAAAATACACACACCTGATACACATACAAACACCACTCCCACACACCCAACACAATATAAAACACACACCCACATCACCCACAAACCCCTACGACCAAAAAATCACGAACGAAGGCCAGAGAGAGAGCACAGAATAGACAACCCCATCACACAGAGGCACACAACACCATCACCCACACAACATCCACGCATAAAACACCACACACCACTACACTCACCACACTCATCACCACATACACCACCCCACACATCACACACACCACCCCATGTCACGCCAAAGACACCCCCGCTTCTCCGAGGAGGAGCTCAGGGTCATGGTGGAGGAAATCCTTCGGGTAGAGCCACAGCTATTTGGCTCACAGGTACAGCACACATCAATAGCCAGGAAGATGGAGTTATGGCGCAGAATAGTGGACAGGGTCAACGCCGTGGGACAGCACCCAAGAAATAGGGAGGACATCAGGAAGAGGTGGAACGACCTACGGGGGAAGGTGCGTTCAACGGTCTCCAGGCACAACATCGCGGTACAGCGGACTGGCGGCGGACCCCCACCTCCTCCCCCACAACTAACAACATGGGAGGAGCAAGTCTTGACCATCATGCATCCAGAGGGCCTCGGAGGAGTCGGTGGAGGATGGGACACTGGTAAGTCAATTCGTAACTATCATATCCCCCACCTTACCTGCATGATATCACACACCCCCACCCTCACCCCCTCCCCTATCACTCCAACTCCTCACTAATCTACCCATAACACAAACCACCCATCCCAACACCAAGCCCTGCATGACACAACTAAGCATGGACACCCCTCACTAAAGCATGCCCACTGCACATACCCAGAACACACTTTCAACCATCATCACACAAACCCACAAACAGGAATGCTTGCACTGGGGTACAGAGACGGTAAACATCCTTTTTTACGACTTTTTTATTACGAAAGTCGTGGTTAACGAAAGCGTAACAACGCTTTTTTTAACCACGACTTCGTATTTTTGTGCCTTAACTACGTATGTTCTGAACAACGAACATGCGTGGTTAAGATACAAAGAAGGGAGTTGGGAAGGTAAGTGGTGGGTTTAGGTTTTGGGGTGGGGTTGGGGGGTCAGGGGGTTTTAGGTTTTCGGGTGGGGTTGGGGGGGTGGGGCATTTTTGGTTTTGGGGAGTGGGTGGGGGTCAGGGGGTTTTAGGTTTTAGGGTGGGGTTGGGGGGGTGGGGCGTTTTTGGTTTTGGGGAGTGGGTGGGGGGTTAGGGGGTTTTAGGTTTTGGGGTGGGGTTGGGGTTGGGGGGTGGGGCGTTTTTGGTTTTGGGGAGTGGGTGGGGGTCAGGGGGTTTTAGGTTTTAGGGTGGGGTTGGGGGGGTGGGGCGTTTTTGGTTTTGGGGAGTGGGTGGGGGGTCAGGGGGTTTTAGGTTTTGGGGTGGGGTTGGGGGGGTGGGGCGTTTTTGGTTTTGGGGAGTGGGTGGGGGGTCAGGGGGTTTTAGGTTTTGGGGTGGGGTTGGGGGGTGGGGCGTTTTTGGTTTTGGGGAGTGGGTGGGGGTCAGGGGGTTTTAGGTTTTAGGGTGGGGTTGGGGGGGTGGGGCGTTTTTGGTTTTGGGGAGTGGGTGGGGGGTCAGGGGGTTTTAGGTTTTGGGGTGGGGTTGGGGGGGTGGGGCGTTTTTGGTTTTGGGGAGTGGGTGGGGGGTCAGGGGGTTTTAGGTTTTGGGGTGGGGTTGGGGGGTGGGGCGTTTTTGGTTTTGGGGAGTGGGTGGGGGGTCAGGGGGTTTTAGGTTTTGGGGTGGGGTTGGGGGGTGGGGCGTTTTTGGTTTTGGGGAGTGGGTTGGGGGGGTGGGGTGAGGGATGTAGGGTGAATGGTGCCTATTGCTAATGATTTTATCAGGAATGCCTTTACAACGAAATATCGTTGTAAAGGCATTTGTGGTAAAATCATTAGTAGTAAGGACGAGGTCGGTGTTCCGACCTCGTTGTTAAGGTTAGTAGTTGTTTTTAATTTGGTGTTCCGTCATATAATCTACACAGACACCCACCCATTGCACACCATTACACACACACATGCAATAATCATGCTCCTATGCCCCTGCAGGAACACGAAGGACCGTCACCACACCAGAGGGTCCAGACAACACCACTCCACCCCCAGAAGAGGCCCACAGTGACGAGAGCAGCTCTGCCCTACTGGATCCTGATGACCAGCCCGGACCATCGTGGGCCTCAGGACAGTCGGCTCCCCTTGCACAGGCACAGCCCAACACCGACCTTCCACCCTCTGGTAACACCAGCACAGCACCCACCCAGCGGGCCCAAACCTCCCTACCCAGGACAGGTCAATTAGCGGTGTGTCCACCACTACAGGGAACCCAGGATAACCCGCCACCCCAACAACAACAGGGACCTGGGGGCAGTGGTAGTGGGCACACGGTCCAGGGGACGGAGGCACAGGAACACAGGGGAACTGGGAGGGCTGCTGTGCGACAGGGGATGGACAGGCCAAGGGAACCCACTCTCCACGAGGCCCTCACCTCCATCATGGGAGCATACCACCACTCCCAGGAGACGATGGCCACGGTCCTGGACAAGTTGCAGGAGACCCTGCGCCTGCAGGACGAACTGTATTTGGGGTTCAGGGAGGAGCTCAGGACCATCAGCTCCGCCCTGGCCACCATTGTAGGGGTGCTGAAGGACATACAGCAGACTTTAAGGGACACCGTGGCACTCCAAGGGGCCCCTGACACTAGCCAGGACGATGAACTACCCACCACCTCCGCCGGCGCTAGTGGACAGGACGCCCCGCCACAGGACCAACACACCAGCACCCCACCCCCTGCAGACGGACAACTACCACGCAAGCGGGCCCTGAGATCCAGGAACAGGACAGAGCAAGATGGCAAGACCCCGCCAGGAAATGAGACCACCCTGATTGTCACCCCACCGTCCAACTTTGTCACCCTGTCCATACTTGAACTGCACCAGCTCCACTTCCTATGCCCAGATGGGCAGTGCACCTGTGAGACTAATAGACTGGACTCTGCCATGGACATCCCTCCACCATCACCCATCCTCATTTTACAAACCCCTCACATTTCAGAGCACTTCAATAAACACCCTTGAAAGACAAAACAATCTGGAGTCAGTCTATGATTTACTAAATATGTATTATCAATGACAGTGTCATAATGGGTTAACCATTGTAAGGCTAACATACCTATGTCACACATCACAAGCACTTGAAGGATGCAAGCAGTTGACACGTAGGTAACCACACCTGTGAAACCGTAATGGAAGGGTACAACTCAGTTACCAAATAGTGATTAAAAATGAGAAACAGGATAGAGGTAGACGTGTGAAAGTTAATGTAATGGTAAATATGAAAATGTTCTAACCTGTGTGTCACTGGAAATATTGTTGTATGACTGACTCCCTGTTGTCGTTGTCTTCTTCCTCAGCATCATCCTCATCACTGTCCACAGGCTCCACAGACTCCACAGCTGCTACAACACCGTCATCTGGATCATCCTCCTGCAGAAAAGGCACCTGGCGTCGCAATGCCAAATTATGGAGCATGGAGCAGGCGATGATGATCTCGCACACCTTCTTCGGTAAGTAGAATAGGGATCCATCTGTCATATGGAGGCACCTGAACCTGGCCTTCAGGAGGCCAAAGGTACGTTCTATCACCCTCCTAGTCCGCCCATGGGCCTCATTGTACCGTACCTCTGCCCTTGTCCTGGGATTCCTCACTGGGGTCAGTAGCCATGACAGGTTGGGGTAACCAGAGTCCCCTAATAGCCATACACGGTGCCTCTGGAGTTGACCCATCATATCAGGGATGCTGCTATTCCGCAGGATGTAGGCGTCATGCACTGAGCCAGGGAACATAGCATTTACCTGCGAGATGTACTGGTCTGCCAAACAGACCATCTGGACATTCATTGAATGATAACTCTTCCTGTTCCTGTACACCTGTTCACTCCTGTGGGGGGGGACCAGAGCTACATGGGTCCCATCAATGGCACCGATGACGTTGGGGATATGTCCAAGGGCATAGAAGTCACCTTTCACTGTAGGCAAATCTGCCACCTCAGGGAAAATGATGTATCTCCTTACGTGTTTCAGCAGGGCAAACAACACTCTGGACAACACGTTGGAAAACATAAGCTGGGACATCCCTGATGCCATGGCCACTGTTGTCTGAAAAGACCCACTTGCAAGGAAATGAAGCACTGACAGCAACTGCACGTCAGGGGGGATTCCAGTCGGATGGCGGATTGGTGACATCAGGTCTGGCTCCAACTGGGTACATAGTTCCTGGATTGTGGCACGGTCAAACCGGTAGGTGACGATCACATGTCTCTCTTCCATTGTCAACAGGTCCACCAGCGGTCGGTACACAGGAGGATTCCGCCATCTTCTCATATGTCCAAGCTGACAGTGCCTACGAAGGACAACAGCGAAGAACCAGTCAGTATTCCTCCAGGTATGTACCCACAGTTACACACAAGACTACACCACTCACAAAACCCTTCCTGTATGTGTGTAGAGTGTAGGCCTAGCTATGTGTGACGCAGTAGTAATTGAAGCCATGTGGGCCCCTGAAATGGCGGCTGCCTGACCTCTAAACTGGGCCAATTGGATTGTGGGGTAACAGCGCTGGCATTGCACACCGTCGCGGTAGGCGGTCGTAGACCGCGGCGCAATGCTGCATTGGTTAACATTGGACCCTATGGGTCCCAGGAGCCAATGAACAGGTGCGCCGGCGGTGATGATGCGCACCGCCGCGGACGTGACTACCATTTTCTATCTGTTCAATCACTAGATACCTAACCTTCGACAGGAGAGGACCTACACTGCAAGTGCTGCTGTGACCTCGGTCTGGAAGCGACGATGGCTGCTGCGTCTGGGGAAAGGGCCCCTGCCTTCACTGCACAGGAGTTGGAGAAACTGGTAGACGGGGTCCTCCCCCAGTACACGCTACTCTACAGTCCTCCAGACCAACAGGTTAGTACACAGGGAGCACGTTGTATGGGCTAGGCCTGGGTGGAGAGGGCTGGTTGGAGGAGGGAAGGGGGCAGAGTTCAGGGAACATTAATGCATGTGCCAAATGGCAAGGGTAGGGAGGGGGGACACTTACATCTATGGTGCAGTTGGTAATGGCTTCTCTTCTTCCCTTGTGCATGTCATGTAGGTCAGCGCCCACCAGAAGAGGGACATTTGGCGTGCCATCGCCAAGGAGGTCCGGACCCTGGGGGCCCACCAGAGACGGGGCACCCACTGCCGTAAGAGATGGGAGGACATCCGCCGCTGCAGCAAGAAGACGGCGGAGGC
Organism: Pleurodeles waltl; assembly: GCF_031143425.1. NCBI lineage: Eukaryota > Metazoa > Chordata > Amphibia > Caudata > Salamandridae > Pleurodeles > Pleurodeles waltl. The sequence goes on from NC_090444.1 coordinate 444,114,678, forward strand.
TCAACTGGGGATGGCCTCCCAACGTGGGAGGGGTGCCTATCGCACCATGACCCCCCTGATGTTCCGGATCCTGGCGGTGGCCTACCCGGAGTTGGATGGGCACTTGAGGGCATCACAGCAGACACAAGGGGGTGAGTACAACCTCATTCTGCTGACTTTGCGCGTAGTGGAGGGGTCTGGGTGGGGGAGGTGGGCTGTGGGTGTCCCTAGGCCAGGGCGAGTTAGGTAGGCAAGGCCCCTCCGTAATGTAGGCCATGTGGCACTCTATCCCACCTCAGCAGAGTGCCAAGTCTAGGTACAGTTGTCCCTGTGGCATCCATGTGCACAGATGTCCACCATTGCCATGTAGGCCATATCCCCGAAATTACATGTGCAGAGGGCAGGAGCACGGCGTAATGCAGGGGGCTGCTGCGTCTGTCTTGTCCGCCAACGGTAGCGGTAATCCATGCACTAAAACTCTCTTTATTCTGTCTCCCCCCCTTTTTCTGCTCTTCCTGTCCTTTTGTACATCAGCATCAACAGGCGGAGGTACAGTGGCACCAGAGCACGAGGGAGCTGCATCCCACATGGCCATGGAGGGCCACACCACAGACTCTGAATGCACCAGTGGGACGAGGGCGAGGGGAGATTCACGTCGGCCACCGGATCACCAAGCAGCGACACGGACTCGTCCGCCGATGGGGGCTCCCTTGTGGTGGCGGCACCATCTGTGCCCCCCACCTCTACAGGTACAGCCGCCACCCCCCCTACCAGCACCGCCCTCCCAGCAGCCCCTCAGCGTTCGCCCCGTGCCCGCTCACCCAGGAGGGTGGGCATCACCTTCGCCCCAGGCACCTCAGGCCCTGCCCCTGTCACCCCTGCTGCCCTCAGTGAGGAGGCCATTGACCTCCTCAGGTCACTCACTGTTGGGTAGTCTATCATTGTGAATGCCATCCAGGGTGTAGAACGAGAGTTGCAACACGGTAATGCATTCCTGGAGGGCATTCATTCTGGTCAGGCTGTCCTTCAGCGAACCCTGCAATCTCTGGCCTCAGCACTGATGGCAGCCATTGTCCCTGTCTCTAGCCTCCCCCCTCCAACTTCCTCCACCCAGACCCAATCTCCTGTACCCCAGCCCATCCCAAGCACACCTACAGACCAGCATGCACACAAGTCAACACACCCAAGTAGCTCAGGCAAACATAGGAACCACACACACCACAGGCACTCACGCAAGCCTCACCCACGTACAGACACAGCAACATCCACTGCCTCCACTGTGTCCCCCTCCCCCTCTTCTCCCTCCTCCCTTCCAGTCTCGTCTACACACACACCTGCATGCACCACATCTACAGGCACCATGAATCGCACAAGGAGACCCAGCACCACAAGCCGCTCACCTGCACTCACCACCTCCACTGCCATTTACACGTCCCCTGTGTCCTCTCCCAGTGTGTCTGTGACGCCCCCTCCCAAAGTACCCAAACGCCGGCAATCACTCACCCAACATCCATCCACCTCACGACAGCCTCCAGTACCTGCACCTGCACCCAAAACACCTAAAGTGACACCTCCGATACCACCTCCTCTTCCTCCACTCCCAGACTCCCTCCAACTACCCATCCCAGTGTTCGTCAGAAACTGTCCCTCTGTAAAGTTGACCTTTTTGCCCCCACCCCACCCCCTCCAATTCATCAGTCCCGTCGTAGCGCCTCAGCCAAAAAGCCACCAATACCAGTGGTGCCTGTTCAAGGTTTGTGGAGTGCACCGGCCACCAGGGCAGGCAGTAGGACCCGGAGCCAAGGCACTGGCAGCCCACCCCCTCTAAAGGCTCTAAAATTGGAGAGTGGACGACGGGACCGTGTTAAGACTCCTGGTGGGAAAACAACTGACATGGGTTCCAAGGGGATTGGAGAGTCAGCTGTGACTCCACCAAAGTTGTGGAAGGGCCAGAGGAAGTCTGCCCAGCCTGTTGTGAGTGTCACGGCGGAGAAGTGCACCATCATTTCCGGCGGTCGACACACAACCGCCAGCACCGTCGTCACTGGTCAGGAGACCACCACCAGAGTCAGTGCCCAGGAGGGCCCAAGTATCGTCACTGGTCAGGAGACCACCGCCAGAGTCACAGCCGAGGAGGGCCCAAGTATCGTCACTGGTCAGGAGACCACCGCCAGAGTCAGTGCCCAGGAGGGCCCAAGTATCGTCACTGGTCAGGAGACCACCGCCAGAGTCAGTGCCCAGGAGGGCCCAAGTATCGTCACTGGTCAGGAGACCACCGCCAGACTCACAGCCCAGGAGGGTCCCGGCTGCCACAGCCCCGCTGGGCAATGATGGAACGTCATGCCACACAGCAATGCCCAGTGTAGAGAACGTCATGCCACACACCAATGTCCGTAGCAGAACCGCCATGGCAAAGCACCGCTGAACAGGGCAAAGACCGCCATGGCAAAGCACCGCTGAACAGGGCAAAGACCGCCATGGCTAAGCACCGCTGAACAGGGCAAAGACCGCCATGGCTAAGCACCGCTGAACAGGGCAAAGACCGCCATGGCTAAGCACCGCTGAACAGGGCAAAGACCGCCATGGCACAGCACCGCTGAACAGGGCAAAGACCGCCATGGCAATGCACCGCTGAACAGGACAAAGACCGCCATGGCTAAGCACCGCTGAACTGGGCAAAGACCGCCATGGCAAAGCACCGCTGAACAGGGCAAAGACCGCCATGGCAAAGCACCGCTGAACAGGGCAAAGACCGCCATGGCTAAGCACCGCTGAACAGGGCAAAGACCGCCATGGCAAAGCACCGCTGAACGGGGCAAAGACCGCCATGGCAAAGCACCGCTGAACAGAGCAAAGACCGGTTAGGAATGAATGGGCCGCCAAATGAGGCATCCTTATCCCATGTGCAGCTGGGACAGTGACAGGACAGGGACTTTCAAGGGGAGACTCATCCAGTCTGGGCACCAGTCCCCCCCAGTACCACTAGAGACCTGCATCTACTTGAGAGACTGTGGCTTTGCACTCCCCAGGATGGAACAGTGGGCACCCCACCCACTGTAGAGACTTGAGAGACTGTGGCTTTGCACTCCCCAGGATACATCAATGGGCATGGAGCCCCGTCGTGGATCTGGCTTTGCAGTCATCCGGCTGAGGTGCCCCCCCTTCCCTTCCCCCTGAGGTGCCTGTAGTATTTCTATCTGATGCCCCGACAGTGTTCTCTCCGATTGTGGTCAGGTATCCTTTGTGGGCCTCGCCCATGCATTTTTGGACTGTTGGTGCACGGACATTGTTGTGTACATATCTGCACTACTTCTCGTATTGTATATGATTCTGACTGATTTTCAAATATATATCTGTATATTTTTGTATGACATGTATATTGCCACATTACAATGTTTGACCGAATTTCGCATTGTCTTTTCATTCTTCCGGGGGGGATTGTGGGTTGTTACTGTGATTTTTGTGTATGCATTGGTGTGTATGTTGTAATATGCGAGGGTGGGGATGGGGGTGTTTGGTGTGTGTCCCCCTAACTTTTGCCTCCCCCCTCCCCTATGTTGTAGGTGCAGTACTCACCGTTGTCTTCGGCGCCTACGTAGCTGTTGGTCGTAGAGGAGCAGAAACACAAGGGCAGGTAGTATTTGGAGTTCCGGCTCCATGGAGTCCTCGTTCCTCGTGGGATGTGTTCAGGTGAGCGTTTTCCCATAGCAATAGCTGTTTCCGCCGTGTTTTTATCCACGGAGAATCCGCCCCGGAAAAGGTGGCGGATTGGCGGGTTGTAATACTGTGGGCGGTACATTGTCTCCCGCCTGTCTGTTGGCGGTGACCGCCGCGCTGCTTGTTTGCACCGCCGTGGCAGGCGGTGTGTTAAAGTGGCTGTCTTTGTTGGCGGTTTCCGCCAGGGTCATAATTCCCTTTTTTGGTCCGCCGGCCTGTTTGCGGTATTACCGCAGCTTTAACATCGTCCGCCAGGGTTGTAATGACCACCTAAATCTTAACTGCCTTCAAAACATTGAGTGTGTGTAAGGGCTCCTCCTCAAGGGCAGCTGGTGCTGGAAAAAAAGAAGGCAGAGTTATTTCCTGTCCTGGACTGAAAGAAGGCAGAACGTTAGGAAAGAAACCTGGACATAATCTGAGAATCAATCTATCTGGAAAGATTATCAAGTAAGAGGGTTTCTGGGTAAACAACCATATTCGTCCAATCTATGGGCTGATGTTCTGGCTACCAAAGGAAACACTTTCAGAGACAATGGCTTTACATCTACTTCATTCAGTGGTTCAAAAGGATGGAAGTGCTATGTTCTAAGGACCAACGAAAGATTCCAAGATGGAGATGTCAGTTTAATGTATGGTATCATTAATGAAAACCCCTTCAAGAGTCTACTACCTAAAGAATTGGTTTGAGTGATGCCCCAATGAGCTCTAACTGCCCTCCTCACTGCCCATGGAACCCTCAAAGTAGTGATAGCCAATTCCCTGCCAAAACGATATTGAAGGAGTTGATGGATCAATTCGGACTCACAGTTAAAAGGATCTAAGGACTTACCCACGCACCAATTAGAAACAAATGTCCAATGATATTCTTAAAATGTTCTAGTTGCTTTATGCCTAGATTTCTGTACTCAAGAGGCAATAGGGGAGAAGAGACCTTTAAAACCCTCCTCTCAACAACCACATTGTAAACTGCATTCTATGACAAATGATCTGAGGTAGGAGAGATGGCAGGGGACACTGGTGTATCGGAAGTGTCCACTCCAGTTTCTTGAACATCATTCACAACAAAGGAAACCAACTCATTCTCAGCCAGAAGAGGGATACTAGAATAAGATCCTCATTCTACCTTCTTAAGGGAGGTCTTTTTCTGAAGGAGGGCTACAGGAGTGAGATACTTCTTCTCCCTTCTTGAACAAGCTAATAATTTGGTAATCAGTGGAAATTGAGGGAAGGCATACCATTTTTGATGAGGAGGACATTTGGCTATATGAGGGTACCCATCTTTTAGATCTAAAGCTGTCATCTATTCATCGGGAGCTGCCAATGGAATTACGTGCTGTAGCATTTTGATTCTGAAATGAGTCTTTCATAGGAACTTGTTGTGTAGGTCAGAATGTTTAACATGTAATCACATCATGGTATTTTGTTGCTAGGAGCTTTACAATGTCATTAGGTTCTTTTAGGATGTAGTGTGGAATATGGAATGTGGTTTGTTTTACGGTTGCTGAGCTGGTGGTTGGAGGCTGTGCCGCACCACTCTTCACCAGTGTTTTTTGTAATTATGGGCCTCATTACGACTTTGGTGGTCTTTTGAGAAGACCGCTGTGGTGGCAGCCACCAAAAGACAGCCAGGTTGGCGGTAAGCCTTATTACAGCTCACACTGTGAAGACCGCCAAAAAACAGCCAAAAATCTGAAAGCGCCAGGACACTGGCAGACGGAAAAGAGGCAGTTCCAGCATCTTCCATTGTGGAAAACAATTGGCGGTACGACCTGTGGCGGTCTCAACTAACATGACTCAGAACACAACACCACATTGGATAGTTTGAATACCCCATACCTGACACACATCCACACACCCAACACACCTACTCACTGCACTATATAACACACCCCTACACAACCCACAATCCTTTGCAACCAAAACGCCATTCAGATACACAGAAAAGGCAAAAATATAGACATGGCACTTTTACACTATAAGTACATATACACATGTCACTCAGCACACACCCCACATCAGCACGGTTATCACAATACACACATCACTAGCACACACAATCTGCTACAACCATCTCACACTCAACACAGCACCCACGACTCACAAATTACCCAACACTGAACCCTTACACTCACAACACTCCCCCACATCATTTACATAACCATTACCATGTCCCCCTAAAACACCCACGTTTCACAAATGAAGAGTTGAGGGTCATGGTGGATGAAATTGTCAGGGTAGAGCCACAACTGTTTGGAGCACAGGTCCAACAAACATCGATTGCCAGGAAAATGGAGTTGTGGCAAATGATAGTCAACAGACTCAATTCTGTATGCAGTCATCCACGCACAAGGGACGTCATCAGGAAGAGGTGGAACGACCCATGAGGGAAGGTCCGTTCCATGGTATCTACGCACCATATAGCCGTGCAGAAGACTGGCAGTGGGCCCCCACCTCCTCCCCCACAGTTCACATCATGGAAGAAGAAGGTCATGGACATATTGCATCCTGAGGGGCTGACTAGAATACATGGGGGACTGGAGTCTGGTAAGTACCCACAACATTCATGTCACACCATTGACTAGTCCTGCATGCTTCTGCACCACCCAAAGCCTCCCTGATTAAGTAATTGTGCTACTGCACCTCTCACCTAATTACCTAATGCCCCTCTCTTGCATGCCACCTCTTCACTCAGCCCAACTGCCCCCACAGCCCTTGGCAATGGGACATCAACTACAGGCTGATCAGATCACTACGACTCCCAGAATGCACTAATCTATCATTGTGAAAACCTGGATTGTGCACATCACTTTTCATGCATGTATAACTAATGTACTAGCTACACCAACTAGATTGTTCTATGAGAACCAGTGCATGGCAATGACAGCAACGCAAATGGAACACACACAATAGCAACCAAAGCAAAACACAGGTACTGCTCAGTGACAATTCCCAATGGCTACAGATCAAAGATGCTAAACCTGAAATAGACACCCCTGGTTTGGAAAGTAAGATAGCAGACTCCATGCACATGCACAACATCTAGTTACAGGACAATTTTTTCTGCATTTTCTCACATAATGTGTACCCACTAGGACACCATGGTGCATTGTGCAGCTCTAACGTGGGACAACTAGCAAGCCTGACTATTCACTAGGTAACAGAGTTGAACAGTCATATCATATATCAGACATAATCAGATTGCATCAACACAAAAACCTGTACCCAAATAGTATGACAGCTCACAACATGGATTAAGGAAAACAAGCCATAGAGTCGTAAGTACAACTAAGGTATGCTGTGCTGTATCTGTCCATGTCATTGCAGGGATTCGTGTAAAGCCACTGCCTGCATCTCGCAAAAAAGCAACCAAACACACATTCTAACTGACCTCTGTGTCTCACTTCCTCCACTGGTAATCCTGCCATTGACACAATGGAGAGGATACCTGTGACTGCCAGTCCACCTCAGGGTGAAGGTCCCAGTGAGGACAACACTTCTGGATGTCTGGACACTGACGGACAACCGGGCCCATCTGGGACACTTGGTCAGTCTACTACTCTCAGCCTCACCTTGCCCACCTTATACCCTTCCACCCCTGTTGCATCGACATCACAGGCAACCATTCACCCCCAAACCTGTGTCCCAAGGACTGTTCACTCTATTGTGTGCCCCACAGTACAGGGACCTGAGTCTAACCTTGACACCCCTGACAATGATGGACCTGCAACCACTGGGTGTGGGCACACTGTGCCAGAGGCACAGGCATGTGGAGGTAGGGTGCTTGGGATGGATGCTGTGGGCCAGAAGATGGGGACTCAAAAGGACACAACTTACCAGGAAACCATCTCCCAGGTCTTGGGAGCATACCAAAGTTCCCAAGACAGGATGGCCAAATCATCATCATGTTGGGGGAAAATCAAAGGCTGCATAAGGAATACCACCAGGAAGTCATGCAGCAGTGGCAGGCACAAAATGCCCACATGGCTACCATTGCAGCGGTGCTGAGGGACATCAATACCATCCTGATGACATTCTCCACACAACATCAGGCCCCTTCTACTAGCAATGTTACATCTGCCCCTTCTACATCTGCAGCAGCTAGTGAAATGGAGCCCATGTCAGGGAAACCGCATTCCTCAGGCACCCCTCCCTCTGTAGCTCAATAAACCCCCACAAATGTGGACATCCACCCTACATCCAACTGGACTAGATGCTAAGACCAAACCCATTGCCAGGAAGTGAACATCTCCTGAATTGTCACCCTTGTGTGCCACAGATCGACCCTGTTGACTGTTAATAAACCAAACTCCATTATACCACTGTACAAGGACACAGGACTTGTGTAACTAACTGGTGTAGCTACCCTGATGAATACATCAACCATGACTTCACTCATCCCTTTTATTTTCCTTTATGTGCTTTAATTGTTACTGATAGTCTTTTCATATGCACAATAAATCTCACTTAAACACAACTACTGTGTATGTGTCCTTTATAATAAATGTACAATAGTCATGCTTGCTAACTGTGGTCTGGTTATGCCCCCTGTATCGAACAGCCAGTGTAATGGTCGTCAGACGGAGGCTTCCTCAGTAGGAAACACATTACAACAGAAATGTCACAGGACAGATGTCAGAGGTTGAAATCCAGGATAACACAATTGTATAGTCAGTATTCCAATCTGCAAATTGAGCATGGCAGAGAGTACAATCAGGATGTGATCCACGGTGTTCTACCATGCATATATACAGGTTTTAGAAGTCGGGCTCATGGTGAGCAACCTACAAAGCAGGGGCACACATATAGGTCCTCCATATCACCAGGTAGTGGCTATTTACATACCCGTACCATAGCTTCAAATTCACATATCCCATGGAACACACAAAGAACACAACAGAGAAATTCAGTACTCAAAACATACACTAACGTAGGCCCCATACCTGTAGGATTGTCAGTCACCTATGTCAGTATACAGTTACATGCACCTTGGACAGCAGTGTTATAACACAAACACAGCTAGGTCCCAGGGCCATCACAAAGTACTCCACCCATTGTAAAGCGAGAGGCCAAGATCCAACCTTCGTATATGTGCCACAAACTTCACTTGACACATTATACACCTTTTTACATAGTCCTCAACCCCACAAGTAAATGAAAAGGACTAAGCATTTACCACCCCACTTGTATGGAGTAAAAACTATCAAGGTACCATCACGCTGAAACTAAACTCATTTAACCAGGTATCTGTCAGGTACACTTCTTACCATTGGCTATTGCAGTGAATACCTCAAGCCTAGGTTGTGGAGTCGAACATTACATAGGAAAATCAGTGAGTAGAAGGAAAAGAAGATAGAATCGTGCAGAAAACATACCTCAAATCTGAGAAGTCATTACCAGAGGTGTATGTTAGCATCTGCTGTAACAATACATGAAAAAGCAGAACATACTGTCCTGTACACATTACAAACTATCAGTCTGTATCCACATTTCACACATAGGCATTGGAGCACACAACACCCCCACTGACGAAGCTAGAAAGGTGGTGTAATGGCAGCCATCTACTTAAAGTTGTGCACATTCATTACAACAGGAGGTCCACTTCACATACTGTATGTCAGTTGAAGTACTGATTGATGACATCTGCCCAAGGGGCACCTGCTCCTTCTTCCTCAGGCTCTTCATCACTTGCTATATCAGCATTTCCAGCCACTGGTCCAGCTGCCTTCCCTCATCTGCTATCAATGGTATCTGACATCTCAGGGCTAGATTGTGAAGCATGCAGCAGGCAACTATTATTTGGCATACCTTATGGGGCGAGTAGAGAAGGGCTGCTCCAGATAAGCCCAGGCACCTGAATCTTCCCTTCAGGAGCCCAGATGTTCGCTTGATTACACGCCTTGTTCTCCCATGGACCTCATTGTAATGGAGTTCCCCTGGCATGGTTGAGTACCTCACTGGTGTCAACAGCCAAGGACGATTTGGATAGCCAGAGTAACCTGCGAACACAATGGTTTAACCACTGAAAAAAGTATGTGGTACTGGCTATATTGTGATGACAGGAGACATTACTTACAAACACATACTACAATGGAAACTTACTGATCAGCCAAGCCCTCTCTGTTTGGAGTCATGCCATTAGCTGTCGGACATTGCTATTCCACATGATGTAGGAATCATGCACAGATGCTGGATACTTGGCTGTGACTTGTGAGATGTACTGGTCTGCCAGACACACCACATCAGCGTTGATTGAGTGTTAGTTCTTCCTGTTCCTACATACCTGCACTGGCAATGGGAGGGACCAAGGCTTCATGGGTGCCATCAATGGCTCCTACTACATGTGGAATGTGTCCCATCTCATAAAAGTCTGCCTTCACATAGGTTAAATCCGCTCGGTGGGGAAACCTAATGGAGCTGTCCAGGTGTCTCAACAATGCACACAGTACATTGTTCAAAACCAGGCTGAACATGTGCTGAGACATCCCTGCTGTTAAAGCCACTGTATTCTGAAAGGAGCCTGTGGCCAGGAAGTGTAGTACTGACAAGACCTGAACGATGGCAGGTATGCCATAGGGATTGCGAATAGCAGGCATCAGATCTGGCTCCAACTGAGTACAAAGATCCATGATGGCATGACGATTAAGACAATGGCCCTCATTATGACATTGGCGGTAAAAGCCACTTACCGCCGTGCAGAAGACCGCCACCAAAGCCACATGGGTCCCATCAATGGCACCTATGATGTTGGGGATATGTCTCAGGGCATAGAAATCACCTTTCACTGTAGGAAAATCCTCCACCTAAGGGAAAACGATGTAGCTCCGCATGTGTTTCAGCAGGGCAGACAACACTCTGGACAACACGTTGGAAAACATAGGCTGGGACATCCCTGATGCTATGGCCACTGTTGTTTGAAATGACCCACTTGCAAGGAAATGGAGCACTGACAGCACCTGCACTTGAGGGGGGATTCCTGTGGGATGGCGGATAGCTGACATCAGGTCTGGCTCCAACTGGGCACACAGTTCCTGGATAGTGGCACGGTCAAGTCTGTATGTGATTATCACATGTCTTTCCTCCATTGACGACAGGTCCACCAACGGTCGGTACACCGGAGGATGCCGCCATCTCCTCACATGTCCCAGCGGACGGTGCCTATGAAGGACAACAGCGAGCACAGAGTCAAACAACTCAGAGGTACGTACCCACAGCTTACACAGAACACCATTCATACTCAAAAAGTGGCCTGTATGTTTGTTGAGTCTAGGCCTAGGTATGTGTGACGCAGTTGAAAATGAAGCCATGTGGGCCCTTGAAATGGCGGCTGCCTGACCTCTAAAGTGGGACAATGGGATGTGAGGTAACTGCGCTGGCGTTGTACACCGTCGCGGTAGGAGGTCGAAGGCCGCGGCGCAATGCTGCATTGGTTAACATTGGACCCTATGGGTCCCAGGAGCCAATGACGATGTACGCCGGCGGTGACGGTACGCACCGCCGCGGACGTGACTGCCATTTTCTATCTGTTCAATCACTCGATACCTGATCTTCGACAGGAGAGGACCTACACTGCAAGTGCTGCTGTGACCTCGGTCTGGAAGAGACAATGGCTCGAGTGTCTGGGAAAAGGGCCCCTGCCTTCACATCGGAGGAGTTGGAGAAACTCGTGGACGGGGTCCTCCCCCAGTACACGCTACTCTACGGTCCTCCAGACAAACAGGTAAGTACACTGGGAGCAGGATGTATGGGCTATGCCTGTGTGGAGAGGGGTGGATGTAAGAAGGAAGGGGGGAGAGTGCGGCGTGCATGAAACGACGGTGAATGCATGTGCTACATGGCAAGGGTAGGGATGGGGGCCAATCACTTTGACGGTGCAGTTGGTAATAACTTTCTCTTCCCCCTGTACAAATCATGTAGGTCAGCGCCCACCAGAAAAAAAATATTTGGCGTGCCATCGCCAAGGACGTCCGGACCCTGGGAGTCTACCACAGACGGAGCACCCACTGCCGGAAAAGATGGGAGGACATTCGCCGCTGGAGCAAGAAGACAGCGGAGGCTCAGCTGGGGATGGCCTCCCAACGTGGGAGGGGTGCCCGTTGCACCATGACCCCCCCTGATGTTCAGGATCCTGGCGGTGGCGTACCTGGAGTTGGATGGGCTCTTGAGGGCATCACAGCAGCCACAAGGGGGTAAGTACACTCGCATTCTGCTGACTTTGAGCACAGTGGAGGGGTCTGGGTGGGGGAGGTGGGCTGTGGGTTTCCCTAGGCCAGGGCGAGTTCCGTAGGCAAAGTCCCTCCGTAAGACAGGCCATGTGGCACCCCACCCTACCTCTGTAGAGTGACCACTACACCTAGTCAAGCCCCTGTGTCATCTATGTGTGCAGATGTCGTCCATAGCCTTGTAGGCCATTTCCCAGGAATAGAACAGTGGAGCCCAAGTGCGCGGTGTAGTGCAGGGGGCTTCTGTGTCTGTTGTGTCCACCAACGGTAGCGGTAATGCATGCACTCAACATGTCTTTCTTCTGTCGTCGTCCCCCTTTTTGTGGTATCCCTGTTCCTGTGTGCATTAGCATCATTAGGCGGAGGAGCAGTGGCACCGGAGCACCAGGGGGCTGCATCCCACATGGCCATGGAGGGCAACACTACGGAATCAGACTTCACCAGTGGGCCGGAGTACGAGGGGAGCTCCACGGCGGGGACAGGAGCTGAGACCAGTGACACAGACTTGTCCTCTGATGGGAGCTCCCTTGTGGTGGCGGCAAGATCTGTGCCACCCCCATCTACAGGTACAGCTGCCACCCCCCCTTCCAGCACTGCCCTCCCAGCAGCCCCTCAGCCTTCGCCCCATGCCCGCTCACCCGGGAGGGTGGGCATCACCTTCGCCCCAGGCACCTCAGGCCCGGCCCCAGCCACCCTTGCTGCCCTCAGTGAGGAGGCCATTGACCTCCTCAGGTCCCTCACTGTTGGGCAGTCTACCATTTTAAATGCCATCCAGGGTGTAGAAAGGCAGTTGCAACCAACAAATGCATTCCTGGAGGGCATTCATTCTGGTCAGGCGGCCCTTCAGCGAGCTTTTCAGACTCTGGCCTCAGCACTGATGGCAGCCATTGTCCCTGTGTCTAGCCTCCCCCTCCAACTTCCTCCACCCCGACCCAATCCCCTGTACCTCAGCCTATCCCAAGCACACCTACAGACCAGCATGCACACACGTCAATACACAAGGGAAGCTCAGGCAAACATAGGGCCTGATTACAACTTTGGAGGAGGTGTTAATCCGTCCCAAATGTGACGGATATACCACCAGCCGTATTACGAGTTCCATAGGATATAATGGACTCATAATACGGCTGGTGGTAAATCCGTCACTTTACCGTCACTTTTTGGGACGGATGAACACCTCCTCAAAAGTTGTAATCAGGCCCATAAGCACCACCCATCCCACAGGCACTCACGCAAGCATCACACACATGCAGACACACCAACATCCTCTGCCTCCACTGTGTCCCCCTCCTCCTCGTCTCCCTCCTCCCTCCCTGTCTCGTCAACACTCACACCTGCATACACTACCTCTACAGCCACTGCGTCCCTCTCCAGCACACCCACCACCACACCCCGCTCACGTGCAGTCACCACCCCAACTACCATTCACACGTCCCCTGTGTCCTCTCCAAGTGTGTCTGTGACGCCCCCTCCGAAGATACACAAACGCAGGCACAGACACACCCAACAGCCATCCACCTCACGACAGCCTCCAGCGCATGCACCTTCACCCAGTCAGCAAACGAACACCTCCTACAACCACAACCTCTTCCTCCACTCCCAAACCCCCTCCAGCTACCCGTCCCAGTGTGTCAAAAAAACTTTTCCTGTCCAACATTGACCTCTTTCCCACACCTCCCCCACCCCGTCCGTCTCATAGGTCCCGAACTAGCACCTCAGCCACAACATCTCCAGGACCAGTGGTGCCTGTAGTCACCGGAATCTGGGATACACCGGCCACCAGGGCTGCCAGTGTGGCACGGAGCCACAGCAAAGAGAGTCCCCCACCTGTGAAGCATCAGAAGTTGGCCAGTGCCCGGCGGGAGAGGGGGAAGACTCCAGCCACCAAAGCCGCTCCCAGGGGTCCCGGTGGGAGTGGGAGTCAGCTGTGACACCTTCCAAGGTGGGGAAGGGCCACGAGAAACCCGGCAAGTCTGGGAAGAGCAGCACGGCGGAGAAGACCGCCATCATCCCCGCTGCCCAGGAGGCCACCGCCAGCACCAGCCCAGCTGCCCAGGAGGCCACCGCCAGGACGGAGGCCACCACCAGCACCAGCCCAGCTGCCCAGGAGGCCAGCACCAGCCCAGCTGCCCAGGAGGCCACCGCCAGCACCAGCCCAGCTGCCCAGGAGGCCACCGCCAGCACAAGCCCAGCTGCCCAGGAGGCCACCGCCAGCACCAGCCCCTCTGGGCCATGAAGGACCACCAGCAAAAGCCCCACTGGGCCATGAAGGACCGTCAGCAAAAGCCCTGCTGGGCCATGAAGGACCACCAGCAAATGCCCCGCTGGGCAATGAAGGACCGCCAGCACAAGCCCTGCTGGGCCATGAAGGACCGCCAGCACAAGCCCCGCTGGGCCATAAAGGACCGCCAGCACAAGCCCCGCTGGGCCATGAAGGACCGCCAGGACAAGCCCCGCTGGGTCATGAAGGACCGCCAGCACAAGCCCCGCTGGGCCATGAAGGACCGCCAGGACAAGCCCCGCTGGGTCATGAAGGACCGCCAGCACAAGCCCCGCTGGGCCATGAAGGACCGCCAGCACAAGCCCCGCTGGGCCATGAAGGACCGCCAGCACAAGCTCCGCTGAGCCATGAAGGACCGCCAGCCCAAGCCCCGCTGGGCCATGAAGGACCGCCAGCACAAGCCCCGCTGGGCCATGAAGGACCGCCAGCACAAGCCCCGCTGGGCCATGAAGGACCGCCAGCACAAGCCCCGCTGGGCCATGAAGGACCGCCAGCACAAGCCCCGCTGGGCCATGAAGGACCGCCAGCACAAGCCCCGATGAGCCATGATGGACCGCCAGCAAATGCCCCGCTGGGCCACGAAGGACCGCCAGCACAAGCCCCGCTGGGCCATGAAGGACCGCCAGCAAATGCCCCGCTGGGCCACGAAGGACCGCCAGCACAAGCCCCGCTGGGCCATGAAGGACCGCCAGCACAAGCCCCGCTGGTTCAGGAAGGACCGCCAGCAAATGCCCCACTGGGCCATGAAGGACCGCTAGAACAAGCCCCGCTGGGCCATGAAGGACCGCCAGCAAATGCCCGCCGGGCCATGAAGGACCGCCAGCACAAGCCCCGCTGGGCCATGAAGGACCGCTAGCACAAGCCCCACTGGGCCATGAAGGACCGCCAGCACAAGCCCCGCTGGGCCATGAAGGACCGCCAGCAAAAGCCACGGTGGGCCATGAAGGTCTGCCAGCATCTGAGTCCCTGCAATGGAGACCGCCGTCTCAAGCACTGCTGACCAGGGCACCGCCGCCTCAAGCACCGCTGAACAGGGCACTGCCGTCTCAAGCACCACTGAACAGGGCACCGCCGCCTCAAGCACCGCTGACCAGGGCACCGCCGCCTCAAGCACCACTGAACAGGGCACCGCCGTCTCAAGCACCGCTGAACAGGGCACCGCCGTCTCAAGCACCGCTGACCAGGGCACCGCCGCCTCAAGCACCGCTGGCTCATGAGCGCCAAGGGCACTGACGCTACTGAGTCCATCACGGGGAGAATGAAGCACTCGGGGCACCATGCCCCCTCCAGAACCAGTGGGGAGATCCATCCACTACCTCTGTCCTTAGCAGGATGAAGCACTTTGGGCACCATGCCCCTCCAGAACCAGTGGAGACTGTTATCCACTTGAGAGACTGTGGCTTTGCACTCCCCAGGATGGAACAGTGGGCAACCCACCCACTGTAGAGACTTGAGTGACTGTGGCTTTGCACTCCCCAGGATGGAACAGTGGGCAAGCCACCCACTGTAGACACTTGAGAGACTGTGGCTTTGCACTCCCCAGGATGGAACAGTGGGCAACCCACCCACTGTAGACACTTGAGAGACTGTGGCTTTGCACTCCCCAGGATGGAACAGTGGGCAAGCGACCCACTATAGAGACTTGAGAGACTGTGGCTTCACCCTCCCCAGGATGGAACAGTGGGCAATCCACCCACTGTAGAGACTTGAGAGACTGTGGCTTTGCACTCCCCAGGATGGAACAGTGGGCAAACCACCCACTGTAGAGACTTGAGAGACTGTGGCTTTGCACTCCCCAGGATTGAACAGTGGGCATGTGGCCCCCTCGTGGATTTGGCGTTGTGCACTCAACCGGCTGAGGTGCCCCCCCTTTCCCTCCCCCTGAGGTGCCTGTTTAGTTGCTCTCTGATGCCCCTGCAGTGTTCTCTCCGTCATGGTTGGGGATCTTGTGTGGGCCTCGCCCATACCGTGTGGGCCCAGTGTTCCACAGACTTAATTGGAGCACTACCTGGACTACTATGCTTGGTATATATTTTGTAAATGGTGTATATATATATTTTTGCCTACTTGATTTTAATATATTACCATGGTTACACTCATTTTCTATTGTCTTTGCATTCTTCCGGGGGATTGGGGGTGTGACTGTGATGTATTAATATGCATTAGTGTGTGTGTTGTAGTGGGTGAGGGTGGGGGTGTTGCGTGTTGCGTGTGTGTGTCCCTGTTTTTTCCCTCCCCCCTCCCCTGTGTCGTAGGTGCAGTACTCACCGTGGTCTTCACCGCCGGCGTTCGTGCTCCTGGTAGAGGAGCAGGAAGACTATCGCAGGTAGAATTTGGAGTTCCGGTCCATGGTGTCCTCGTTCCTCGTGGGGTGTGTAGAGGTGAGCGTTTTCCCTTCGGAATTCCTGTTTCTGCCGTGTTTTTATCCGCGGTGAATCCGCCCCGGAAAAGGTGGCGGATTGGTGGGTTGTAATAGTGTGGGCGGTACATTGTCTCCCGCCTGTATGTTGGCTGTGACCGCCGCGCTGTTTGTTTGTACCGCCGTGGCGGTCGGAGTGTTAAAGTGGCTGTCTTTGTTGGCAGTTTCCGCCACGGTCGTAATTGCTACATTTTTACCGCTGGCCTGTTGGCGGTCTTACAGCCGCTTTAACACCGTCCGCCAGGGTTGTAATGACCACCAATATGTCTAGATGACATGCCTTTCCTCCATGGTGTCCAGGTCTACTAGTGAACAGTACACTGGTAGTTGCCTTACTCTCCTCATGGCAGCATAAATATGTTGGAAGAAATGAAAATACAATGAGTTATGCAGCATGCACACATCATGTACACTTTGTTCATTACCTCACACGTAACATCTTAGAGAATGCCTAGCACATCTGACATATACAGTACAGCCCACAGATATGCACTGATTACACCCTCCTTGGTGCAGATTGGCAACTATGACAATGGGATTGTACATATAATACTAATGTTAGAGGATATGTGTGGAACACTTAGCTGTCCTGAAGTAATCACTCATATGTCTTGGAATAGATCAATATCTTCCAGTGGACTGAGACCCTCTGAGTAGCTGTATAACTTTATCACTATATTAAGTCACTCAACACAACTTTTACTTCACATTTGCACAATGTTTACACAAACATGATGACAGTATATACAGATATACAGCATTTCAGGGGAGTAAGTGAATAACGCAAATTATTATACACTGCCATGTATGAAAAGTGCACAAAATGGCAGGCGCCTGACCTACTGTACTGGACAGGTGGAAGTGACCTAAGTCCGCCGGTGGAAGTCGTCATGGCAGCAGGCGGTTGCAACCGCTGTGTAACTTGCCATTGGTAAACATTGCTGCCTTTGGCGGACTTGGGCCAATGACTTTGTCCGCCGGTGGTGACGGTCATGTTTGTGGCGGCCGTGACTGCCATCTTCTGCACTATTGCTCACTTGACTCCTGACACTGTTGCCAGCAAGACGGCCACGATGTGAGCTGCTGTGTATTGCCTCTAGGAGCCATCATGCCACGTCCTGCAGGTGATTAGTCAAGCAATGGTGAGTATTGTGGGTGCTTAACAGTGATTTGGTGGTGTTGTGGTTGTGGAGAAGGTGTGTTGTTTGGTCATGTTGTGTGTTGTTGTGTGTGACTGTGCCAGTGCTGTGTATTGGGGGTTGGTGTGTGCTATTGGCGTGTGTGATGGCTGTAGTGTGTGTCCTATGTTTGTGCGGGTGTGTATGTGGATGTCTGTGAGTGTGCGTGCCAGTGTGAGGTTACGTGTGTGTGTTGCCCTTGCCACCCGTTCCCGATTGGTGTGTTGTGTGTGCCTAGGTATTTTGAAATTTTGCAACAGTAACAGGTAAGTGTGTTTACTCACGGTTGCTGTCGTCGTCACTGGTTCCGGAGACATTGGGCGAGCAGGAGCAGCAGGAAAACGTGTAGTTCTGGTTCCATGGCAGCGCTGGATGGGTATGGCTTCCTGAAAGTGAGTGTCTCCGTTTAAATTGTTGGTTTCCACCAGGTTTTCCGTGGAGGTATGACCCCGGCGGTGTGCAGCCTCGAAATATGTCCGGCAGGAACATGGTCTCCGCTGGCCTGCAGGTGGCTGCTACCATTGACCTTGGCACTCTGACAGCAGTGGCGGTGCTTGTGGTGTTTGGCTGTATTCTGTTGTGAATACTGCCATGGTCATAATTTGACGGTCTTCTCCACCAGCCTGTTGGCGGTATGACTGCCACCGCTGACATGGCAGTCCTGAGTCTGCCAAACTTGTAATGACCCTGTATATTTGTAATAAACAACTCTCACCACTACAGCAACCTTTTGTGCCGTGTGATGTTGGCAATGAGCATTTAAGGATCAGCCCACTGTGGGGAGGTTAAGTTGATCGTTATCAAAACGAAATGTTCCTCAACTGATCAGCAGGATTCCAGGACAACAAAAGGACAAGTCTGACAACTATTGATTGTCTGGATTTTAGGTCAACTGCTTAATTTTAATGGAAAACCCCATATTCCAGCTAAACAAAAGGTACTGTATAGTTTAGGGGTTTTACCTTCAACAATTTTTCCATGTGGCACACTTTAAGCACTGCCATGAGGTGTGTTTGAGCGCTTGCATGTACAACAGTTGCTCACTTCAGAGTAGCAGATCTGGGTACTTCAGTGCGCCAGGAGACAGAAAGTTGGCTGCTGGATGGCATGCATGACGTTAGTGCACACTGGGTGTACTTGGCAGCCATTTTGAAGGTACTATTCTGCATTATTTATATGCAGCTTGTTGGTTCAGTGACATGCACACTTGTATGCTCTGAATATCAGAAGCACATCGGAGTCAGTGATGTCCACACTTTAACTATTGAAGCAAAATGCTGAGCTTGTTGAAGCTTACTCTGTCAGTGACTCACACACTTCCAAGATTTAAGTTTGTTGTACTGCTGATTTATTCAGCGATACGCAGACTTTTAATGTGTAGATTTAATCTCTGTAGTGATACACATACTTGTAAATCCTCTGGGCGCACAGTGGTACTGAGTTAATTATCTGCACATCGTTTTAAAGGTACGATGGAGGTGCACATTATTTGACTTAATCAGTGATGTGCACACTATATACTTAAAGGTGAATCTTTATTTGTATTTAATACAAAAAATGTTTGTGTTTTAGCATACATTGTTTGTTTGCTTGCAGTATTTGTTGTATATATAAAGTGTGTCATGTCTAACTCGCATATGTTCATTCAACCATCGTTGTTTTTACAAGTATCAGGTAAACCAGTATTAATATGAAAACAATGGTATGAAACCTGTTGAGAATTATCTGGTTGCTATTGATGGCAAAGCATTTTTAGCAGAAAGGACACTTGCATTGTTATTCAGTTTTTAGGAAATGGCCAGAATTGAATTTTTAAAAAACTTCCAGCCGATTCCTGCACCAGAAGGTGAAGATGTACCATGGGATGTATTCAAGGAGGCAGTTGCTAGGCTTGAAAAACAGTTTAATGAAGAGCCGAATGTAATAATCGAACCTCATAGTTTCTTTAAAAGAAAACAGTTTGGGGAGGAGTCCGTGGAGGAGTATGTTGCAGCTTTAAAGGTTTTAGCTGAAAATTGTAGGTTTGGGCAGAATGTTGACACATAAATTTGTATTTAATTGTGAGCCCAAGAAAATGCAAAAAAAGGCTATTAGCTTGTCAGAATCCTAAACTGTCTGAGGTGCTCCTTATTGCCTAGAGCATAGAGAGGTCTATCTTGTTGTCAAAAGTATTAACATCTGAGGAGATTAGGGCTAATTTACCAGTGTTTAATGTTCAAATGAAGTGGAAAATTATTAAATTTAATGAAACAAAGCCAAATCCCACCTGCTTTAAATGTGGTTCTAAAACACAGTAATAATCCAATATGTTCTGCACTTAAATGGAAATGTAGTAAGTGCAACAGAGTTGGACATTATCAAAGTGTCTTCAGAAGTTCAAAAGATAATAGTGGAGTAAGTGTTAATAATAGTATAGTTTATGGTGTACACGACAATTTGGAAATTTAGTTCTCATATTATACGATGATAAAAATGATTTTAGTATACATGCTACTAAAGCAGGATTTAAAACACCACTGGGTGTGGTACATATTGGAGATGTTGAAATAAACATAATGGCTGGTTTGGGTCCCCGATCACTATACTTTCAGAAGCTAGTTTTAGTTTTAGAGACAAGTGGAAACATATATGTTTAAAAAAGACAGACATTTACCCTAAAGCATTTGGAAATTTTGATGTTGACACGTTAGGGTATTTTGGGGACAGGTTGGAGTTTCAAGGCCATGTCATATGTACCAAAATATATGTAGCAATCAACAGAAAGAATATTGTTGGTTGGTATGATTTGGGCAAACTTGGAGTGATGCTGTGATAGCGCGTCCAGTCCTTATAAATTACTTATACTTGGACACGCCGGAGGTCGGTGAACCTTTTGACCGGGTTGAGTTCTCCTCATCCAAAGAATTGTCGGACCCCTCAAATCAATAATCAATAATCATTTATAATCAATAACCAATACTCGATTAGTAATCAATCAACAAATTAGTTAAACAGAAAATCAGTAATTAGACACACCATGACCTTTCAGTCATGAATAACCACACCTGTTTATTAAAAGTTAATGAGTTTATTTCCCTATATTAACACAATGTAAGTAAGTCTCAAAATCAAATGATATACATATACGAACATTACTGGCTGTCCATAACGACGGAAGAAACGCAAACTAAGCAAAACTTGGATTATACTGCACTCGGCTATAGCAATGCAAATCACTAATAAAAGTAACTGAAATTGACTAATTGCATACATCGGTCAGCATAACAAGAT